>NC_089493.1:297282348-297582348 GCF_036850765.1 Saccopteryx bilineata | reverse complement strand
ATTTCCCCACACTCCTGCCCAAACTGGGTATTAACTATTCTTTTCTTTTTTTTTTTTTTAATAGTTTTACTTATTGATTTTACAGAGAGAGGAAAGAGAGGGGCAGGGGAGTGAGGAGTATCCACTCATTGCTGCTTCACTTTAGTTGTTCCTTGATTGCTTGTTGTGTGTGCCTTGACCAGGGAACCCCCGGGCTTCGAACCGGCGACCTCAGTGTTCCAGGTTGATGATTTACCCACTGCACCAACCCAGGACAGGCCGCTGTTCGTTTTAGTCAATGCATCTCTGTCTGATAGGCCAATCCGTGGTCGTGTACTCTTTTCATTTGCATTTCTTTGACGATGAATGAATCTAAATAGTCCTTCTTGTGTGGAAAAACAGTTTTGACAGAATGACTTTTTTGTTTGTTTGTTTGTTTGTTTGTTTCTGAGAGAGGAATTCAAAAAATTCAAATCGACTTCAGAAGAAGAGATTGAAATGGAGCAGATACTCAAGAGTGCTTCTCAGAGTAATTTAATATAAGCAAATCGCCACTAGTGCAATATAGGGACAATGAGAGCCATCCAGCTTGATTCCATTTAAAAAAAATTTTTGATTTTGGAATTAAATTTCATGGGATGGGCATTGATCAACCAGAGGTCACAGGGTTTCAGCAAACATCTCTGTATCACATCATAAGCTGTGACTGTGCTATGTGCCCACCACCCAAAATCAAATCATTTTTCATCACCGTCACCATATATTTGTCCCTCTTTTCTCCCCTCCCTCCCCCACTCAGTAACTGTTTCATTTTTATTTATGCCCATGAGTCTCAGTGTTATACCCACTTATGTGTGATATCATACACTTCTTAGCTTTCTCTGATTTACTTATTTCACTCAGTAGAATGTTCTCAAGGTCCATCCATGTATCCATGTTGTCAATGTCACTATGTCATCATTTCTTATGCCTGAGTAGTATTCCATTGTGTATATGTACCACCTCTTCTTTATCCAGTCCTCTATCGAGGGACACTTTGGTTGTTTCCATATCTTGACCACTGTGAATTATGCTGCGATGAACATGGGGGTGCATGTGTCTTTGGATATCAATATTTTCAAGTTTGGGGGTATATACCCAGTAGAGGGATTGCTGGGTGGAATGGTAGTTCTATTCTTAATTTTTTTTGTGGAACCACTGTACTGTCTTCCATAATAGCTGTGCAGTTTACATTCTCCCCAGCAGTAGATAAAGGTTCCTTTTTCTCCACAGCTTCTCCAACACTTGTTATTACCTGTCTTGTATATATTTTTAATTTTTATTTATTTATTTTTTTTGAGAGAGCAAGATAGGAAGTGGGAGAGATGAGAAGAATGAATTCGTAATTGTGGCACTTCAGTTGTTCACTGATTGCTTTCTCATATGTGCCTTGACCGGGAGGCTGCAGCCGCTAAGCCAGTGACCCCTTGCTCAAAGCCAGCGACCTTGGGCTTCAAGCCGGCAACCTTGGGGTTTCGAACCTGGGACCTCAGCATCCTAGGACAATGCTCTATCCACTGCGCCACCACTGGTTAGGCTACCTGTCTTGTTGGTAATAGCCAGTCTAACAGGTGTGAGGTGGTATCTCATTGTAGTTCTGATTTGCATTTCTCGAATAGCTAATAAGGATGAGCATCTTTTCATATCCCTGTTGGCCATTTGTATGTCTTCTTGGGAGAGGTGTCTGTTCAGGTCCCCTCCCCATGTTTTAATTGGATTGTTTGCTTGTTTTTTGTTGAGCTTTGTGAGTTCTTTATGTATTTTGGATATTAACCTTTTATTAGAGCTGTTGTTTGTGAATATCAACTCTTCTTTGATTGTTTTGTTGTTGGTTTCTTTTGCTGTGCAGAAGCCTTTTAGTTTGATACAGTCCCATTCATTTATTTTTTCCTTTACTTCCCTTGCCTTTGGGGTCAAATTCATAAAATGTTCTCTGCAGCCAAGGTCCAAGGGTTTAGTACCTGTGTTTTCTTCTATGTGATTTATCGTTTCCGATCTTATATTTAGGTCTTTGATCCATTTTGAATTAATTTTTGTGCAGGGGGACAAACTGTGGTCAAGTTTCATTCCTTTGCGTGTGGCTTTCCAATTCTCCCAGCACCATTTATTGAAGAGGCTTTCTTTTCTCCTTTGTGTGTTTTTGGCTCCTTTGTCAAAGATTATTTGTCCATATATATGTGGTTTTATTTCTGAGCTCTCCATTCTGTTCCATTGGTCTGTATGTCTGTTTTTCTGCCAATACCATGCTGTTTTGATTATCGTGGCTCTGGAGTATAATTTGAAATCAGGTAGTGTGACACCTCCGGCTTCATTCTTTTTGCTCAGGATTGCTTTGGCTATTCAGTGTTTTTTTTTGTTTTTGTTTTTGTTTTTGTTTTTTTTTTTCTTTTTTTTTTTTTTTTTTCATTTTTCTGAAGCTGGAAACAGGGAGAGACAGTCAGACAGACTCCCGCATGCGCCCGACCGGGATCCACCCGGCACGCCCACCAGGGGCGATGCTCTGCCCACCAGGGGGCGATGCTCTGCCCATCCTGGGCGTCACCATGTTGCGACCAGAGCCACTCTAGCGCCTGGGGCAGAGGCCACAGAGCCATCCCCAGCGCCCGGGCCATCCTTGCTCCAATGGAGCCTTGGCTGCAGGAGGGGAAGAGAGAGACAGAGAGGGAAAGCGCGGCAGAGGGGTGGAGAAGCAAATGGGCGCTTCTCCTATGTGCCCTGGCCGGGAATCGAACCCGGGTCCTCCGCACGCTAGGCCGACGCTCTACCGCTGAGCCAACCGGCCAGGGCTATTCAGTGTTTTTTATGGTTCCACACAGGTGATCTTTTCTATTTCTTTTTAAAAAAAATGACATTGGGATTTTGATGGGGATTGAATTAAATTTGTATATTGCTTTGGGTAATATGGCCATTTTAACTATGTTGATTCTTCCAATCCATGAGCATAAAATAGTTCCCCTTTCATTGTGTCTTTTACAATTTCTTTTAATAATGCTTTGTAGTTTTTTTCAGTTTAAAGGTTCTTCACAACGTTTGTTAAGTTTATTCCTAGATATTTTATTTATTTATTTTGCAATTGTAAAAGGAATTGTTTTTTTTTTTTCGATTCATTTTTTCAAGTTTCATTGTTAGTGTATAGGTAAGTAGTGGAGTATTATTGTACATTGATTTTTGTATCCTGTGACTTGACTGTATTTGTTTATTGTTTCTGATAGTTTTTTTGGTGGAGTCTTTGTAGTTTTCTATATATACAGGATCATGTCATCTGCAGAAAGCGATACCTTTACTTCTTCTTTCCTGATCTGAATGCCTTTTATTTCTTTCTCTTGCCTGATCGCTCTGGCTGACACTTCCAGCCCTAGTTGAACAGGAATGGAGAGAGTGGGCAGCTTTGTCTTGTTCCTCATTTTAGAGGAAAAGCTTTCGGGTTTTTACCATTTAGTATGATATTAGCTGATAGTTTGTCATATATGGCCATTAGTATGTTGAGGTATTTTCCTTCTATACCCATTTTATTGACTGTTTTCAATATAAATGGATGTTGTATCTTATCAAATGCTTTTTCTACATCTATAGAGAAAATTATATGACTTTTGTTTATTGTTTTGTTGATGTGGTGAATTACATCGATTGAATGGCATGTGTTGAACCACACCCCTTTGCTCCTGGAATGAGTCCCACTTGATCGTGATGTATTTTTTTTTTTTTTTACGTGTTGTTGTATTCGATTTGTTAGAATTTTGTTTAGGATTTTTGCATCTCTATTCATTAGAGATACTGGTCTGTAGTTTTATTCTTTTGTGTTGTCCTTGCCAGGGTTTGGTCTCTGGGTTATGTTGGCCTCATAAAATGTGTAGCATGCAATCCAGCTTCAAAAAATATTGCCTTGGTGTCCTGATCTACTAAAAAGCAAGGACAAAATATGGCTATTTAAAACATCTCTTCAGTGAGTTTCTTGTTTGGAAAAAAAAAGGGGTGTGATAGGAAAAAAATCAACACATGACTGAATTTGTCCCCAGAAAACCACATAACATCAATATTGGACTTCGATCAATGAGGTGGGACCAGTTTGTGAATACCTGAACAGGTATCGGTGATGGTTCTGTCAAGAAATTGCTAAAACACTCAGGATTGGAAGACACATTACGTCTAGCAGGGCCCCATGAAGTCTATCAATAGAAAATATTTTTCTCTCATTTATACATTCATTTGGGAAGCTGTTTAGAGATGGAATTTTTGCAAGCCGACGTAAATGCACTTAAGATCATGAATCCATTGTACTGACGGTTTCTTCTATAAATCCGGAATTTTGCATTCAGAATTTTCTTATAAGAAGACCTGTCTTTGGGGTCCTTTCAGGGTTTCTTTATGTTCTTCTTCCTCTCTTGAAAGGATCGTTTAAGATTCCTTGAGATGGAAAATTCCACTGCTCTCTGGCTTGAAGCATGTAGATTTATCCCCAAACTTTTTTTTTTTTTTTTTGTATTTTTCTGAAGCTGGAAACAGGGAGAGACAGACAGACTCCCGCATGCGCCCAACCGGGATCCACCCGGCACGCCCACCAGGGGGCGATGCTCTGCCCACCAGGGGGCGATGCTCTGCCCCTCCGGGGCGTCGCTCTGTTGCAACCAGAGCCACTCCAGCACCTGGGGCAGAGGCCAAGGAGCCATCCCCAGCGCCCGGGCCATCCTTGCTCCAACGGAGCCTCGGCTGCGGGAGGGGAAGAAGAGGGGGAGGGGTGGAGAAGCAGATGGGTGCTTCTCCTGTGTGCCCTTGCTGGGAATCGAACCCGGGACTTCTGCACACCAGGCCGACGCTCTACCACTGAGCCAACCGGCCAGGGCCTGTCCCCAAACTTTTTAATACCCTGTAACATCCTCACCACAGCTCACTCCTATCCATAATTCCTTCTTTTTTTTTTTTTTTTTTTCCACTTACCCCATCCAAGGATCATTTCAGGCTAATTGAATCCATGTGTCTGCGGTTATGTTTAGAGTAACATCTTGGATGTTTCACAATCCCTCTTTGTTGTCCTCTGCGTGTTGTATTTGGTTAAGATAAATGCGTTCAGGCTGAAACGTACGTTCTCTTTGATCGGTTAATTCAGGCGGGCTGACCGGCACAGCCCTGCTGTTTCATATTTGCTTTCTTTAGATTCAGTTTCGTTTCCTTCCCTTCTTCTTTGCACATTTCCGTGCGCGCTGGTCACGCTGAAGTCAACTCTCGGTTCCCCAGATACGCCCCGTAATGTCACCCACATGTGCATCTGCTCATGCTGTGCTCTGCTCAGGAGGGGGCCGCCCGCCGCCCGCTGACAGACCGGATCGAGCCCACGCATTTCTTTTATAATATTTGGGCTTCACTGTATTTTCTTTTTTACATTTGAGCCAACATGTAAAAAAAAAAAAGTAAAGTTTCACATGAAACACTGAGTTGCTGGCTTGTTTGAGAAACGGAAGCGTGGGCTGGCCTGTCATTCAAACTAGAGACCAGCTGGTCAATGGCTCTTTGCGGAGGGAGCTTACCCTGAACTGGAACTTTGCTGCAAGCACAAATCTGCCCCAGTCACCTCCTCGTATTACCCGCTCTGCTTCTATAGGTTGACTGAAATTCCCGCCAGAAGATATAGATGATACAATTGCCAATAAAACCCCCACAAAATAACAAACAAACAAAAAAACAGGCTTTGCTCTCTGAGGCATATTATCTAATTAGACCAGTGGTTCTCAAATTTTTTGAAGTTGGGGCGCATTTAAAATCCTACAGATAATAATTGTAGGCGCACTATATACAAATTTAGAAAATTGAGAAATATGTTATAATAATTAAGTCAAATGTTAAAGAAAAAAATATAAAGTCCAAGCATGCTTTTATGATAATTAAGCAAAATAAATATGACAAAATTAAATTTTTCTGACATTAAAATACATTTTTATGTTACATTTTTTGAGTTATGCTTTTTAGAATTCGTAAAAAAAAGGGTTAAAAAATTTAAAAAATGACAAAAAAGTTCTTTTTATATAGATACATTCTTAGTAAGATTTAGTAAATTCAGCAGGTCCCGGTGCGAATGTGTTAAGTTTCTTCATTCTTGTGTTTATGAGAAACATGAGCCTGATGTGTCCTAGTGATTTCTTCAATGTTTGGACATATATTTGAAGGCAAACTCTCATTTCCTTATCAATACATTGAAGAATTCCTCTCTTTTTACTCTTAATTGCGTTGAGTGCAGAAAACCCCCACCATACGTATCATCTTAACTTGACACCAAACAAAGGATAGAAGAAACTTGCCTCCAGTCTTTCCGGGGGACATGGGGGGTAGTGTAAACAATCCAGCACCACAGCTTAACAGCCTTTTGCAGCCTAATCAGGCAAGTGAGGTGGGGGGGTTGGGCAGACTGTCAGTTCACAGCCAATTCCCCACATCTCTGTCCCCCCAAAATCTAAACTCCAAAAACCCTGTTGGTTTTTTGTTCCCCAACAGGCACATATTTCTCTGGAATACCATAGGGCGCACCTGGAAATCTTCTAGGGCGCACCAGGGTGCCCTGGCGCACACTTTGAGAACCACTGCATTAGGGAGACAAGGCACAAATATTTGACAAATTAAGTCGGATTCTCTTTGTTAGGAGGACACCAGAGCCGCAGCAGGGCTAGATGAGTTTACGGACGGGTGTGAGGATCATGAGTTTTGAGAAAAGAGAAATGTTAATAATATTTATTTTTTTAAATTTATTTTTCTTAAGTAAGAAGCCGGGAGATAGAGAGACAGACTTCCACATGTGCCCACCCGGGATCCACCCGGCATGCCCATTAGGGGACGATGCTCTGCTTGTCTGGGGCCATTGCTCCATCCTTAGTGCCCAGGGCCAACTTGCTCCAACCAAGGCCATGGTTGTGGGAGGGGAAGAGAGAGAGAAAGAGAGAGAGAAGCGAGAGGGGGAGGGGTGGAGAAGTAGATGGGTGCTTCTCCTGTGTGCCCTGACCTGGAATTGAACCCAGGACATCCACAGGCTGGGCTGACGCTCTACCACTGAGCCAACTGGCCAGGGCCCGTAATGTTTATTGAATATCCACTAAGTGCCAAGCCCTCTTCTAGTGATTTATAGATATTAACTTACTCCCGTAACAAGTCTGTGAGTGTAAGGTATTTTTCCCCGCTGAGAAGGAAGGAACAGGTCTCGGAGCCACCAAGTGTGGTAAGTTCAAAAGACTTTATTCAGTACAAACCGTTCCCCGGACAAGACTCACTGGCCTGTAAGATGGAGGTCAGGAAAAAAATCGCACACGGAGAGACCGTGTGGATATATTTTAAAAAGGGGTCCCTCTCGGGAAGTCGGGTTAATATGACGTAGAGAAATCTCTACTGTCTGACAAGTCAGTCGCTTCTTTTCCAAGGACTCCTAGGAAGTTTCTTTTGGCGCGCTTGGCTGTGGGCGGTCCCAGCCAAAGTTCGCGGGCCTGGGTTCCCCACGTGACCATCCCTCTATCCACTGACCTTACAGTGAGCAGGTACTATTATCCTCAATTTGCAGATGAGGACACCTGAGTCCTAGAAAAGTGAAGCCCAAGGCCTCATAACTGGTAGCGTAGAAAAGGTGGAGGTGTGTACCCATTAGACTGGAATGTGCCGGAGACAGGCCCAATGTCCTGGGGGGGTGGATCCACTGAGTGCCCTGAGTCTGTTATACTCCTCTGATCATTCTTCCCTTCTTCCTTCTCTACGAGGAAGGCGGGGCTGTGGTGGTGGGAGGGAGGCAGGCGCGAATGGATGAACGCTTTGTCACCGGAAGGCGTGAAGCAGCCAGGGGTTTCCATGGAGGAGCAGTGACTCTGGTTCATCAAGTTGTTGGGACACCACCTGACCAGGCGGTGGCACAGTGGATAGAGCATCGGACTGGGACACGGAGGACCCAGGTTTGAGACCCCGAGGTCGCCAGCTTGAGCGCGGGCTCATTGGGTTTGAGTAAAAGCTCACCAACTTGACCCCAAGGTCGCTGGCTTGAGGAAGGGGTTACTCAGTCTGCTGAAGGACCGCCGTCAAGGCACATATGAGAAAGCAATCAATGAACAACTAAGGTGTCGCAACGAAAAACTGATGATTGATGCTTCTCATCTCTCTCCCTTCCTGTCTGTCTGTCCCTATCTGTCCCTCTCTCTGACTCTGTCTCTACCACACACACACACAAAAAAATTATTGGGAAACCAGTTTGGGCCACATTAACTAATATAGCTCCTCTCAACCTGCAGGGAGCCTGCTGATCTTGCTACACTTGGGGTCTTGCTACACTTGGGGTGCTCACTCAGGAAGTCTGGGTCGGGGTTGGGGTCCATTAGGACCTGCCTGTATTATCAGAACACTCAGCCGTAGCTCGGGACAGAACCAGGGTTAACAACATTGTAACTTTACTTTACTTTTGTGCCTGTTTGTAACTCAAGCACCAGGGGTGGGGTAGGCTGGGGCAGGGGGGGGCGTAACCTGGGGTAGGATTGCATCAGGCTCTCACTGATTTCACAGACCTTTACTGAGTACGACCCTGCCCGTGCTTCTGTGCCAGGAGTGGGTCTCTGGCCTGACCAGTGCCTCCAACTCCATCTCAGCTCACTGCAGAACGAGTCACACACGTGACACTCTAAGCACCCGGAAGGGGCGTGAGGAAGCAGTGGAGCTGTTCTATCTTTTCTGTTGAGAGTGAGCGCAGTGTCTACGGCGGGCTACCTGCCCAGCCCTCACGGGGACCCAGTTCTCTTCATTCACTTTTCTGGATGTGACTCAGGAGGGTAGCAGTGATATGCTGGAAACAGCTCTTCTGAGCTCAGGAAACATGATTTCCAAGTTTTCCAGGAAGTTTGAGACTCAAATGCAGCCATTATATATATATATTAAAAGTTATATAAACCTGTAATTTAATAAATTATTTCTATAATCCTCAAAACTCACCATTTCCTAGTTATTTTACGGTTATCTATACTCTTGAGATTATGCAGGTCTATTCTGTCTGTATCCGGGAATGATCTATAAGGGCGTGATACTGCCTCTCTCTCCAAAGTCCATGTCCACTCATGTCTGGACAATGAGTCGTTTGAAATTTACCATAGTGGGTGTCTTTACACGACATGAACTGGCATACATCACACTCCAGGGTTTTCCTGAGTGAGTCAGTTGTGAAACATTTACCTCCACACCCTTGGGTAACCCTATTTCTACCTTCAGGAGAAAATCCTAATTAACCCGAGTTAAATATTGTGGCCCTATTTTCCCCGCATGAGGCATGCCACCCAATTCTGACCAATGAGACGTGAAAGTTGCCTTTTTCACCTGACAGGCGGTGATGCCATGGATGGAGCGGTGGCCTGGGACATTGAGGTCCCAGGTTTGAAACCCCACGGTTTCTAGCTTGAGTGTGGGCTCACCAGCTTGAGCGTGGGGGTCACTGGCTTGAGTATAGAATCATCGATGTGATCCCATGGTCGCTGGCTTGAGCCCAAGGTCACTGGCTTGAGCCCAAGGTCGCTGGCTTGAGCAAGGGGTCACTGGCTCTGCTGTAGCCCTCCAGGTCAAGGCACATATAAGGAGCAATTAATGAATAACTAAGGTGCTGCAAATACTAATTGATGTTTCTCATCTCTCTCCCTTCCTGTCTCTCCTTCTCTTGGGGGGGGGGGGAAGCTGCTTTTCAGGGAGTATTTTGAAAATCTTTTCTTGCTTTTAAAAATAAGACCGAGGGTAGAGACAGGCTCTGTTTCTGGCCATGTGATGTCTGCATGTGACATAGCTACACTTCCAGAAGTGATCTTCTAACAACGCCAAGGTGGGATTAACACGCAGTTTTGTTCTTTATTTTTATTTTCTTTTTCTGGACTTTATGCTTGGAGAAAAAAAAAATTTAGCATGGCCCTGGCCGGACAGCTCGGTTGGTCAGAGCATCGTTCAGAAGCACAGAGGTCGCCGGTTCGATCCCCAGTCATCAGGACACATACAGGAACAGATCCATGTTTCTCTCTCTCTCTCTCTCTCTCTCTCTCTCTCTCTGTCTTCCCCCCCCAATTCCTCTCTGACTAAAATCAATACATTAAACACAATTTAAGAAAAGAAATTAGCATGCATTGTTGATATGTTCTCTCCTAGAGGGGACCCCGACCGCTGTGACATCTGGGGAAACACCCCTCTCCATTACGCCGCCTCCAACGGCCACGCCCACTGCGTCTCCTTCCTGATCAACTTCGGGGCCAACATCTTCGCCTTGGACAACGACTTCCAGACGCCCCTGGAAGCGGCCGCGGGCCGGGAGCGGCACCAGTGCGTCCTCCTGCTGGACCGGGCCGCCACCGCCCAGAACATCGCCAGCCCCAGGAAGGTCGCCAGGCTGAAGGAGCAGGCGCAGAAGAACGCCCAGAGACAGATCCGGGAGTGGGAGCGGCTGCAGGAGAGGCACCAGCAGAGGACGGCCCGTGCCCGCGGCCAGGAGGCCTCTGGGTCCCTCTCTTCCTCCAAGGGCGTTCCTCCCGGGTCCTCCTCCCTGTCCAGCGCGTCCGCCTCCAGGGCGTTCGGGTCGCTGTCAAAAGGCATTCTCGGCACCTTCAGGACCAAGTTCAAGAAGAATAAAGACACGGCGGAGCAGGTCGGGAAGGAGTACAGGACCGGGCAGAGGAACGTGATGGAGGTCTTCCCGGAGGAGGAGGAGCAGGAGAAGGAGCAGGAGGAGGAGGAGAAAGACCATGCGTTCTCAGGGGACTCTGAAGAGCGTCGCCGGGTCTCCGCCGAGGACAGCCGTGCGCCACACGAGTCCATCCTCAGCCGTCCGGGGCTGGGGTCGATCGTTTTCAGAAGAGGCAGGATCCTGAGCCCCGAAGACATCTCCGACAGCAAGAAGGAGCTGGCGTTCAAGGTGTCCAGGGAGTTGCTGCAGAGCCCAGGAGCCCCGCAGGAGGACGGGGGTGCGGCCGAGGAGGAGGGAGAGGAGGAGGACCTGCCCTGGGGCCAGGACGCCGTGGAGTGGGAGGAGGACACGGTGGGTGCCACGCCCCTGGAAGTATTCCTGCAGTCCCACCAGCTGGAGAAGCTCCTTCCCTTCTTCACCAGGGAGCAGATGGATCTGGACGCCCTTCTGCTCTGCTCGGACGAGGACCTGCAGAGCATCCAGATGCAGCTGGGTCCCCGGAAGAAGGTTCTGCACGCCATAAACAGAAGGAAGCACACGCTGCAACAGCCTGGGCCGCTGGTCGACACCAGCCTGTAACGCAGAGCTGGCTCAGCAGGGGGAGCCCGCAGCCCCGGGGTGATGCCGAGGCCCCCGGGAGGCGCTCCGGGCAACACCTGCTCTCTGCGGAGTGCCAGACCCCGGGTACAGAGTGCCAGACCCCAGGTACGTGCCAGACCCCGGGTACAGAGTGCCAGACCCCGGGTACCATGCGGCGTCTGGGGCGTTGGAGGCCCCCGTCTCAGTAAGAGGTCCAAGCACTGCTCTGAGAGATCTTCTGTACTTGATTATACAAATAAACCACCAGCGAGAAACTCTAGGAAACCCGGGAATAAAAACAAAAATTTTTTAAAAAGACTTCTCTCTTCAATGATCTTTTTAATATTTTTGAATAGAAAAAGCATTAAACGGAAGTCAGAGAAGAGGGAAACACTCTACCTCCTTTTCCACCTCTGGATTTAAGAGGATGATCTCTCCTCGCACGGCTGGCTGTTTACTTCCTGACGCTCGTGGCCCCTGGGGAAGTCGTCGAACTCCAGTTCTGTCCCGAGCTCTACGCGTTGTTGATGGCGACCCGTTCCTCTGTCGGCCTGAGATCGATGCCCCCAATCTTAAATGCGTCTAAACCTTTCACGGATGTCGACACGCTGATGAGGAATGAGGATGGAGCTAGAACATTCCTGCCCCGAGAAGAGAAACGGAGCCTCAGATATAGAGAGCGAAGAGAGAAACGGAATCGAGGGTGATTACTCTGGACTGAACTGTGTGTTACCCCCGAATTCGTAGACCGAGACCCCACCCCTCAGTGAGGCTGTGCTCGGAGATAGGACCTTCATTAAAGAGGTGAGGATAGTTCGATGGGGTCACAAGGGTGGGGCCCTCACCCATGTAAGCAGGGTCCTTAGAAGAGACAGCTGTGATGCTCACGTGCAGAGGAAAGGTCACAGGAGGACACAGCCAGAGGCCCCCCCGCAGCGAGAGGCCTCAGGTGAAACCCACACCTGCCAGCTCCTTCATCCTGGGACTTCCGACCTGCAGAGCTGTAATAAATTTCTGTCGTTTCAGCGACCTAGTCTGTGATATTTTGTTATGGCCGCCTGAGCAGACGAGTCTAGTCCCCAAAGCAAGAGGGTGGGGAAGAAGGGAAAGAAAAATACAGGGGGAAAAAAAAAAGTCTGGCATATTTGATGGTTTTTCTAAGGGTGAGTACCTCCTGCAATTAAAAAAAGAAAAAGAAAAAAGGAGGGGTGTGAATCTAGTTTCTTTTTAGGGGACATGTGATGATAAAAGTAAACTTGGCATTTTCATGCTCATTCGGGCGCTTATCTTTTATGGACAGCTGTCTATCACCACACGCTCACGTCTGAATTCATGTTGGTTCTAGAATAATACTCATCGGCCACGTTGCCGCTGACATTTTTTTTAAGGGGCAACCCTAGATTAATCGAAACCCTGCTGAGCCACTGAGCTTCACTGGAATTGTTAAGAGCCAGCCTTACCTCAAGGGAAATGTGCATCAGTGACCTGTATGAGAGAGAAACCGGTGTTTCTTCCACACACTCCCTGACTCACATCTGTTCGGGTTATCTCGGGGGCGGGACAGGTAGGGGATACAGATACATCCTCTCTAAGCTCAGGGAGGATACAGACACATTTCAACGAGCCATTCTTCCACAACGAGGGACCCAGGAAGGCTGTCCATCTTCGAGTACACGCGTGGCACGAAGGGACGAGGATGTTTTTGCAAAGAACGGCATTCTGTGGGTCTGGAACACACTGGTGTATCTGCCTTCCACAAGGTGCACAGAAGCCCCTGTCACACAGGAGGCACTGAGGAGAGCGGGGAGCATCTAAGTCTAAGCTGCCTCCATTGGGACTTTTTAAGTTTGGGGGTCCCAGCATCTTCTCTCATCCTGTATTCCCTGCTGTGGGCCTGATGACACTTGTTGCTAGGATACAGGAGAAGGAGAAGCCACTAAGGAAATGCCCGGAACAAACAAGACTGCTTTCCCCTTGAGGGCACAGTGATACAGGAGGTGTGGGGATACATTGTAGCAAGCCAAGAGGCAGCGTCAGGAGGTGCAGAGGGTTCTGAGCTGGCTCCCGGTGGGACAGAGGACAGGGGACGGGGTCAGGGCAACGGAAAGGAAGGAGCTCGTTGGAGAGGAAGATGGGGAGGCCCATGGGGAAGGGCAGGCCAGCGGGCATGTTTCCGGAACTCAGCTTGTAGGATGCAGTTCTAACTGCTTCATCCAGGTGACCCACGGATCGATGGATCGTTTTCTAGCTGGGGTTTTCGATGCCGCCCGCCTGGGGGCAGGGAGGGGGGTCGCACCTGGTTCTGAAAGTATGGGAAGGGGATGATACGTTTGCCTAACGGAACTGGAAGCTTTTCCTGCGACCACCCTCTCAGCGGCGGTGTGTGAGTTCTGTGATGGCTTTGAAGGACGCGTGGATGAACAAGGTCATATTAAGAATTCCATCAAATTGCTGGCTTCAAGAGAAGGAAACAAACACAATCCCTTCAGGTAATCGCAGTGAGGCGGGGATGGGTGATCCCTCAGGTAATCACAGTGAGGCGGGGATGGGTGATCCCTTCAGGTAATCGCAGTGAGGCGGGGATGGGTGATCCCTCAGGTAATCGCAGCGAGGCGGGGATGGGTGATCCCTCAGGTAATCGCAGCGAGGCGGGGATGGGTGATCCCTCAGGTAATCGCAGTGAGGCGGGGATGGGTGAGGAGACACTGGATGTTTTTTGAACAGTTGCATTTTATTTCAGCTAAGGTATCCCAGCTTGTAGATTCCACAGGCTCATCTACCCTTCCCCAAACACCTCCTGTCATTCCAGTGAAAGGGTAACTACTAAACACCGTATTTCCCCACATATAAGATGCACCCTTTTCCAAAAAATCTGGGGTCTGGAAACTGGGTGCATCTTCTTCAGTGGTGGTGGACTTTTTTACTTGCATTTCCCGCTTTTTCCCGCACGTTGAAGAATTGTATGAATTTTATGATAAAACTTGTGTTCAGTAACTTTACGTAATACATTTATTTTTTCAGATTTTGAGCCCCAACCTTAAGGTGTGTCTTATACATGAGATCATCTTAAACATGGAGAAATCACAGTATGTGATTATCACAAAGACGGGCTCAAAACGTATGAACAGTCAGAGTAAGCCTGACCTGTGGTGGCGCAGTGGATAAAGTGTCCACCTGGCACACTGAGGTAGCTGGTTCGAAACCCCAGGCTCGTCTGATCAAGGCACATATGGGAGTTGATTGATGCTTCCTCCTCCTTCCCCCTTCTCTCTCTCTCTCTCTCAAATCAATAAAACCTTAAAGAAAAAAACCCAATAAAAACAGCGGTGAGGGTTGCACAAATATGCGAATAGACCAAAACCACTGAATTGTACACTGTCAACTGGTGGATTTCATAGTATATACATTGTACCTCAAATTTAAAAAGTAGAAACAATGTAATTGCTGTCGCTGGAATGAAGGAGAACCCTCGATCCCCTCCTGCTTTCCTTGCAGAGAGAGACGCTACTGAAGCAACCACGGCAGACACGGAAAATGCTTTATTCCCAGGAATTACAAACGCAGGGGAAAGGCTGGGAAAGGGAGCGCGGTTGCAATCTGCAACCAGGAGGGATGACCGCCCGAGTCCACTTTCTAACCACGAACACAACGGGGGATCTGGTGACCCAGGACAGGACGTGGACGCGCCCAAAACTGGAGCTCGCTGTGCACAGACGGGCTCCCGCGCGTGATCCAGAAACGACGAGACGGAGGCCACCAGCACCCCTTGAGCCGTGGCGTCCCCCTCAGCACCCTGTGGCTGCTTCGTCTGACTGACCGGACGACCAGGACTCGTACACCAACTTGGCAGCCACCATGTCTTCCACTGCCATGCCTGCAACGGACAGACATTCGGGTCACTTCTTTCTGGTCAGAACAAGAACAGCTCTTCCTGAAACGGCCTAGGACCGGCTATTTCTAGATGTACCATCTCTGGCACTGCTGATGCCCGGCAGGGGGACAGAGAGGACACGGTAAGCTCGGGCTCAGCGGGTCTGTGAAAAGGCCCGGCGAGGCGGGGAACGGGACACTGAAAGCAAGGACTGCCCACCAACCAAATTGGAATTGTGCATCCAAGTTAGCGCAGGGCTCAGGAAACTTGCCGTCACGGGACCGAGGGGAGTATTTTAGGTCTGGGGGCCACCACGCCTCCACCTGGCCGCTCTGGTTAGCGCAGGAGCGGTGTGGACAGCAGCCAGGGACGCCCACGGGCCAGGCTGTGTTCCAGTCAGACTTCCTTTAGGAACACCGAGCTGTGTATTTCACGTCATGCTCACCTGTCACAAAATCTTATTTTTCTTTTTCTCCCCTAAACATTCAAAAATTGCTCAAAAGGGCCCTGGCCGGTTGGCTCAGGGGTACAGCATCAGCCCGGCGTGTGGACGTCCTGGGTTCGATTCCCGGTCAGGGCACAGAGGAGAAGCACAGTGGAGACTGCTTCTCCACCCTTCCTCCTCCTCTTTCTCTCTCACTTTCCCTCCCGCAGACAGTGGCTCGACTGTTCTGAGCACATCGCCTGTGGGCACGGAAGAGGGCTCTCTGGAGCCTCTACCTCAGGCACTAAAAATAGCTCAGTTGCGAGCATGGCCCCAGATGGGCAGAGCATCGGCCCCAGACAGCGGTTGCCGGGTGGATCCCAGTCGGGGTGCATGTGGGAGTCTTGTCTCTCTGCCTCCCCTCCTCTCACTTGGAAAAGAAGGAGAAAGAATTGCTCAAGAGGGGAGAGCAGATTGCTGGAGCATTCTGTTTCCTGAAGGGGCTGGCTAACCCCTGATCTGCTCTGAACTCTGAGCCTTTCGGACACAGCTGGGTCAGTGTGACGCCTTCGACCCAGGATCTGGGTAAGGCTGATGCTGCCTTCCCCTGGCTCCCTGTGCGTGAGAGATTTTTAAAATATTTAACAGCCAGTGAGACACCAGGAGTGACCACCTGGCATAAGCTCAGGGTGGCAAGAACTTCTTGTTCTGCTAAGCATTCGAGCTTGGGAGGCTGGATCATTAGAAATATGGAAGATCTCATATTTCAGTGTTTTAGGTGTTTGGCTGAATACCATGTATGTCTATTTCCTTAACTGACGGGGCAGGAAGCTGGGCCGAGAGGCAGAGCCAGCCCATCCCCTGGGGGGCTTCTGCCTGAGCCTGCGGGCTGCTCATGGGGCTCCCTGTGGACGCTGAGCTCAGGTCGGCAAGCAGGAAGGTGAGAGAGGAGGGAAAGGGCCGTCGCCGGCTGTCCCCCGAGTCTCTCTCATGTGGGGTCTGCTTCCCATTTCCTGTAAGTTCCCCATCTTTTAACATTTTCACCCCCACCTCTGGAGGACAGTTTCATTTCAATCTGCGTCTCAATGGCAGACTGCCGACACTTGCCGTCTGCAAATAATTTCACACGCGCACCTCGCTTCACGTTCACGAGAACTGAGGTTAACAGGTGGTGAAGAAACCCTGGCTTAGGGGGGATGTTCCCCTGCTCAAGGACGCATGTCCAAGAAGCGGCAGAGAAGGGGTTCCATCCCGGGACTGCCCGGTTCCAGAGGTCACGGGCTTACCAACGACGCGAGTGATGAATTTCACGGGTCGGTCACAGAGCCCCCCTGACCCACTCCTTCTCCCACCGAGGGACAGACCGCCCTGGGCTCCGGTTAGCTCTGTGCCCTGGACGCAATGGCCCTTACCCAAAGACTTGAACACTGTGGTCTTCTCACGGTGGGCTGGTTTCACTCCCTTCACGACCTCGCCCAGCTCAGCGAAGATCTCCGCCTGGGAGAGGGACACACACAGGCACACTGACCCGGGCCGTGGAGCTCAGGCCGGTCCCAGCCGCTGTGTCCAGCTTCCCCGGGGAGGGCAGGTGGATAAGAGGCAAAGTTGGTAAACAGACCGTCTGTAAACCGGGTGATGTCCGGGGGACGCTTCTTCCCCCTGGAACCCTTTCTGGGTACTGTATGCCTCTGTGATACTCTAAATGCAGAAATACAAGTCTGTGGCCAGAGGGCTGTCCTGCCAGGACCCTGTGTCCGTAGGGAATAGGCATGTTCTTCTCTCAACGCTGAATTTGGCACCCCCACCCCCCCCACTCCCGGCTTGTATGCCTTGATTACAAAAGAGGAATAAGGCCAGAGGGTGGCCAACCACCACCCTACTTTGTTGGCCATGTTGGGAAGGTTTCCTGACAGCAACAGGCACTCAGGTCCTGACCCTGGTGCTCTGGAGGACAGCCCAGCCCACCGGGACAGCCCAGCCCACCTGGACAGCCCAGCCCACCGGGAAAGCCCAGCCCAGCCCCCCCCCCCCCGGGACAGCCCAGCCCCCCGGGACAGCCCAGCACGCCTCTCTCCCCCTGGGACCCAGGCAAGGCCGTCTGGGAAGCAGCACCCCCCCCCAGGGAAGAGGCTCACCCCCGAGAGGAGGACATCTCCAGACTCCTTGAGGGCGGCCTCCCGGGAGTCCACGTACAGCACCGCCTGCTTCATGAGCGCGTCATCCAGCTCCCGCCAGTCGGGTCTGCTGGCACCGACCGCTAGGAAACACCAGAACAGGCCCTCAGCCCGGCAGCAGTCCCGAGGGACACGGGACACACCGCCGAGCAGAGCGGAAGGCAGGAGGGGGACCGGGTGGTGTGACAGATGGCACTGGGAACAGTCAGATTTGGAATGCCTCCTTTCTTCTCCTTCTTTCTTTGTAACAGAAACACAGAAAGACAGAGAGAGGGACAGATAGGGACAGACAGACAGGAAGGGAGAGGGATGAGAAGCATCAGTTCTTCGTTGCAGCACCTTAGTTGTTCATTGATTGCTTTCTCATATGTGCCTTGACCAGGGGCTTCAGCAGAGTGAGTGACCCCTTGCTCGAGCCAGCAACCTTGGTCTCAAGCCAGTGACCTTGGGGTCATGTCCATGATCCCACGCTCAAGCCAGTGAGCCTGCGTTCAAGCTGGAGACCTCGGGGTTTTGAACCTGGGTCCTCTGCATCCCAGTCCAATGCTCTATTCACTGTGCCACCGCCTGGTCAGGCAAGAATGCCTCATTTCCCCCAGGCCAACCCCTTCCAATCAGCCAGACTGATCACTCATTAACAAGAAGAGTGCTGCCGGTTTCCTCCCCATTCCTGTCCCGTTTCATTCCCGAGAGATTGTGAGGCATGTTAGCATTCATTTATCAGCTGCCTTCTAATTGTGGGATGTTTCACCCACAGTATTCATGGTCCCTATAAGCTAAATCCATGTCTGAGTCCCATGTAAAAGATGCACTAACTATGGCTCAAAGAAACTAAGGTGTCTGTCAAAGGTATGTATCTAATGTGTGTCTCTCTGCGGTTCTGAGACGGTGCTGCTTCTCCCACACCTCTTCCGTACATGGGGGCAGTGACTTCCGAACCCAAACCCTGAAGCACAAGCATCACTTGCAGCTTTTTCGTACGTCACATTCACTCCCGTTCCTCACCCCCACCCACTTCTTCTCTCTGAACTGTGACAAGAGAGCCCGTGTCAGGGTCTCAGAGAAAACCCAATAAAAAGGCACACAGGAGAAGTGCCCATCTGCTTCTCCACCCCTCCCCCTCTCCTTCCTCTCTGTCTCTCTCTTCCCCTCCCGCAGCCAAGGCTCCATTGGAGCAAAGTTGGCCCGGGCGCTGAGGATGGCTCTGTGGCCTCTGTCTCAGGCGCTAGAATGGCTCTGGTTGCAACAGAGCAATGCCCCAGATGGGCAGAGCATCGCCCCCTAGTGGGCATGCGGGGTGGATACTGGTCAGGAGCATGCGGGAGTCTGTCTCTCTGCCTCCCCGCCTCTCACTGAATAAATTTAAAAAAAAAGTAAACACACTGCGTCCCAGGCCGAGCTCCCACCCTCCACAGAGCCACAACCGTAGCGGTGCAGAGGGCAACACAGAGGCCACACCCAAACCCCGCGGGGCCAGGCCAGTGATGAGCAAGAGCAGAGCTGGTCAGAGGTGGACACCCAGACCCCGAGAAGAGAGCAGGCCCCTCTGAAGGGCTCACTGGAGGCGTGAGAGAGAGAGGACACAGGGGAGGGACCATGTGTCCACTCCCCTGTGGGGGCAATAGCTCCCACTGCCGGCTATTCTGATTTCTTTTCAACAGAAGCAGGGAATCTATTTCCCTGTGCTCTTTCTTGACTTTTCTTTTTTTTTTTTTTTCTTTAGAACTTTTTATGGTCTAAACTAAACACATGTGCTGGCTGGACCGGGCCAGGCTGCCCACCCGCCCGGCCGGACCCCGGAGAGCCCTGTGCAGCCCCCACACCAACACAGACAGCCTTCGGTGCCGCCCGCCCGGTGTCCTGGGCGTGGTCCCTCCCCTGTGTGCTCCCGGCTCTGACTCTCAAAGGGAGTCGAATGCAGGCGGCCGCCTCGCAGGGTGCTGCTGTGAGGAGCTCCACAGAACAACAGCACCAGCGAGCGAAGCCCGTCAATAAATCATGAGGCGGTGGGCAAACCACAGCAGCCCCTCGGGGGGCGGGGGGCTCATTGCTCCGTTTCCCGATTCTTCTGAGCAGGGATGTCGTCCCAGGGCTGTGTGAGGCCGCACAGCCGGAGAGATGGAGGTGGGCCAGGCAGTGAGGGGCGGGGGTCTGCCTCAGGCTGGGCTCCTCCTGCCCGCCGGTGGGCTTCAGTGGGGGCGGGAATGGGGAAGGGGGCGTTAGACCCTGGCTGGTGGGGTGCAGGCCGGGTCGAGGAAAGTGGGAGGCAGGCTGGGTGTGAGTGAGCCTCCCACCCGCCGGGCTGTCAAGTAAAGAAAACTCTGTGGTGGGTGTCCCCGCCCCCCCCCCCACTCCACGGCACCCGCACACACTTCTCTCAAGTGTATTTGAGGCCTCTGGGAACACGGACACTAGTTCTGTCCTCAGGGCAGGGAGATGGAAGGGGTGTCTCTTGACTCAAAATCAAGCTGGGCCTCCTTCCTGGGGAGGGATTCACAATGGGAGAGGGGGTGGGGGCGGTCTACCGCCACTGGCTTTGAAGACGGAGCATCCACCCCACGGTAGGGGACGTGGGGTCTGCTTCCCGGAGCAGAGAGGGGCCCCAAGGAAACGGGCACAGCCGTCGACAACGTACGGGACCCGTCACAGACGCGGGGGCCTGGCCTGCTGGACGACCCCACACTCTAGATGAGGCTGCGGCCTGGGCACCGCGGTGATTTCGTCCCTGGTGAGTCAGGGAGCCAGCTAAGCCCCACCCACACCCCTGAACCACAGGAACTGAGAGACAAGACCTATGTGGCTGCTTTGAGCTAAAAACATCAAGTCCGTTTTGCTGTATATTCAATTCTTGTTCATTTCACCAAGAACTACTTTCTTCTGAGGTCCCAACTCCTTTCAAGAAGTGATCGTATGGTCCAGAAAGCCAGGCTCCATCCGTCTCTCCCCTGGACCCACGTCCTCACACCAGTGTCTCCGGACTCAGACCCCCAGTTTCTCTGGCCCATTCCTCAACTGGGCCAGGCCGTGTTCCCCTCTCAGAGCTGGTCTTCCGCCGGACCTCTCTAGTTCTCCTATTCGGTCACTTCTGCGCTGTCTCTCTCTCCTCTGGAGAATGTAGGCGCCAGGCACGCAGTGACCCTGAGGGCTGGTTTACCGCGACCACCCCAGGACCTACAGGACCTATGTATAACACAGTGCCTGGCACCCAGGAGGCCTCCAGCAAACATCTGTGAGTGAACGCATGCTCGTGACGCCTGGCTCCTGAATGCTCATCTGCCAATGGGGACAGAGGTCTTAGATTTTGAGCTCACACCATGGGCCTGTCACTAAAACACGGGGCAGGGACATAGCACGGTCACACCCTCTCGTCTTTGCCTGATCGCTCACCAGAATCCAGTCTTCTTACTGAAAAAGATAATGCACAGTAGTATTTAAAAGCTTGGGGTCTGAGGGTAAGGTGCCTCTGTCCAAGTCCCAGCTCTTAGCCCTGGCTGGTTGGCTCAGTTGTAGAGTGTTGGCCTGGCGTGCAGGAGTCCCGGGTTCGATTCCCGGCCAGGGCACACAGGAGAAGCGCCCATCTGCTTCTCCATCCCTCCCCCTCTCCTTCCTCTCTGTCTCTCTCTTCCCCTCCTGCAGCCGAAGCTCCATTGGAGCAAAGATGGCCCGGGCGCTGGGGATGGCTCCTTGGCCTCTGCCCCAGGCGCTAGAATGGCTCTGGTTACAATGGAGCAATGCCCCAGATGGGCAGAGCATCACCCCCTGGTGGGCGTGCCGGGTGGATCCTGGTCAGGCGCATGCGGGAGTCTTGTCTCTCTGCCTCCCTGCTTCTCACTTCAGAAAAATACAAAAAAATACCAGCTCTTGCCACTAAGAACCTCTGACTTTAAGCAAACTAGCGAGTGGCTTAGTCTCTCTGTGCCTCAGTTTACCCATCTGTGAAACGGGGGTTGTGATAACAGATCCTACCCCACGAGGTTACTGTAAGGAATAGATAACACAGAGCAGACATAAAGAACCAGACCAGCACCTGCAACAGAAAGCGTCCCCCACAGACCAGCTCTGCAGCTCGCTGCCCCGCGGCCGTTTGAGGGTCTTCAGAGGGCCCCTACGTTTCCAGGTCTACCATCCAATCACATATTAAAAAAAAGAAAACATTCACATTTCACATTAACCATCTCCTGTACTGTAATTAATTTTTTTGTTGTTGTCATTCTCCATGTGAAGGGTACATGAATCATCTGGCTTTGTCATTTAAATTTCATGACATTTAAAAACCGAGCTGTGACTGATCATTTGCCTAAGGCAGTGGTTCTCAAAGTGTGCGCCCTAGAAGATTTCCAGGTGCTCCGTGCGGTATTCCAGAGAAATACGTGCCTATTGGGGCATAACTCGAAAAATGTAACATAAGGCCCTGGCCGGTTGGCTCAGCGGTAGAGCCTCGGCCTAGCGTGCGGAGGACCCGGGTTCGATTCCCGGCCAGGGCACACAGGAGAAGCGCCCATTTGCTTCTCCACCCCTCTGCGGCACTTTCCTCTCTGTCTCTCTCTTCCCCTCCCGCAGCCAAGGCTCCATTGGAGCAAAGGTGGCCCGGGCGCTGGGGATGGCTCTGTGGCCTCTGCCTCAGGCGCTAGAGTGGCTCTGGTGGCTACATGGCGACGCCCAGGAGGGGCAGAGCATCGCCCCCTGGTGGGCGTGCTGGGTGGATCCCAGTCGGGCGCATGCGGGAGTCTGTCTGACTGTCTCTCCCTGTTTCCAGCTTCAGAAAAATGAAAAAAAAAAAAAAAGTAACATAAAAATGTTTTTTTAATGTCAGAATAAATTTAATTTTGTCATATTTTATTTCGTTTAATTACCATAAAAGTATGCTTGGACTTCATTTTCTTTAATGTTTGACTTAATTATTATAACATATTTCTTAGAAATTTGTATCTAGTGCACCTACAGTTAGTTGTAGGATTTTAAATGCGCCCCGACTTCAAAAAGTTTGAGAACCGCTGGCCTAAGGTGACACTCTGTGGAAATCCTCTTTAGTTTTAGGTTTGCGGATTTGGTTTCACGTTCTGGAGCGGGTATTGCTTTTCCGCCCCCCCCCCCCCCCCCCCGTGCTCCTGAGGCCCTGGGGAAGCGTGGGCCTCCTGCAGGGGTGACAAGGGCCAGCCCAGCGGTGACCCGGGCCACCCCCACCGGCCGCGGCTCAGGAGGCCACTCTGCTTACCGTTGATGTGAGCCCCCGGCTTCACCCACGCGCCAAACAGGATGGGCTCTGTTGCCATGGTGACGGTGATGATCACGTCGGCGCCGGTCACGGCCTCCTGGACCGACGCGCAGACCCGGACCTCTCCTCGCACCGCGTCCGCAAACTTCTCCGCGTTCTCTCGGGTGCGGTTCCATATCCTCACCTTGAATTGGGGGCGAACGAGAGGGGGGCGCGGGGTGCCGTGACTGCCCGGCTGTTTACATAGTCGATCGAGCCCACTCTGGGGTCAGGGCGGCGCTTATTCAAATCATCCCGCAGGGAGAACGGACGTGAACCGGGGTGGCCACGTGGCGGCCACGTGGCCAGCTGTCTGAACATGGCCTCTCTCTACAGAAGGTGGAGACGCTTGTCAGTCCCGGCCCAGGGCGGACGGCGTCACTCGCTGAATCGCTAACCGCCCGGCCCCGTCACACACCAGGCAAGTTCTGGACCCAGACGGGCTGAGAAACCACCCTGCTCCCTCTCACTTCTGCCCCTGGGGTGGGCCACCCTCACTCAGGCCCAGCCTGCGTGTCTGTCAGATGCGAGTGATAACCAGGCAAAGTCAGCAGGACACGACGTTACGGTTGGGACCCCCTAAAGGAGTCCTACCAGGTGTGGGGTTATCCCCGGCGGTGGTCCCCATGGAGGAAGTCGGTCTCGGAAGGGAATGTCGGGGAGGAAAGATCTGAAGAGTCTGAGGAGTGGACGGACGGTCCAGCAGAGGGAGAGGGCAAGTGTGGCCGCTACGATGAGAACCCTGGGGGTGGGATTCTAACGCTGACAGCTTGCCTAGCAGATGTCCAGGTCTGGGGAGAGGCTGGCTGTCGGCCCTGCACTGATAAGACCTAGGGGGTCTCTCACAAGGAAATATGACAAATACCGGAAGAAACCCAAGTGTAAATCAATTCCATACGCCCAGTCAGTCCTAAGAAGACGGTTAACCACACTGCCCTTCGTGACAGAAAGCTGTGCAACTATTGTGCAAAGATGAAGGACTCTGGAAAAGTAATACCATTAGAACAGCCAAAGAAAAGACAGGCTACAGGGCTCTTATCGGACACGACTAACACGGTCTTATAAAAAGATCAGAGGAGGCTGGAAAGCAGAAACTGCTGTTGTGTTTTGAAAACCGATAAAAGGGCATTTTTTCTTTTGTTGTCTTCCTTATCATATGCCTTTCCCAAAGCAGAGGTATTATTTTTATCCTTAAAGAAAAAAAAATCGGCCCTGGCCAGTTGGCTCAGCGGTAGAGCGTCGGCCTGGCGTGCAGGAGTCCCGGGTTTGATTCCCGGCCAGGGCACACAGGAGAAGCACCCATCTGCTTCTCCACCCCTCCCTCTCTCCTTCCTCTCTGTCTCTCTCTTCCCCTCCCGCAGCCGAGGCTCCATTGGAGCAAAGATGGCCCGGGCGCTGGGGATGGCTCTGTGGCCTCTGCTTCAGGCACTAGAATGGCTCTGGTTGCAACAGAGCAACACCCCAGATGGGCAGAGCATCGCCCCCTGATGGGCATGCCAGGTGGATCGGGAGTCTGCGGGAGTCTGTCTGACTACCTCCCCGTTTCCAGCTTCAGAAAAATGAAAAAAAAAAAAAATCATACTTTAAATCGGCCCCAGCCTCCTCACACATGTCCAAAAATAAAAATAAAAATAAAATCACAGCAGAATCAAACTGCAGCTGGAATGGTAAACCAGGACCGGGAAAAGGCAGCCCCCCCACCTGGCTGGAGATAAGGGGTGCTGTGTCTCCTCTCCAGACCGCACTCCTAGTTCTTGGGTCCATCACCCCGAATATGTAAAGACTCCCAGATTCCACTAAGAGAAGCAGAGAGAGACGGGGGCGGGGGGACAACAGGACAAGTGAATGTCCTTTGGAACAGATAGAATATAATCCTTTGACCACGTAGGCTGGCCGCTTCCTTGTGCAGACCCTGTGGACTGAGAAACTAGGAAGAGCTGATTCAGGCCTTGCCCCCAACTCTCGACCTAAAGAGGGAATGTTCTAGAGGGGACCCTCACCCTCACCATGTTGCAGCGAGGGAGCAGAGACAAAGGTCACGGCCACTGTCCCCTCCCCCACACACTGGCGCCCCTTCCGGGCCTTCCTGGACTTACCTCCTTGTAGGAGAACTGCTCTGTGAAGACCTCATAATGGCTGTAGGCCTGGACCCCAGCCCCAAGGATGCACAGCACGTCACTGCTGGGCGGCTTCAGAAACTATTCGAGAGACACGAGAAGGAAAAGGACCAGGTGGTCACTAGAGAGAGCTGGGGGGGGGGGAGCAAACACTGTTTCTGTCTCAGGTCCCCTGAGACCTGGGCCACCTCCCCTGGGCAACCACCATTTGACTCTGTTTTCCTGAGTCTGGCCTGTTCAGATGAAGCCCTAGAGAGATAAGGTAGAGTCCAGGGAATACAGACAACAATGTTGCATTATAATCAGCAATAACTTGCTCAGAAATTAGAACTTACTTATTCTAAGGGCTAAAAATGAATAATAATTATGTAACACAATAGAGGTGCTAATCATTGCTACAGCGGCAGGCAGTTGTATGACCATAGATAAATGAACTGAATGAACACATTTTGCCCCTTAAATTGACCGTGTTGCCTGAAAAGTAAGTCTTCACCATTCATGACTGGCCAAAAGGAGCCTCGGGAATATTACCAGATGTTCACCTCTCCTCTAGTGGTACAAGGAGAAAGACCATTCTGTGACATAAACCACAGTTCAAAGAATCTGCTTTGAAAAGTTTTCAAACTGGCAATATCCACAAGACTAGCACGCTTAAGCATCTGTCCAAGAAGAACTAGGTGATTTTTCTCCAACTACATCAATACTTTTCTGTTCTGCCAATACCAATCTATTCTTAGCATTCCACTCAGGCTACAGAAATTGTTACAGTGTACTGTGAAAGTGATTGTCAACCTCTAAAACAGCATGTCTCATTTTCATAACTTTCCTTTACTCGATAATTTGTTGCCTTGCTAGTAATGTTGTCATCGAGATGTCTTTTTGTAAACAAGTTTATCAAGTTTATTAGATGTATTAAACAGTAACAGGATCAGCGTCACTTCATTCTTTTCCTGGAAGCATGTGGATAATTAAAAACAAGTGTAGGAATGTGCCAGGTTTCTCACTTAAAACAATGAGTGGGAAGGTCTGTGTTTCACTTGCATTTGCTAAGTAAAACCTTGCATGGGCTGGCCCTCCGATCTCTCCAGCCCCTCATCACACCATGCACTCTTACCCTCCAGCCACACCAGCCCCCTTACAGTTCTAGAAGCACATGTGCCTCTGCCAACCACAGGGCCTTTGCACAGGTTCTTTCCTCTGCCTGGGATACTTTCTCTGCCCCTCGTGAGTAACTCTTATTATCCTTCAACTCTTAGCTCAGAGGTCCCTCACAGAGGAGAAGCCTTCCCCAATCCTACAGGACTCGGTCAAGACCCCTCCCCCCCGCCGTGATACATGCTCAGAGCACTTCACCCCTTTCATTCAATGTGCTTGGCAGGGTTGTAATTTCACATTTAGTGGCGTGATCTTTGGATTGATATCTGTCTCCATGAGCGGACTCAGGGCTTCCCGAGGGCAGGCACTGCATCTGGTCTCACCCACTGTTCCATGCCCCAGGCTGAGCACGGTGTCCGGCACCTGGTGGACACTCAGATATTTGTCGAATCAACGCACGCCAATGATAAACCCTGACATATATATATATATATATATATATATACACACACACACACACACACACACACATATATATATGTGTATATATATATATAATGTCACATTGAGAAGGCGTGTCACAGTCCCCAACCCAGACGCAAAGAAGGCACAGTGTCCCTCAGACCTGAGGACTTCCTCCTCCACCCAGAGCCCTAAAGAAAAAAGAAAAACATTCCACTCTTACTGAACAAAAGGTAAAACAGCCCCCCTGTTCCTTAGGGAAAAACCCATCTGAGCCCCCCAGGAATAGAGCCGTGCCGTGCCAGCCCACACTCTGAACCGTCAACGCGGTGATTCTCAGGGCCTTCTGGGAGTGCGGGTCCCTGTCAGTGCGACAAGGCACCGCGGAGCCGAGAGGCGAGTCTAGAACACTCCGGTTCCAACACCTGTCTGATCATCAGAATAAACCAGAGACTGTTGAAAAGAAAACAAAAAACAAGCCTAGGTTCTGGGACCCCACCCTCAGAGATTTTGATTCAGAGTTTTGGGAACCCCCCCAAAAAAAAAAAACAAAACCCATTTTAAATTCCCCAGGTGATGCTGCCGCATAGCTTGGGTTGGAAGTTACTGGTCTGGGGCCGGAAGACCAGGCAGCCTTGGGAGATCCTACAGCTACCTTGTATGTGATTTCAGGAAACCCCAGTCTCCACTTCCTTGTGCATTAAATGAGATCCGTAACACGTCCTCACTGAAAACCAAAGAGAATGGGCTGGAAATTAAAAAAACAAAAAAACAAAACCAGACTCCTTTACCAATGTAAGGCAGTGAGTGTGGTTGGAGTTGCTCTGTTCCTAAACCCACACCAAAAAACATTTCTAAAGAAGCCTATTTATGATTTTTATTTGAGTTGGGTCTAGATATAATTTAAAAAACAAAACCCGGCCCTGGCTGGTTGACTCAGTGGTACAGCGTCGGCCTGGCGTGCAGGAGTCCCAGGTTCGATTCCCGGCCAGGGCACACAGGAGAAGCGCCCATCTGCTTCTCCACCCCTCCCCCTCTCCTTCCTCTCTGTCTCTCTCTTCCCCTCCCGCAGCCAAGGCTCCATTGGAGCAAAGTTGGCCCGGGTGCTGAGGATGGCTCCATGGCCTCTGCCTCAGGCGCTACAATGGCTCTGGTTGCAACAGAGCGACGGCCCCAATGGACAGAGCGTCGCCCCCTGGTGGGCATGCCAGGTGGATTCCGGTTGGGCGCATGCGGGAGTCTGTCTGACTGCCTTCCCGTTTCCACTTCAGAAAAATACAAAAACAAACAAACAAACAAAACCAGTTCATCCAGGTGCACACTTCGTCTGCTCCCTTCCTGTACAATTACCAGATTAGTCCTCCCCCTTCCCTCTCCACTGACACAATCACCAGCTGAACACCTGGTCTCTGTGGGTCCAACCCTCCCCGAGGTCACATTTCCTTCCTACTTAGGCTCCGTGAACCGGGGCTCCCACACCTAGTCCTGGTCCATCGGATGTGGAAGACTGCGGGCTCCACCCGTCCCCACACTCGGTCTTCTGGGCCCCCTTTTCTCCTCTAACCTCTAAAAATACTTGCGTGTGCTGTAGGCTGCCCAGACGCTGCTTAGGGGCACCGTGCCCTCACCACCCCCACCCTCTCCCCAGCCGTCTGGACTCCATGTCACCTTCTCAGTGAGGTCTTCTCTTGGGTTATTTAAAAATCTCCCCAGTCCCCCAATAGTCTTGGTTCTGCTTTTTTGTCAACCTTCTAACATAATATTTTTTGTTAGTGGTGGTGGCAGTGTTTTCTGCAGGTGTGTGTGTCTGGGTGTGTGTGTGTGTGTGTATGACTGTGTGTCTGTGTGTGAGTGTGTGAGTCTATGTGTGTGAGTCTGTGTGTGTGTGAGCGTGTGTATGTGAGCGTGTGTCTGTGTGTGTGTGTGACTGTGTCTGTGTGAGCGTGTGTCTGTGTGTGTGTATGTGTGGCTGTGTGTGGCTGTGTGAGTGTGTGTGTGTGAGTGTGTGTGTGTGACTGTGTCTGTGTGAGCGTGTGTCTGTGTGTGTGAGTCTCTGTGTGTGTATGTGTGGCTGTGTGTCTGTGTGAGTGTGTGTCTGTGTGTGTGTCTGTGTGTGTGAGTCTGTGTGTGTGTCTGTGTGTGTGTGTGCGTGTCTGTGTGTGTGAGTCTGTGTGTGTGTCTGTGTGTGTGAGTCTGTGTGTGTGTGAGCGTGTGTATGTGAGCGTGTGTCTGTGTGTGTGTGACTGTGTCTGTGTGAGCGTGTGTCTGTGTGTGTGTATGTGTGGCTGTGTGTGGCTGTGTGAGTGTGTGTGTGTGACTGTGTCTGTGTGACTGTGTCTGTGTGAGCGTGTGTCTGTGTGTGTGAGTCTGTGTGTGTGTATGTGTGGCTGTGTGTCTGTGTGAGTGTGTGTGTGTGTCTGTGTGTGTGAGTCTGTGTGTGTGACTGTGTGTCTGTGTCTGTGTGTGTGTCTGTGTGTGTGAGTCTGTGTGTGTGACTGTGTGTCTGTGTCTGTGTGTGTGTCTGTGTGTGTGAGTCTGTGTGTGTGACTGTGTGTCTGTGTGTGACTATGTGTGAGTGTGTGAGTCTGTGTGTGTATGTGTGGCTGTGTGTGGCTATGTGAGTGTGTGTGTGTCTGTGAGTGTGTGTGTATGACTGTGTGTGTGTGTGTGTGTGTGTGGCTGTGTGAGTGTGTGTGTGTGTGTGGCTGTGTGAAAACAAATCCTGGCATAGCATTAAACTCAAGAGAGGTTTGTCGTTTATTTTCTTAGCAAATCATACTACGTCGTTCACTTTTTGTTTACTGTCAAACCTCCCCTGTTCGTGCTGTGCTGTTTTGTCCCCTGCCATACCCCCGACAGTGCCCGGCACATGCAGGACCTCGCGAACACCGGCCAAGTGGACGCAGCAGTCTGGCTGGGACCTGTTTGGCTCGCTCCTCTGCATCGAGTGCAGTACCGGCTCTAGCCTACGTGGACACCGTGGGTTTACCAGAAACCCTGTGGCGCTTACAGGGGCAAGAAAGCAGTGTTGGGAGTCAAATGGGATCAAATTTTAAATTCTTGTTCTGCCACTTCTAGCTGGGTGATCTCGGGAAACTCACAAACCCTCTCTGAACCACATTTCTCATGCCTGGAAAATACAGATTAGCATATCTACTTTGCCAGACGGAGGTGAAGACCAGGAGAAAAGCACAGAAGGGACCTGGAATGGGCCCAGTTCAGTCGACAGATGCTAACGCATTCGTGAACCACAGCGCTCACCGGACAACCCGTATTCGGCATATGGAGTTAGTGTCCACAGGAACCTGTTTTAAAGTTCCTCGCATCTCCCTTAGACATTCAAGCTTGAGACACCCCACCCCACCCACCAGCTCCGTCCACAGCCCAGCCGGGCACTGACCTTACCTTGGTGGCGATGGCGGACACTGCAGCTGTGCGCTTGGCCGTGATGACATTTCCGTCCATGACCTTGGAGGAGGGGACAGGCAGTGAGCAAGAAGCAGCCCTATTTACTACTTCCACGAAGAGAAGGCGCTCTCAAGGGGCAGCCCTGGGAAGTATGACCCTGTCCTACAAAGAGCACGGGATCGGTGTCGGACCTGGACCCAATCCCTCCACTTACAGGAGATGCGACACTAAGCACGACCTTCCCCACCTGCAAAACAAAGGCAATGCCAACCACCAGAGGCCTCTGGTGAGGATGAAACACACTGGCACCTGGCACACCTGGAAACATCCACACACGGTGAGCCCTCAAGAAAAGCCCATCTTCTTGGGATGCTCAAAACACCAAATTAAGGAGAAACTGGATAAATAAGTCACTGACATCTGTAGAAAGGCCATGAAACTACTTCAGGGACGGAAGGAAGGAAGGAAGAAAGGAAGGGAGGGAGGGAGGGAGGGAGGAGAAGGGGAGGGGAAGGGAAAGGAGGGGAGGGGAGGGGAAGAGAGGGGAGGGAAGGGAAGGGAAGGGAAGGGAAGGGAAGGGAAGGGAGAGGAAGAAAGAAAAGCACAGTCTTCGAGAGTACAGGTCAGGTCCTGGGCTCACACTGAGGAGGTCTGAAGCCCAGCCATGCCCCTTATTAACCACCTAAGCCTGGGTAAGGAAGTTTGGCATAGTTGTTTTATGACTAAGTTTCCTCCTCATTTGCAAAATGGGGGTATACTATTACTCACCTCACAGAATGGTTCTAAGTATTACATGAGTTAATACACGTCAAGTGTTTAGAACTGTGCCTGACACATACAAAGGGCTTAATAAAAGTGGGCTACTGCTTATTTACTTATTTTCTTTCTTCTTTCTTTCTTTCTCTTTCTCTCTCTCTTGTTCTCTTTCATTCTTTCCAGTGAGAGGAGGGGAGGCAGAGAGACTGACTCCAGCATGTGCCGCGACTGGGATCCACCTGGCAAGCCCACTAGGGGGCGATGCTCTGCCCATCTGGGGCATTGTTCTGTTGCTCAGCAACTGAGCTCTTCCTAGCACCTGAGGTGGAGACCATAGAGCCATCCTCAGCTCCAGGGACCAACTCACTCCAATCAAGCCATGGCTGCAGGAGGAGGAGGGGGGTGGGGAAAGAAAGAGAGAGAGAGAGAGAGAGAGAGAGAGAGAGAGAGAAAGAGAAAGAAGGGGAAGGGGTGAAGAAGCAGATGGGTGTTTCTCCTGTGTGCCCTGACCAGGAATCAAACTCAGAACATCCACACGCCAGGCCAAAATTCTACCACTGAGCCAACCGGCCAGGGCCTTGCGATTCTCTCATACTGTGTCATTAAGTGTTAAAACCGGCCACTGGGTGCCCCTCAGAAAAGACTACCAAGGGTTACAGAAAACTCTTCCATGTTACAAACAGTCGCTAAATAAATCTTTCCTTGGCTACTGTGTATATGGAGTAACTGGCACAGGGCCAGAAAGAATGATTAAATCGTTACTTCTACAACATCACACACTTGAAGCAGCAGTGAGCTCTACACTGGGTTGTGAATCTTCAGGTAGTCCTAGAGACAGATTCATGGTCCCAGACAACCTTCCCTCTCACTGGTATCCAGTTGTTCAGAGCAAGGCATGGGTGGCCATGAATAAAACTTCCCTCACTCATGGTGAATTAATGTCCAGCTCGGCTCTGGGCCCAGGACCCCCCACTCCCACCCCGGGCAGGGACTTGCTCACCGCCAAAAGAGAGCCGTTGCTGGGCTCAAAGAGCAGCACAGTGGCCTGGTGGGAGGGAACAGTGGAGGTGGGGCTGTGGCCCTCGTAGAAGGTGACCAGCTTGGTGGTCAGAGCGTCTTCTGCAGCGCTGTAGGCAGGCATGACGCCCAGGAAACTACAAGGAAAAGAGGGAGCGGCTTCAGCCCCTTCCCACCAAGGCTGCGGTGTCCTGGGAAGGTCCCAGACACCCTCCTTTCTCCCGCCTCCTCACTGCCCTACTGGCATCTCCCTCCGCCATTTCTCGGTCCTTCCCCCTGGCACGAGGCACAGCAAGTTCAAGAGTCCAGCTCGAAAGGAGAAAACCCGTCCCAGTTCGGACACTTACTAACTGGGCCACCTTGGGTACGTGACTTAACCTCTCTGAGTCTTAGTTTTGCCACCAGTAAAATGACTGCATGAGGAGTGTGCTGCCTTAAAGCGAGGTGCCTCCGGCCAAGCGCGCACTTGGCACGGTGCGGCGCGCACGGATTGGGTGGCCGCCGCTATCAGCCGGGATTAGGCAAGCCTCCCTCTCTTCCTCCCTCCGTTTTCCCTTCGTCCCTCCTCCTCCTCTTCTTACTCCTTCCCCGTCTCCCCAGCCCCCTGGCCCCGGCCTTCCTTACTCACCCTCTGTGCTTGGCCACCGGCACCACGGTGCGCACCGGCTGCGTGACCCCTCCGTCCGGGCCGCTGGAGAAGTTGGCCAGAGCCGCTTCCAGAGGCGGGATGAGGAGGCTGGAGCAGCGGAGGTGGCCTTGCACCTCAGCCGCGCTCAGAAACGCCGGCGCCCGGCTCATCGTGCCGCTTGCCTTCTCACCCCAGCGGACACGCAGCGACCGCGGCTCCGTCCCCGGCTGCGCCCGAGGCGAGCGAGCGCGCCAGGCTCCGCCTCGTGGCCACCACCCACCCCGCTCCGGGGGGCGGAGCAAGGCGGGTCCGCCTCCGCCACAGCTTGGGGGGACAGCTGGGTCCCTCCTTCCTGCCGCCGGCCCCCCCACCCCCCTGCACTGGAGTGGACGGGGCGGACTAGACGTTCGTGTTCTTGGGTCCCGTTTCTCAGTTCCTGCGACGAGCTGTAGTCGCTCTGTGGGGCTCCCCTCCCCGCCAACCCCGCTCTGTTCTCTCCCTGTCGTCCTGTCTGGAGGCGAGATCCGGGCAGCGGATGGTGGAGTCCCCTTCCCTCCCTTTAAACTATTGCAGTCTGCTAGGAAATCTTAGATGAAAAGAGGACGTTATTTAAAAACAAAAACAAAAACATTTTTCTTGTGAGTCTGTCCCCATCTGGAGTCTCCGTTTCCACTCATTCCTTTAAATTACATAGTATCTCTTAGGATAAGTTACTCAGCTTAAACTTCACCTTTAAAAGCGGGGAAAGTCACATTAAAAAGCCAAAATGCAGAAGACGACTTAGATGGAGGTCTTTTCTTTCAAACCAACAAAAATATCTTATCCTTGAGAGGAGGAAATAAAACAGTGTGTACAACAGAAAGGTAACCGCGGACGCAGCGCGGTAGATACCGGCTGCCAAAGCAGTGATACGAAAAAGGAAACGCTTTTGATTAATTCCAAGGAAAGAGGGAAACCATTTTGACCAGGGGTGGTTAGATGAGGCTTTTATGAAGGATGGGGGAATAAACCAGGCGAAATAGAAAATTAATAATGATACTAACAACGACACCCAGGGCCGGTTATTGGTTCTACCACTCCAGGCAGCCCGCCAGGCCGTGGATGGGCACCAGCTCCTGGAATTATAAGCTCTCTGCTGTGGGCAGGAGTTGTTAGGAGCCTGACTGTTCATTTGAGGAGCCGAGAGGTGGAGAAAGGCTTTGTCCAAAGCCATCCAGCAAGTGAGCAGGGGAGTTGGGATCTGCCCTGGAAGTCAGACTCCGGAACTCGACTAATAATTGTAGGGGCGTTATATACAAATTTCTGAGAAATATGTTATAATAAAGTCAAATATTAAAGAAAAAAATATAAAGTCCAAGAGTGCTTTTATGGTAATAAATGAAATATATACGACAAAATTAAATTTATTCTGACATTAAAAACATTTTTATGTTACATGTTTTGAGTTGTGCTTTTTAGAATTCATTTAAAAAGGGGGTTAAAATTTTTTTTAAATGACAAAAAAGTTATATTTATATATATATAGATACATTCTTCAGGGGTAGTCAAGCTTTTTATACCTACCGCCCACTTTTGTATCTCTGTTAGTAGTAAAATTTTCTAACCGCCCACCGGTTCCACAGTCATGGTGATTTATAAAGTAGGGAAGTAACTTTATAAAATTTATAAAGCAGAGTGACAGCGAGTTAAAGCATATAATAATAATTACTTACCAAGTACTTTATGTCAGATTTTCGCTAAGTTTGGCAGAATAAATCTTTATAAAACAACTTACTATAGTTAAATCTATCTTTTTATTTATACTTTGGTTGCTCTGCTACTGCCCACCATGAAAGCTGGAATGCCCACTAGTGGGCAGTAGGGACCAGGTTGACTACCACTGTATTCTTAGTAAGATTTTGTAAATTCTGCAGGTCCCAGTGTGAATGTGTTTTTTTTCATTCTTGTGTTTATGAGAAACATGAGCCTGATGTGTCCTAAAGATTTCTTCAATGTTTGGGCATATATTTGAAAGGCAAACTCTCATTTCCTCATCAATACATTGAAGAATTCCTCTCTTTTTACTCTTAATTGTGTTGAGGGAAGAAAACCCCCACCATACATATCATCTTAACTTGACACCAAACAAAGGATAGAAGAAACTTGCCTTCAGTCTTTCCGGGGAACATGGCAGGTAGTGTAAACAATCCAGCACCACAGCTGAACAGCCTTTTGCAACCTAATCCAGCAAGTGAGGTGGGGGGTTGAGCAGACTGTCATTTTACAGCCAATTCCCCACACCTCTGTCCCTCCAAAATCTAAACTCCAAAAACCCTGTTGGTTTTGTGGTCCCCAACAGGCACATATTTCAGTGGAATGCCACGGGGCGCACCTGGAAATCTTTTAGGGTGCATCAGTGCAACCTGGCGCACACTTTGAAAACCACTGCATTAATCCATGGGCAGATATGGAAGAAGAAGGTATTTCAGGCCAGGTGAAGCCTGGGGAGGTGGAAGGCATGTTGTGTGGTCCTTGGCCACTATCCCTTGTCAGACAAAGTTGGGCAGGAACTACAAGCCTGCAGAGCTCAGCTTGCCCCTGCCCCTGGCAGCTGTCTGCTAGCCCAGGAGGTAACCCAGGGAGAAGGGGAATAGTTGCACTTTCCTGGAAGCTGTCTGCTGGCCCAGGAGGTAACCCAGGGAGAAGGGGAATAGTTGCACTTTCCTGGCAGTTGTCTGCTGGCCCAGGAGGTAACCCAGGGAGAAGGGGAATAGTTGCACTTTCCTGGCAGCTGTCTGCTGGCCCAGGAGGTAACCCAGGGAGAAGGGGAATAGTTGCACTTTCCTGGAGTGCATTTTCCACCAACCGGGAGTGAGAGTTCCTTTAGCTCCACGGCTCGGTGACACTTGGTGGTGTCAGCGTTCTGGATTTTGGTCATTCTGACGGGTGTGTCATCATATCTCACTGTTGTAATTTGCACGTCCCGGTGACACACGACGTAGAGCATCTTTTCACATGCTTGTGTGCCGTCTGTCTTCTTCAGTGAGATGTCCAAGTCTTTGCCCGTGTCTTCGTCGGGTTGTTTGTTAACTTCCTGTCGAGTTTTAAGAGCTACCTGTATGTTCTGGGTACCGGTCCTTTATCGGATGTGTCCTTTACAATGATTCTCTCGTGGTCTGTGGCTTGTCTCCCTAGTTCCTGAAGACTGTCCTTTGCAGAGCGAGAGTTGTCATGTTAATAAGGTCTAGCATTTGGTGTTGCATCTAAAAGGTCATTGCCACATCCAAGTGTATCTACATTTTCTTCTATCCTACCTTCTAGGAGTTTTGTAGTTTTACATTCTACGTTTAGATCTTTGGTCGGCTGAGTTCATTTTTCCGAAGGGGGTGAGGTTTGTGGCTAGGTTCTTTTGTTTTGCATATGGCTAGGTTCCAAGACTGTCCAAGATCAGTGCTCTCATGCTCTCTGGGTATGTGGGGCTAAACTGTTGGTTTGGCTCCCTGCCCTCACATGACTGTCAGGCTCTACAGATGCCTGGGTTCACTTCCAGGCACCCCGGTCAGGCAAAGCGGAGGCGATCCCCAGCACTTCCTCGGGGCTTTGAGTTTATTGCTCTAGCTAGTGGGCCTGTAGAATGTTTTCCACACAGGTGCAGCTCAGAAAGAAGTGCCCCCCCCCCCCGAACTCCCTGGCCAGATGTGGCTACCAGCTCAGCTTTGCAAATGGGCAGAGCCCCTGGCTGGGACCTCTGCTCCAAGGAATAATGGGGTCTTCGGGGTCTGCGTGCTGGTTGCTTCTCCACCTCTGTGTGATCCCCCCCGGGGGTGAAGCCCCACAGACTCCTCCAGTGATCCCTGTGAGGTGATGTTAGCATTTCAGGAGGCTCAGGTTTCATCCATCAGGCAAGTGAGCAGATAGCTTTTATGTGCTTGAAAGACCATCCTCAATAACCGCTATGAACTGCTACGTGGCCGTGAAAAAGAGGGACATCTTACCTTTTGCAACAGCACGGATGGGCCTGGAGATTATTATGCTGAGTGAAATAAGCCAGGCAGAGAAAGACAAATATCATATGACCTCATTTATATGTGAAATCTAATGAACAAAGTGAACTGAGGAACGGAATAGAGGCAGAGGCGGGGTCACAGGGAGCAGAGGGACAGCTGTCAGAGGGAAGGGGGATGAGGGGGTGGGATCAGAGGAGGTGAAGGGATTAGTGAAATTATATATACATAACACAGAGATACAGGTAACAGGACAGCAAAGCCTAGGGGGTGGGAGTTAAGGGGAGGGGGGCAAAGGGGGTGTAAAAAGGGATACAGGATTGGGGGTTGGGAGTTATATTCAGTGGAACACTTGAATCCATGTAAACACAATAAATTAAAATTTTCAACTGGCCCTGGCCGGTTGGCTCAGTGGTAGAGCGTCGACCTGGCGTGCGGGGGACCCGGGTTCGATTCCCGGCCAGGGCAGATAGGAGAAGCGCTCATTTGCTTCTCCACCCCCACCCCCTCCTTCCTCTCTCTCTTCCCCTCCCGCAGCCAAGGCTCCATTGGAACAAAGATGGCCTGGGCGCTGGGGATGGCTCCTTGGCCTCTGCCCCAGGCGCTAGAGTGGCTCTGGTTGCGGCAGAGCAACGCCCCAGAGGGGCAGAGCATCGCCCCCTGGTGGGCAGAGCGTAGCCCCTGGTGGGCGTGCCGGGTGGATCCCGGTCGGGCGCATGCGGGAGTCTGTCTGACTGTCTCTCCCCGTTTCCAGCTTCAGAAAAAGAAAAAAGAAAAAAAAAATTTCAACTGTAACAGGGCTTAGCTAAGGCTGAGGGAAATTACCCAAGGAATTGGTGGGGATGTTGATTTTTTTATTTTTATTTTTTGTATTTTTCTGAGTTGGAAGCGAGGAGGCAGTCAGACAGACTCCCGCATGCACCCAACCGGGGGCGATGCTCTGCCCATCTGGGGCGTTGCTCTGTTGCGACCAGAGCCATTCTAGCGCCTGAGGCAGAGGCCATGGAACCATCCTCAGTGCCCTGGCCAACTTTGCTCCAGTGGAGCCTTGGCTGCAGGAGGGGAAGAGAGAGACAGAGAGGAAGGAGAGGGGGAAGGGTGGAGAAGCAGATGGGCGCTTCTTCTGTGTGCCCTGCCCGGGAATCGAGCCTGGGACTCCTGCACGCCAGGCCGACATTCTACCACTGAGCCAACCGGCCAGGGCCAGGGATGTTGACAGACCCGAGGCCGGCTTGCTTCACACGGGCCAGCCAGCGGGAGCGTCCTCAGGGTGCAGGCGGTCTGGACTTCAAACAGAACGCACTTGCCTGGAGTGGTTTGCCAGCTGCCGCCAGCCAGGGGCACCTGCATGAGTCACTGGTGTAATGTCAGTGCAGGGGCCAGACAGGTCCACACTGGAATCTGGCAGAGGGTAGAGGAACTGCGGAGCCAGAAAGCGGTGGGCTATTCCCGTCTATTAGAGGCTCCCAGCGGACGGGCAGACAGGCAAGAGAAAACCTCTTCTTCTCACGGCAACAGGTGCACAAACAGCAAAACAGCCCCTTGCGGCGGTGCGCAGAGGCAGTCCGCCACCCGCAACGCATAGCCTCACACAGACTGTTCACACCGTGGGTGCTCACGCGCTCATCGGGCCAAGTACAAGCCAGCAAGCCTCACAGCTGGTGCGGGTGTGAGTGCAGGGGACTAGCCCCACAGTGGCTGCAAGAAGAATCTAAAACACCTCGAGCAGCAGTGGAAGCCCTGGCCCCTGGGCGGTCCTTCAGCACCCTCTTGTGACAAGGCCTGGACCTGCCCTTGGAGAGCCCAGTGCCTGGTGCCCAGAGGCCATCGCTAGATACCAGGATAGCAGGATGGTAACTCGAAACCTGTGACTCTTAACCCTTGGCTGCACTAGAGGTGGGTGACCTGGCATCGTCCAAAGGATCACCCCTGGATCTGGGGAGCAGGAGGGAGGTTTGCGGGTGAACCAACTGAGCGGCTGGCGGATCTGGGACTACGCAGGTGGGAGCGTCCACGAGCGAGCGGGGCGGTCACGGGTGGAGGTCGCACGGGAATGGGGTGGGGCTTGAGGGAGGGGAGCGATGCGCCGGGAATGACGGGGCGCGAGGGCTGAGCGCCTTCAGCCGCGTGGGGCTTAGGAGGCCAGGGAGAAGGGGTTGTCCAACGCCGTGCCTGCGCCCCTGAAAGTTCCCAACGGAGCCCAGGCTGGCCACGGAATCACCTTAACTGCCCTGCTCCCTGCAACTGCGGAAGGGACCACGACGCGGGGCGCAGTGGAGAGCCACGGGGGGGGGGGGGTGCCGCGACTCCACGGGGTCTGGAGAGGGGGCGGCCTGCGTGCTGCGGCGCGGGCCCGTGCGGGGCGCGGAGGACACGTGCCACGAGGGGAGGACGCGTGCGGAGAGGGGGTGCGCGTGGGGCGCTTCTGCCGTGTTCCCGCGAGACCGAAGCGGCCCTGCGCTCCGTGCGGTTGGGGGAGGCGTTGGGCGGAGGCGCGCGCCCCTGGGCGGCTGAAGCGGTGGTGGCTGCGAGGCCTGAGCGGTGAGTGTCCCGACCTACGCCCTTGGTGTCCCCCGCCCCTCCTGAGTGCCCTGCCCGGACGGCCGCTCCTCGGACTCTCCAGAGGAGGAAGCGCCCCCACCCCACGCACACAGACACGCCGCGCACAGCCCTGAGAGTACGAGCCTCTCCCTCGCTCCACGCTCCGTGGAGGCTCGCCGGCGTCTTATGTTGTTGGCTGTGCAGTGTTTGGAAGTGGGGGCCTTGGAAGAAAAACTTTGCTTCTCGTGCTGACTGGCCAGCCCGTTGGTTGCTCTGTGAGTGTCCGAGTCAGCTGGGGCTGCCATAGCAGAAAGTAAAAAACTGGGCGACCTAGAAACAGGAAACTCTCACCGGACTGCAGGCTGGAAGCCCGGGCTCAGGGCTCCACGCAGCTCTGGTGTCTGCGGGGGACTGGGTCCCAGGCTCATAGAGGGCCGCTGGCTGTGCGCGTTTCTCCGAGGACTGGGTCCCAGGCTCACAGAGGGCCGCTGGCTGTGCGCGGTTCTCCGAGGACTGGGTCCCAGGCTCACAGAGGGCCGCTGGCTGTGCGGGTTTCTCGGAGGACTGGGTCCCAGGCTCACAGAGGGCCGCTGGCTGTGCGCGGTTCTCCGAGGACTGGGTCCCAGGCTCACAGAGGGCCGCTGGCTGTGCGCGTTTCTCCGAGGACTGGGTCCCAGGCTCACAGAGGGCCGCTGGCTGCGCGCGGTTCTCCGAGGACTGGGTCCCAGGCTCACAGAGGGCCGCTGGCTGCGCGCGTTTCTCCGAGGACTGGGTCCCAGGCTCACAGAGGGCCGCTGGCTGTGCGGGTTTCTCGGAGGACTGGGTCCCAGGCTCACAGAGGGCCGCTGGCTGTGCGGGTTTCTCGGAGGACTGGGTCCCAGGCTCACAGAGGGCCGCTGGCTGTGCGCGGTTCTCCGAGGACTGGGTCCCAGGCTCACAGAGGGCCGCTGGCTGTGCGCGTTTCTCGCCACTAATCCCATTGTTGGTGGCTCCACCCTCATGACCGGATAACCTCCCAGACACCCCCCACCTCTTGATGCCATCACGTGTTGTTTAGGATTTTACATGTAAATTTGAGGGGGTGGGACAGGCCCTGGCTGGTTGGCTTAGTGGATAGACTGTCAGTCAAATGTGTGGATGTCCTGGGTTCAATTCCCAGTCCGGGCACACAGGGAAGCCACCATTTGCTTCTCTTCCCCTCTCTCTCCCCCCTCTCTCTCCCCCTTCTCTCTCTCTCTCTCTCTCTCTCTCTCTCTCTCTCTCTCTCCCCCCTCCTCCCACAGCCAGTGGCTCGTGGGTCCAGGCGTTGGCCCTGGGTGCCGAGGATAGCTCCATGGAGCGTGTCAGCCTCAGGCTGTGAGGAGAGCTTGGTTGATTTCAGCATCCGCCCCAGATAGGGGTGTTGGAGAATTCTGGTCAGGGTGCATGTGGAGTGTGTCTCACCATCTCCCTTCCTCTCACTTAAAAAAAAAAAATGGGTAGGGGAGACACAGACATCCAGTTTATTTCAATGGCAACTTAGTTGATTTCACCAAGCCTTATTTTCTTCATTTGTAAGAAAAAGGATACTACTTGTACCTGTCTGAGAGGGTGATAGCAATTGTCAGGATATAGTAAATGTTCAGTAAACGGCTGAAAGGGATGTGGGAGTTAAGTGGCTCGATTTATCTTAGCTCTCCTCTGTCGAAGCAAAAATTGCACCGGAGATAAACACACAAGGTAGACTTCCTGCAAGACTATTGGAATAGGGATGGGGGGGGGGGGCAGAGCGCAGTCTAAGCCTCGCTTTACGGAACAGAGGCTGGGAGACTTCTCTTAGGTTCGGGTGAGATCGTGGAAACATGCTGGAGGCTCATAGGGAAGGAGGTTTGCAACAGAACACATTGAGTGATTTCCTGTATTTGCAAATGTTTTCTCTGAGATTAGGTATCTGTACTGGCTGTTTGGTGCTGATTGAAGCTGGCTCATAACCTCCCACAGAAACCGGGAATGGGAGAACTATTTTCCTCTTTTACTAAGTAAGAGGCGGGGAGGCAGAGAGACAGATTCCCACATGTGCCCCAACAGGGATCCATCCAATATGCACCGGACGGGACCTGGAGATGCTCTGCCCACCCGAGGCCGCTGCTCCATTGCTCAGCAACTGAGCTATTTTAGTGTCTGAAGTGAGGCCATGGAGCTATCCTCAGTGCCCAGGACAACTTTGCTCGGGCCATTCGAGCCATGGCTGCAGGAAGGAGAAAGAGAGAGAGAGAGAGAAGGGGGAAGGGGAGGGGGAAGGGTGGAGAAGCAGATGGGCGCTTCTCCTGAGTGCCCTGACCAGGAATCGAACCCGGGGCACCCACATGCCAAGCCAACATTCTACCGCTGAGCCAACTGCCCAGGGCCTTATTTTCCTTGATGATTACCTTTCAAAGGATGACTTTCTGGTTTGTGAAAGACATTAAGACATTTTTGGGTTGTAAGACAGGAAAGAGAGTTTTGGATTTTTTTTTTTTTCAAAAAACAGTTACGTATATTTTAAAGAGACCAAAAAAGAATGTATAATTGCAGGCTTTCTAAAGAAAATGCTTTAAGAAAGGGGAGGTCAGGACCTGGAGCTGGGAAGAGCCTGTTCTGCAGTTGAGTAAGCTCAGGGGCGCTCAGGGGAGTGTTAGCGCCCGTCCTCGTCACTTTATTTGCATGCCAGGTTCGATCCCAGGTGGTTAATAAGCCTCCCATACACACCGTGAGGGGAGGGTTTTATCTGTTCTTTATTGCACACCCACACTCAGCACGGCACACTGTAGACAGCGGAAATTATTCATTAAATATAAGATGACTCTGTTCCCGTTAGCAGTGTGGTTAATGTAGTTATTTCCAATCTATTTAGAGTGGCATGTTGGGCTTACAGGTCCGATGTGATTTTTATGTATTATTCCTTTTGCTAATGGTGATGATTTATTTTTGTGTTTTTTTAATCGTCTCTGAATTAGCATTTTGATAAAAATGGGGAACTTTACCCGCACACTTGTGTCAGGAACTCGCTGACTATTGTCTGTGCCTGAAGTTTTGTCCGTATCGGCTCAACGGATTTTGAATAAATTAAAAATGCTTATCGATAAAGAACGTCTCAAAATTTTCAAATGCTGTTTTGTTTCTTCTTGTTGCCGCCCTTTAAGATTGATGGGACGTGACGCGTTTCAAAGCGAAGTCATCGTCTAAAATTTATATTTTGTTAGATCATTTTAATTTTTGAAATATCCTTTACTTTCCTCTGTAGAGTTGGAGAAGCATGGATTGGTCAGGATTGAAGAAATTTATGGTTCTTATTTGGAAGAATTTTATTTTAAAGGTAAGTTGAGATCTTTATAGGATCTTTACAACAGCAAGAGACTAACAGGAAAATTCTGACAGCCCAGTCACTGCATGTCAATACACATGGTTGTATTTTTCTTAGTTCTAGAGCTGGGGTTAGCTCTTCCGCCTAACGAGAGTCCTCATAAACTAGTAGCAGAATAACTGATAGAAAGGAGAAAAAAAAAAAAATATATATATATATATATATATATAGTCCAGGAAACTGCTGCTAGTATTGAACCATTTTTTTGTCTTTGTTTTAGTATTTTGGGGGGAGCATTTATATTTTCTTTTATGAAGTACCTGTTATTATCAAATTATCAATATTAGCCATTTGCAAAGTTCATATACTCTTAGGATAATTAACCATCTTTTTTTTTTTCCGCCTCCTAGAGACGGCAGCTGGTTGCTATCTTTGTGGAGATCATCCTAACATTACTGTTTACCGGCCTACTTTTGTTAACACGCAAGCATATGATCATAAAGAAGAGGGGGCCTCACATGTACCCTCGTCAGCCTGTGGATGAGTTCCCTGGGTTCCTCCCGGCCGCAGTCCCTTCCTCCGGCCCTTGGGAACTGGCGTTCGTGCCCTCCGAAAGTGATGCGGCGAAGGACGTCGTTGAAATGGTCAAGAAGGATTTACACTACGATTTTAAAGGTTACCTATTAAGATTTTCTGAAACAAACAAACAAAAACGCTTTAATAAATCGTTGAGTGAAGACACACTTAACAACCTTTTCCCCTGGGCAGCATCTTCCACGTAAAACATTGTAAATCAGGGGTCCCCAAACTACGGCCCGCGGGTCGCATGAGGCCCCCTGAGGCCATTTATCCGGCCCCGCCGCACTTCCAGAAGGGGCACCTCTTTCATTGGTGGTCAGTGAGAGGAGCACAGTGCTCCCGGAGTACTGTATGTGGCGGTGCCGCAAAACGTGGCATCACTCACATACGGTACTACTTCCGGTGACGTGGGCGGCATGCGTCACTGCTCCGGAAGCGCGTCATATCACTTGTTACGGCCAGCAGTGACAAATATGGAACCGGACATTGACCATCTCATTAGCCAAAAGCAGGCCCATAGTTCCCATTGAAATACTGGTCAGTTTGTTGATTTAAATTTACTTGTTCTTTATTTTAAATATTGTATTTGTTCCTGTTTTGTTGTTTTTTTTTTTTTTTTTTACTTTAAAATAAGATATGTGCAGTGTGCATAGGGATTTGTTCATAGTTTTTTTATAGTCCAGCCCTCCAACGGTCTGAGGGACAGTGAACTGGCCCCCTGTGTAAAAAGTTTGGGGACCCCTGTTGTAGGGTATCCTGATAATCAGGTCGTAACCTCTTAAGGACCAGGGGCTCTGAGGGGCTCTGTTCAACCTGAAAGTTCAGTTCTCACACACACACACACACACACATACACACATAAATATTTTCTCCTAGATTCCAAAGAATATAGCTGTATTTTACAATGAGCTGATTAGTTTACATTATCTTAGGATATTATCCGGTTCTGTGATACTGTCTTCCTTATTTCTGGTTGATCTTGAAGACCTGTCTGCCCTTCCGTATTTGTGGCAATGTTATTCACAACTAGCCAAGATATGGATAAAAAAACAAAGTGTCTTATCAAACAGATCAATGCATAGAGAAAATGTGATTATTTAGGCATAAAAAAAAAAAAGAGGAAATCCTGCCATTTCTTGACAATATTATGAGCCTGGAGGGTATTATGTTAAATGAAATAAGTCAGACACAGAATGACAGGTGATCTCACTTACGTGTGAATCTTAAAATGTGGAACTCAGGTCAGCATAGAAGGGAAAGGTGGTTGCCAGGGCAGGAGAAAAATAAGGAGATGTTGCTCCAAGGATACAAACTTGCACTTCTGAGATACATAGCCTCAGGGTCTAATGTACCACATGGTGACTATAGTTACTCATACTGTGTGTATCTATGAAAAAAGCTGAGAGAGTAGGTCTTAGAGAGTGAGTGCTCCTTCCACTCACAGGCACACAAAAGGTACCGTGTTTCCCCATGTATAACACGCACCTTAATTTGGGGGCCCGAAATTTGAAAAAAAAAAAAAAGTATTACATAAAGTTATTGAACTCAAGTTTTATTTATCATAAAATTCATACAACTTCTCATCACTGTCAAAACTCCCCTACACGAGCTTGTTCTCCTCTGTGTCTGACAACGAGTCCCTGTCTTCAACCAGGAGAGTGCAAAAACGTGCATGAAAATGCTGGAAATGCAAGCAAAAAAAAATCTACAACCCCTGGCTGAGACGCACCCAGTGTTTAGACCCTAAATTTTCCCCCCCAAAATGTGCATTTTGTCCATGGGGACATATGGTAACTGTGAGGTGACAGATATGTGATTAACTTGATTCTGAAAATAATTTACTATTACATATGTATGTTAAAATGTGACGTCGTTTACCTTCAGAATCATGTTAGAGGAAATGAAGGCACAGTTATTTGTCCAGACTCATTGGGTTATCCTTGACCCCACACCCCGGCCCCAGTGTCGGAGGCATTAAGGTGCCCAGGTTGGTGCTAAAATCCTGGGCATGGCGTGAGTTACCAGCATTAGCCAGGAAGCCAGAGACAGCCTGGTGCTCCTGGGTCCTGCCGTGTTCCGTGAAGCTGATGACGGTCTCGCTAGGGAAGAGCTTTGCCCACTCAGCGTAAGCTGGTCGTGTGGTGTCACATCTGAAGCTGGGAGAGGTCCGAGTCCTGGAACGAGGGAAGCCATCGTTCTGGTCCGTGCTGCTTGTGTGGACCTTGGGGACTGATTTACATTGCTGCCTGGAGGGTCGGTTTTGAGGCTTGAGAATAGAAAGCCGTGTGGGATGCTTTTTTCTTCTCCTCGTGGCTCCTTCAAGAGCACGTCCTGGCGACATACTAGCTTCTAAGGCCGCCCGCTGGCCCCGAAACACAACCATCAGAGTCATCTCTGGAGTCTATAGCCTCATCCTTGTTTTCCTGTGCCTTAGTTTATAAAAACTCTTATTTTTTATGCAAATATTATCAAGTGTCCAACCACCCCACTGACCTCAATGCAGATAGTTTAGAAGACGAAAATCCAAATGTGTTCACCAATTTTCCATATGTACAGAAAGGGCTTAGCTAGGGTGTGATTGAGTCTTTGAAGAGGTGTGAGTGTGTGTATGTGTGTGTGTGTGTTTGCAGAAATGAATGGAGGGAAAGAGGTGAAGGAACTGACTCTGATAGTTTCGTAGTTTTTGCAAGAGTCACAGTGATACCTGGGAACCTTACATGAAAAAGTGTGACAGAGAGTTGAGAAGAGTGACCTTTCTCAATATAAACTTTGGAAGCGTGAGATAGTACCTTTAGTGAAGATGTTGATGTTCTCACCAGCTAGACCATCAGCAGTGGTGATCACAGGATTCTTACAGAAGATTGAGAATCAGATCGTGGGAATTGACTCACTAGAGGAAGGGTTGTGCAATTGAGCCCCTGAAATCTTAGTAATAAGAATGCACGGGCCTTGGCTGATTGGCTCCGTGGTAGAGCGTGAGCCCGTCGTGTGGACGTCCTGGGTTTAGTTCCAGTCAGGGCACACAGGAGAAGTGCCCATCTGCTTCTCCACCCCTCCCCTCCCCTGCACTCTCTGTCTCTCTGTCTCTCTTCCCATCCCACAGCTGTGGCTCGATTGTTTCGAGCACATTGGCCCCAGGCACTGAGAATGGCCCTGTGGAGCCTCTGCCTCAGGTGCTAAAAATAGCTCTGTTGCAAGCATGACCCCAGATGGGTCACTGGGTGGATCCCGGTGGTTGGGGTGCATGCAGGAGTCTCTCTCTCTCTCTCTCTCTCTCTTCCTCTCTCTCTCTTCCTCTCACTTGGAAAAGTTCCTCTCACGGAACTTCGCCAGGCTGTTGAAGGCTTTGTTATCTTATTCACATCAAAACCATGTCTACAGGCTTCTACTGGCAAAATCTGAGAGAATTTAAGGACAAAACAGATGTTTACTCCTCAGAAAATGTTTAGCTTATGTAAATTTACATACAGATATTTAAATGACTAGATATTTTGTCCTAAGACAGGGGTCGGGAACCTTTCTGGCTGAGAGAGCCATGAACGCCACATATTTTAAAATGTAATTCCGCGAGAGCCATACAATGACCGGTGTACATTACACATTATCCAATAAAAATTGGTGTTGTCCCGGAGGACAGCTGTGATTGGCTCCAGCCACCTGCAACCATGAACATGAGCGGTAGGAAATGAATAGGTTGTAATACATGAGAATGTTTTCTATTTTTAACGTTATTATATTTTTTATTAAAGATTTGTCGGTGAGCCGGATGCAGCCATTAAAGAGTCACATCTGGCTCACGAGCCATGGGTTCCTGACCCCCGTCTTAGGACTACAAATGGCGCCACATTAAAAAAATCTTTAATTCGGTTAAATTTAATGTAGGCTGAATTCATTGGTGGCTCACCTCAAATGTTGAAACAGAATTGCCTCAAATATTAAAACTATAAAGTGGTTTTATCCCTCAGCTTCTGAGTATTTTTTTTTTATTTAAATATTAAGAGATTCACATGGTCTGGGACTTGGAATAGATCAGTTAGATTTTGTTCTCATTTCTCTTCAAAGTGGAAATTTCAAAAGACAGTGCGAAGCCTCCCTCTCCCTCAGCCTTTCTGCCACTGCTGTTATGACGAGTCATTACGTTCGAAGCTGGTGATAAAACTTTTAAAACAACTAAAAAAAAAATAGTTCTTTTTTTTTTTTTGTATTTTTCTGAAGCTGGAAACAGGGAGAGACAGTCAGACAGACTCCCGCATGCGCCTGACCGGGATCCACCCGGCACGCCCACCAGGGGGCGACGCTCTGCCCACCAGGGGGTGATGCTCTGCCCCTCCGGGGCGTCGCTCTGCCACAACCAGAGCCACTCTAGTGCCTGGGGCAGAGGCCAAGGAGCCATCCCCAGCACCCGGGCCATCTTTGCTCCAATGGAGCCTTGTCTGCAGGAGGGGAAGAGAGAGACAGAGAGGAAGAGGGGGGTGGAGAAGCAAATGGGCACTTCTCCTATGTGCCCTGGCCGGGAATCGAACCCGGGTCTCCCGCACGCCAGGCTGAGGCTCTACCGCTGAGCCAACCGGCCAGGGCAAAAAAAAAAGTTCTTTACGCGCTTTAAACAGCCATCAGTTTGTTATGTGACTGTTTCAACAGCCGGGTTTTGAAACGTGTCATTTTTGACAGCCTTTCATCTGTGTTAGGGAGTTTTCCCGTTTTAAAGAGCGGAAGGGCCGGCAGAGGTTTAGCCGTGCGGCGGTCGACTCACGTGTCGGCTGTGGCTCTCCCCACAGTGGTCGGCTTTGCCTCGGAACGAGAGTTTGAAGATTACGTGAAACGAGGCAGGAACTCACGTCGAGTGTTCGTCGCTTTCGTTTTTGACCACGAGTTCAACAGTAGCCACGACCCCCTGCCGCTGAAGGTAAGCACGCTTTACAGAGAGACCTCCCAGTCGTCCTGTTTTTTAAGTTTCGGGGACTGAATGATGTGAAGGCGTCATTATTCTGTTGGATAAGCGGGGAGACCTGTCACCGACCCAAGGCCGTATCCCGCTTGTGTGTCGCAGAACAGGGACGTAACTCCACATCTAACTGACGCCAGTGCCCTGTGCGTGTATGTATGTGCCCGGGCGTCGTGCTGGTGGGCAGGGAACTGAATTCACCGGCAACCAGGCCTTCCACTGGTAAGGCAGAACCGTGGGAGGCTTTGACACCAAGGACATTGTCCGTGCTGCTGTATCTGGTGTGGGCCCCCGTCTCTAACTCCACACATGGTGGCGGAACAGGTGCACATCTCCTAGGTCGAGAGACCTGATGTGATAAAAGTAGAGGCCCCAGCCCTGGCCAGTTGGCTCAGTGGTAGAGCGACAGCCCGGTGTTGTGGAAGTCCTGGGTTTGATTCCTGGCCAGGGCACACAGGAGAAGCGCCCATCTGTTTCTCCACCCTTCCCTCTCTCCTTTCTCTCTGTCTCTCTCTTCCCCTCCCACAGCCAAGGCTCCATTGGAGCAAAGTTGGCCCGGGTACTGAGAATGGCTACATGACCTCTGCCTCAGGTGCTAAGAAGAGCTTGGTTGCTGAGCAGTGGAGCAATGCCCCAGATGGGCAGAGCATCGCCCCCTGGTGGGCATGCCGGGTGGATCCCAGTCGAGTGCGTGCGGGAGTGTTTCTCTGCCTCCCTGCTTCTCACTTCAGAAAAATATAAACAAAAAAACAAACAAAAAAAGCAGAGACACCTTCACTGGCATGGAACACAGCCAGAAAATGTCTCTCTTTCTTTTGAACGGATCTCATTGTTTCTAAGTCTAAATCGAGAAAATAGTGCTAAGGCTTAGCCAGGCTGAATTAGAGTTAGGACGTATGCAGACACTGAAGAGGATCCTGATAACAGCTCCCCCTGGCCCCCCCCCCCCAGACGGAAAGGCAAGGGTAGTGCTTTGAACTTAGGGTCTCTGGTGTTGAGGGAAATAACCCAAGTATGCATGCCTCATTTAAGATACAGAAGGTTGTCAATGGAATAAAAAAAATGTAAGAGCCTGACCAGGCAGTGGCGCAGAGGATAGAGCATCAGCCTAGGATGCTGAGGACCCAGGTTCAAAACCCGAGGTCGCCAGCTTGAGCGTGGGCTCATAGACATGGCCCCATTATCGCTGGCTTGAGCCCAAGGTCGCTGGCTTGAGCAAGGGGTCACTCAGTCTGCTGTAGCCCCCCGAGGTCAAGGCACATTATGAGAAGGCACTCAATGAGCAACTGAGGTGCCGCAAAAAAGCATTGACGCTTCTCATCTCTCTCCCTGTCTGTTCCTACCTGTCCCTCTTTCTGTCTGTGTCACACACACACACACACACACACACACACTACTGAGGCCCATCACGATCTCCATTCCCCAGAGTTCATATTCTCTTTCATTTCATAATTAAATTTTGTGACACGCCACGCTTACATTTTAATACCTCCCTCTCCTGTCCTCAGGTTGGACTCTTTCTCGTGTTAACAATCCCTGTTCGGAGATCCCCTCCTGGAACCCTTACCTGACAGCATGGGCAGAGGAATTAGTACCATCTCTGGGTAGAATTTCATCTGAGTGTGCCCGACAGCTGTCTCATTAGGGGACAATGCACCGACAGCCCATAGTGACCTTACAACCTGGCCACTCTCCCTTCCTGATGGACGGACCCACCCCGGGGGCTGCTCGTCCGTGGGCGGGCCGTACAGTCACCTACTGGCCACTGGAGCCGCAACTCTCTTCTGTTTCACGTTCCTGCTTAATTGTCTCTTTGCTTAGAGATCCCGTGTGTTCTGATTGTTCCTTGCAGGTAAAATATTGCCTGCGTTTTAGTGGTTTTCAGAGGAACCTGTATGTGGATTCCATTCGACCCGAAGGCTGGGAAACAGCTGTTCTCTTTCCGACAACTCCTTCCCTTGGACCCCGACAGGAACTTGAGCCCGACGGGGGCAGTCCTGGTAAGCAGGTCCTCAGCCACACTTACTAGTCAGCCTCGTCTTACCGTAAGAGCCATTATGTATGCACACTTATATGTCTTCAACTTTTTTTTTCTTTTGTTTTTTGTATTTTTTCAAGCTGGAAACGGGGAGAGACAGCCAGACAGACTCCCGCATGCGCCCGACCGGGATCCACCCGGCACGCTCACCAGGGAGCGATGCTCTGCCCCTCCGGGGGGTCGCTCTGCTGTGACCAGACCACTCTAGCGCCTGGGGCAGAGGCCAAGGAGCCATCCCCAGCGTCCGGGCCATCTTTGCTCCAATGGAGTCTTGGCTGCGGGAGGGGAAGAGAGAGACAGAGAGGAAGGAGGGGGGAGGGGTGGAGAAGCAAATGGGCGCTTCTCCTGTGTGCCCCGGCCAGGAATCGAACCCGGGTCCCCCGCACGCCAGGCCAATGCTCCACCGCTGAGCCAACTGGCCAGGGCCCATGTCTTCAACTTTTGATGAGAATTACTTATTTTTTTTAACTGGCAAGGCTGGTTGATGTCTTTCCTTTAAAAATTTTAGTGCCCAAAAACTCAGACGAAAAACCCTAGACATTGGGATAATGTATTTTTATCTTTTTCTGAGCGTTATCATGATATATATTTTTAATTTTTATGTAGATTTACTTGTGAAGTTTTGACGTACTACACATATTTCCGGGTATGACCCAGACTAAATAATCATTCATAACTGCAGGGCATTCTGTTGGACCGATGAGCAGTGTTTAATATAGCTGTGCTAATGTAAACTTTACTATACAGACTACCATTAAAAGTCATTAATGTGGAGTCTTTCCAACAATAATGCAGATTTTCCCTGAGGAAATTATTCAACAAGAGAAATAAACTATAATCAATTGAGCATAATTCTTAAATATTTGAAATAACCCACCTCAAAATATGGTAAGTGAATAGTAAAAGTATAACATGTAATTTGACAGATAATTATGCAATCTTTAAAAATCGAACTTGATTGCCCCCCTGGCTGGTTGGCTCAGTGATAGAGCGTCAGCCCAGTGTGTGGAAGTCCTGGGCTCAATTCCCAGTCAGGGCACACAGGAGAAGCGACCATCTGCTTCACTCATCCCCCTCTGGCTCCTCTCTCTCTCTCTCTCTCTCTCTCTTCCCCTCCTGCAGCCATGGTGTGATTGGAGTGAGTTGGCCCTGGGTACAGAGGATGGCTCCATAGCCTCCGCCTCAGATGCTAAAATAGCTCAGTTACTGAGCAATGGAGCAGCGGTCCCAGATGGGCAGAGCATCACCTGGTAGAGGGCTTGCCAGGTGGATCCCAGTTGGGACGCATGCAGGAGTCTGTCTCTCTGCCTCCCTGCTTCTCACTTAATAGTGGAAGAAAGGAACTTTATTGGCCCTGGCTGGTTGGCTCAGTGGTAGAGTGTCATCCCAGTGTGTGGATATCTGGGTTTGATTACCAATCAGGGTACACAGGAGAAGCGACCATCTGCTTCTCCATAATCATCCCCTTTCTCACTCTTTTTTTTTTCTCTCCCTCCTCCCACAGTCATAGCTTGATTGCCTCTAGCAAGTTGGCCCCCAGCACTGAGGATGGCTCTCTGGCCTCCACATCAGGTGCTAAAAATAGATTGGTTGCTGAGCAATGGAACATTGCCCCAGATGGGCAGAGTGTCCCCCATAGGGGGCTTGCTGGGTGGATCCTGGTGGTCGGTCAGGCCATATTTATTATATTTTAGCACCTGAGGTGGAGGCCAAGGAGCCATCCTTAGCGCCCAGGACCAACTTGCTGAAATTATTAGAGCCATGGCTGCAGGAGGAGGAGGGAAGAGAGAGAGAAAGAGAGAGAGAGAGAAGGGGGAGGTTTGGAGAAACAGATGGTCACTTCTCCCGTGTACCCTGACCAGGAATCGAACCCAGAACTTCTACACGCACCAAGCTGATGCTCTACCACTGAGCCACTGGCCAGGGCTGATAAAACTTACCATTTAAACCACTTGTAAATATACAGGTCTGTGACATTAAGTGCATTTATCCTGTTGTGCGACCTTCACCTCCACACTTCTTCAGAACTCCTTTTCGACTTTCCAAACTGCAACTTTGTACCTGTGGCATTTAGACAGCAGGGGGCCTCATGGAAACACTAATGTTGCTATTTATCTCTGACATACTTGTATCGCCTCCGCTCTTTATGGCTCTGTTGTCCTCACTGGTCCTTGTTTTCTCACTCAGGGTACATCACGGAAGGCTTCCTGCTCATACAGCACGCCTTGGACAAAGCCATTATGACCTATCATAGCCCAAATGCCACGGAGAATCTGCTCAGAGATGCCAGTGTTTTTGTTCAGAGATTTCCGTACCCGAAATACGATTACGATCACTTCTTTACCTTTTTTGACGTCTTCATCCCATTAGTAATCTTATTCATCTTCTGCACGAACTACCTCACCCTCATCCAGTCCGTGGTGTGGGAGAAGGAAAACCGACTGAAGGTATAACCCCGCTTCTCTTTGTGGGTTCAGAGGGCGCCGTGGGGAATGTCGGGTCTTTGGGGCAAAAATTTTATTTTATTTTTAATTTCTTTTTATGGGATTAATTGAGGTGACATTGGTTTATCTAGGTTTCAGGTGTCTGGTTCTATAACAGATCGTCTGGATATTGTACTGTGCGTCCACCACCCCAACTCCAGTCTCCTTCCCTCACCGTTCATCCCCCTTCGACCCCCTGCTGCCTCCCCCACCCCCTTTCCCTCTGTAGTCATCACTGTGTTGTCTGTGTCGATGACGTTTGTCTCTGCTTCATCCCTTCACCTTTTTCACCCAGCCCTCCTCCCTCCCCTCCCCACAGCTGTCCTCCCGCTCTCTGTTGTCTGTGAGTCTGTTTCTAATTTGTTGGCTATGCTAAACGACATCGGCCAGTCAGAGTAAGAACAAGGCACCATACGATTTCAAGTGTATGAGGAACCTACTGAACAAAGTAAACTTCTGGGCAAATCATGGTGGAGGAGGGCTGGGTTGTTTCTGCCTACTGAGGATTGGTGGGCGAGGATGATTCTGTAGCAGCCAAGAAGTGAACACTTATATATATATATATATATTTTTTTTTTTTTTTGAGAAAGAGAGAGAGAGAGAGAGACAGGAAGGGAGAGAGAGGGAGAAGTGCCAACTCATAGTTGCCTTCTCTTCCGTTGTGCATTAATTGCTTCTCATATGCGCCTTGACCGGGGCCAACCCAATGTCCCCTTGTTTCGTGCCAGTGGTCATGGGCTTTTCATGCTAGTCACCTTTGGGCTCAAGCTGGCGAGCTTTTGGATCGTGGGGCCGATCCCCCCCCTCCAAGACAATGACCCCATGCTGGTGAGCTCATGCTCAGAGCCAGCAACCTCGGGGCTTCAAAGTGGTGACCTGGGCATTCTGGGTCCACTGTGCCACCACTAGTCTGGCTTATTGGAAAACTTGGTCTCGATTTTAGTTTTATTTCTAGAAGACAACTTCACGAGAGTTTTGCAGATCGAATATAAATGACAAGTGCCCTAAAAATCTATCTGGAATAAGGTGAACTACACACTAATTGGGTTTGTGGAATTGGGTCTGTATGAATTGAGATAAAATTCAATTTCAAGGTTCTGTGACTATTTTACCAATTCTGATCCCTGAGTTGTTTTTTCTAAATGACTATTTCCTCTAAAGAATTGTGTCTTAGTCAAGAGAACAACACCCCCCACACACACACACCCCCCCCAACAAAAACCCTAAATACCTTTTCTTCCATCCAAAATTAATGGCTGTTTTTTCTTTCCCTGTCTTTTCTGATTGGTGAACGCAGTCACACTTGCCTCAGCTTTCATAGCTGCCAACTCTTTGTTGATATTTCTGTGTAATTCTACATTATAAATGAATGCTGTTTCCTTTGGGCCCCTAGAACATGATACACAAGCATCAATCCTAGGGCTTAAACTTTTGTTCTTTATTTTTTCACTTAAAATTTTTCATTAAAGTATAAGCTACATAGTATTTGTAAGTAGATCATACGTTAAAACAAGTCTCAAGGAACTTAAAAGCATTGAAGTAATACAAAGTACATTTTTTTTAATATTAGTGGATGGAAAACTAAGACTCAGTAACAGTATGGTATCTAGGAAAATTCCAATATTTTTGTAATGAAACAATAAACTTATAAACAATCAATTGATCAAAGGATAAGTTACAAAGGAACTAGAAAATATTTCAATCTAAATAACAGTGAAAATACAACTTCTCAAAATTGCTAATAGACAACTGTGTCTGTGCTCTGAGGTCAATCGATAGCTTTCTATGCCTCTTACTAAAGATGAACACAGGTAATCAGAGATCTCAGCATCTTTAAAAGAAAAGAAAAGAAAAGAAAAGAAAGAAAGAAAGAAAGAAAGAAAGAAAGAAAGAAAGAAAGAAAGAAAGGAGAAAAAGAAATGAAAAGTTCATGGAGGTATATTTGACATATACCATTATATTAGTTTTAGTAGAAAAATGATTCAGTATTTGTAAATAATTGTGAAATGATCAGCACCCTATAAGTCTAGTTAACATTCCACACCGTACATAGTTACAAATTTTGTTTTTAATTTGGAGGACTTTTAGCACCTACTCTCTAGCAACTTGCAAATATACAACACAGTATCATTGACTAGAGTCATTATGCTGAGCTTTGCATTCCCATGGCTTATTTATTTTATAATCGGAAGTCTGTACTCTTCAACCCCCTTCACTTACTTTCCCAACCCCCCCCTTCTCCTGCTTCTGACAACCACAATCTGTTCTCTATGAGCTTGTTTATTGTTGTTGTTTTGTTTTTTTTAGATTTCACAAATATGTGAGATAATATGGTGTTTATCTTTCTCTATCTGACTTATTTCACAGCATAATGCACTCACGGTCCCTCAATATTGAGACAAAGTTTTAGCGATTTCCGGTATGTCCCCTGCCCCCACACATGCATAGACTCTCGTATTGTCAACTTTCCCCTCCAGAGTGATACATTTGTTACAATTGGTAAGCTTATCACCGACACATCAAAGTCGTTTAGAGAGAGAGTTTAAATTAGGGCTGAAGCTTGGTGGTGTCCATCTCTTTAATCCCTCTTGGAAGAAGACATAATAAATAAGAAGGGGATATTAATCTAAGTGGTTTATAGTTGTGTTTGTGTGTGTGTGTGTGTGTGTGTGTCTGAACCATATCTGAATCTGCAGAAATCATGTCAGAGATGACAGACCCTGCCACTCACTAGCTGAATAGTGACCCACAAGCCACTGGGCCTTCTGAGCTTTGATTTCCTCTCCATCAACCGGGCGTGAGGCCACATAACACATTTCCGTTGTAGTGGGCACTGAATTATTAGACAAATATCCTGAACTCATTCGGGACGATTACAAGATTTATACGTTTGGTTTGTGTTGACTCTTCCACAGGAGTACCAGCTCATGATAGGGCTCAGCAATTGGATGCTCTGGGCCGCCTACTTCTTCACATTCCTCACTTTCTATTCGGCTGTCATCTTTTTGATGTGCCTGATTTTCTACGCCAAGGCAAGTATCCGTTTGCTGCAGCCAGCCTCGCAGAGGGAAACACAGAGGCCTGTTGTGGGCCCCTCCATGTCAGGTTGTCAGGGAAGGGGTATGTACAGTATGTGCTGGTGTCACGCCTCGGCGGGGTAAACCTTTCAGTCGGGACGCGTGGACCTTCTTGCAGTTAGTGACTGGTTGACTCTGTCTCACTGGGTATGGCCATTTGTTTCCCTGGGACCGTTAGAAATATTTAATGATGTCTCATGTCTCTGTTTTTGTATTGCTCTGACCCCGCTGAGGGTATGTATGACCAAACGGGCTCCTGATTGCTTTGCTAGGTGGATCCTGTGCCAATCATCCAACACAGCGACCCATCTCTTGTGTTTGTCTTCCTGCTGTGTTTTGCCGTCCCTACAATATTCTTCAGCTTTCTGGTCAGCACGTTTTTCAATAAAGGTAAGTCGGAGTCGGCTGGGAAAGGTGCTCAGTGACCAAACGAGCGTTGTGCTTAGAAGCTCCTTCTGAACTTCGGTTGCAACTTCATATATAGCTTCTATTGACTGAAAAGGCAAATATAGGTGTGTACTTGAAATCATTTGAGGCCCTGGCCAGTTGGCTCAGTGGTACAGTGTCAGCTCGGCGTGTGGAAGTCTTGGGTTTGATTCCTGGTCAGGGCACACAGGAGAAGCGACCATCTGCTTCTCCACCCCTCCCCTCCTCTCTATCTCTCTCCTTTTCTCTTCTGCAGCCATGGCTCAAATGGTTTGAGCAAGTTGGTCCAGGGCACTAAGGATGACTCCGTGGCCTGCCTCAGGTGCTAAAAATAGCTCAGTTGCCAAGCAACAGAGCAGCGGCCCCAGATGGGGAGAGCATCACCCTGTAGGGGGACTTACTGGGTGGATCCCAGTTGAGGCACATGCAGGAGTCTGTCTCTGTGGCTTCCCACCTCTCATTTAATAAAAAAAAAAAATGATTTGAAAGGGAATAAAGAAATCATTAACATTAATATAGCATAGTATATGTGTGAATGGAGGATAGATACCAAAATGAGATGATATATGCGTGTTCTTTCTAACCTTTAGCTGCTAATGCACGTATAGTATCTGTTTAACCACCTACCAGGAAGGGTGGCTGTCGGGGGAGACTGAAGTCTGCCAGTATCTGGTGGTGACACTGCAGTATGTGAAGAGAAAGAGAACAGCAAAATCGCGTCCCTGGAAGGAGGGGTCCTGGTCATTGTGTTCTTGTCGTGTATTTGAAATACAGGCCCTGCCCCCAAGATCTAACGTTGACCTTGGGAATGTGACTATTAATCACATGCACAAAAATTATTTGATGGAACACGGAGAGAGCAATAAAGATTAATGAAGCAGCACGTACACGTAAAAAAAAAGGATTAAAATACTCTCACTTCCGCCTGACCTGTGGTGGCACAGTGGATAAAGCGTCGACCTGGAAATGCTGAGGTCGCCAGTTCAAAACCCTGGGCTTGCCTGGTCAAGGCACATATGGGAGTTGATGCTTCCAGCTCCTCCCCCCTGTCTCTCTCTCCTCTCTGTCTCTCTCTGTCTCTCCTCTCTAAAAAATGAATAAATAAATAAAAAAAATAAATAAAATAAAAAATAAAATACTCTCACTTCCGACTGAAGCTGTGATCAGCCTAAGAAAGCTTGCTGTAGAGGGTGGTTCTTGAACGTTATTGAAGGCTCGGGGGACTTGGAATGGAAGTCGAGTCAAAAGAGCAAAAATACCCCTTCATTCATACCTTCCTTCATTTCTTCAGACCTTTGTGTCCGCACAGTAGCCAACAAACAAAGGCAAATAAAAATGGTTTCTTTGCCCTTTGAGGGCACACGTGCCAATAACAGGCACGACCAAAAACCTTTATTTCACTTTTATTTTTCTTAGTATATTATTATGAGTGTTCCTCATTGATTGGCTGTCACAAGGCACAGGATTATATAAGGTCTACCAGAAAGTTCTGTCCATTTCTATCACAAGTTTCGACACGTAAGCACATGTTTATTTGGCGCATGTGTGCCTCTCTATTTTTATCACTTAATGTATACATATGACGTAGCAAATTAACTAAAACACAGTTGATTCACATTAGTCTTATGTGTGAAGCCATAGTGTACTCATGGCTACTGATAAAGTTCATTTATGCCATTGTCATTTTTACGAATTTCAACAAGGAAGAAATGCTATCAAAGCATGTCTGTCGCATCCACCATGTTCCCCGGGACTTAGCACCCTCCAACTATCACTTGTTTTTGTTCTTACAAAATTTTTTGAAGGGCAAAAAAATCCAAAAATGAAGAAGATATCAAACAAGCACTGGTTCAATTTTTCGTATCAAAAGATAAAACATTTTTCAAAAATGGGATGTACAAATTGCCCTCACGCTGGCAAGAAATCATTAATAATGCAATTATATTATTTAATAAAGTTTATTGACGGTAAGAAAAATTTGTATTTTGTTTTATTCCAAAAATGGACAGAACTTTCTGGTAGACCTTACACATATGACCTACAAGTACCACCCCACCCCACCCCAAGCCCCCAAAAAAGGAAGAAAAAAGAACATCTAAACCCAGGTGGTAAAGTTAAGTAGCGTGTCAACATGAGGCAGCATGTGTTAAGCCGAAGAGCAGAATAAGCAGGAAACAAACACCAGTGTTATCTGTTGGGGGCATCGTGGCAGCCTCAGACCTACGGGACACTCTCTGTGGGTCTGGCTGGTACATCGACGTAAGACCCTCGCCGTGGTGCACAGTTAGGGAGAGAGTTGCTGGGTCCCCGTGTTTGTGAATGCCCCACACGAACAATGTCCAGCCGCGTAGGAAGTGGCGCTTTGCACTTGCAGTCCCAGCGGACAAAGATGGACGTTCCTACTGGTCCATATACCTGCCCACATTTAATGTCGTGACACTGAAATTCGTGCCACACCAGAGACGACTGTCCCCTTATGTCGCTTTTTTAGCTGTCGTTTTAAATTTTTCTTTTTAAAAAAATTTTATGGAGAACATGAAATTCAACTGAGGTGACATGGAATCATAAGAGTATCGGGTCAGCCTTCCCGTACCGTTTGAACTGCCCGTGACATTGTGTACCCAGCACCCAGAGTCAAGTCATTTTCTGTCCCTCATATATTTGTCCCTCTTTGCTCCCTTCCCCACCACCCCCTCCTTTGAATGTTGCCAGTGTTAACCTTTTATTTATTCAGAATCACGGGATATTTCACAATGAACGTGGAGCGATAGAATATCCCCTCATGTTGGTGAGCAGTAATACTTCTGAGCATTTACTAAGTGCCAGGCTTTTCCTGAGGGGTGGAGGAAGCCGTGAGCTAAACAGACGTGGGCGTCTTCTCACTGTGCTCGTTTCAGTGCCTCTTGGAATCAGAAACCGAGTCGCCTGTGACTCGGGTTGTTTCAGATTGCCTTGCACTGACCTGCCCATTCCCTCGTTCTTGGCAGTGCATTACGCCGTGCCCGTTGGCGGCTTCATTTATTTCGCCACCTACTTCCCAGCTACCAGCCTGTCTTCAAATTACGCACAGATGACGCTTGCAGCAAAGCTGGCTTCCTGTCTCAGCTCCAATGTCGCCATGAAGCTGGGCACCAACTTCCTAGTCAACGCCGAAATAAGGAGTGAGTGTTCACCTTGTGCATCTTCCCCAGGTTCTCGTAGGGCAGTGGTTGGCAAACTCGTTAGCCGACAGAGCCAAATACCAACAGCACGGCGATTGAAATCTCCTTTCAGAGCCAAATTTTGTAAACTTAAACTACATAGGTAGATACATTCCTTATCGAGGTAGCGCCCGCACGTGGTATTTTGTGAAAGAGCCACACTCAAGGGACCAAAGAGCCGCCTGTGGCTCGTGAGCCGCGGTTTGCCAACCAGGGGTCGTCAACTTTTTTATCCCTACCGCCCACTTTTGTATCTCTGTTAGTAGTAAGATTTTCTAACCGCCCACCGGTTCCACAGTCATGGCAATTTATAAACTAGGGAAGTCACTTTACTTTATAAAATTTATAAAGCAGAGTGACAGCAAGTTAAAGCATATAATAATAATTACGTACCAAGTACTTTATGTCAGACTTTCGCTAAATTTGGCAGAATAAATCTTTATAAAACAACTGACTATAGTTAAATCTATCTTTTTATTTATACTTTGGCTGCTCCGCTACCGCCCACCATGAAAGCTGGAATGCCCACTAGTGGGCGGGAGGGACCAGGTTGACCAGCACTAGGGGGCGGTAGGGACCTGGTTGACCAGCACTAGGGGGCGGTAGGGACCTGGTTGACCACCACTGCTCTCGACTGTCCTTCGAAGACAGCGCACCCCTTGTTCACCTTTGCCTGTCGCACGTGACACCCATATCCCTCCAGACCTTAGCTCGGGCCCGTGAGGGTCTCTTCCCCGTCCCTTCTGGAGTTGCTACTGTTGTTTAGTTGCTAGCGTACGACGCAGTTGGCACGTACATGAACTGTCTCCTGGTATCCCTTAGGAATTGGAATTAAATGGAGTAACATCTGCTCACCAGCCACCCTGGACAACTTTGTCTTCGCCTACATCCTGGGAATGTTTTTCTTTGATGCCGTCTTGTATGGCTTTGTGGCCTGGTATATAGAAGCAGTCTTTCCGGGAGAGTATGGTGTGCCCAAGCCATGGAACTTTTTCTTGCTGGTGAGTGGTACCGCTTTCTGTTATTGAGAGAGGCCACAGTCCTTGTGGGCCTGTTCTGTAACGTAGACGAGCCATTGTTGATTACTGTTGCACGGTGTGTAATCAAATCGATAGGTCAGGTGAAAGAATCATTCTAATTACTCTAGGCAAATGAATTCACTAGCTCTTTCTTCATACACTATAAAGCCTCCACTGTGTATAAATGCTGTATACATAATCTGTCGGTTGTGGCCTGCAACCCCGAACTTGACAGATTCTGAGTAATTGATCACTTTTTCAGGCTAGTGTTACATAAGGGATTGAACTTCATCATAAAGAGATAAACATAGGGCCCTGGCTGATTGGCTCAGTAGTAGACCAATGGCCAGCCAGCATGTGGAAGTCCTGGGTTCGATTCCCAGCCAGGGCACACAGGAGAAGTGCCCATCTGCTTCTCCACCCCTCGCCCTCTCCTTTCTCTCTGTCTCTCTCTTCCCCTCCTGCAGCTAAGGCTCCATTAGAGCAAAGTTGGCCCGGGCGCTGAGGATGGCTCCATGGCCTCCATCTCAGGTGCTAGAATGGCTCCGGCCACAACAGAGCAACGTCCCAGATGGGCAGAGCATTGCCCCCTGGTGAACATGCCGGGTGGGTCCCATTGACCACATGTAGGAGTTTGTCTCTCTGTCTTCCTTCCTCTCACTTAAAAAAAAAATGTGTACACAGAATGGGTTCTCTGGATGCTGACAGGAAGAGGTTTAGTTATGCTCCATGTCTAGGCACTTAGCACCTGGTATTTTTCTTTGGGAAGCCCACATTTCTTAGAGTCAGAATCAGAGCAAAATGGGCAGCATTCACTCCTTGCCCTCCCTCTTCCCCTCTCCCCTGGTGACCACTGGTTTATGTCCTGCTCAGAGCAGACAGGACAGAGAGTGATGTAATACTACATGCTGCCATGACTTCATGTTACCGTCATTTTCTTTTGTTTCTCTTGGACAGTTACAATGTAAATAGAGTAGTCCTGCTTTCATGCCTTGGTTAGTCAAATGATAGCCAATTAGTTCTAAAATTTAATCACAAGGTATTTTCTGCCTATCTTTTTTTTTTTTTTTTTAGAAAATTAACAGGGTGACATTGATTAATAAGAGTATATAGGTTTTAGGCAAACATTTCCACAGCATTTGAACTGTTGATTATGTTGTTGTATACCTGTCACCCAAAGTCAAATCATTTTTCGTCACCATGTATTTGTCCCTCTTTCCACCCCTCCCCCACACCCTCCTTCCCCTGGAAACGACCTCACTTTTATCTATGTTCACGAGTCTCGGTTTTATATCCCACCTGTGTGTGAAGTCATACCGTTCTTAGCTTTTTCTGATTTACTTATTTTACTCAGTATAATGTTCTCAAGGTCCATCCATGTTTTTGTAAATGTCACTATGTCATCATTTCTCATGACTGAGTGGTATTCCATTGTGTATATGTACCACATCTTCTTTATCCAGTCCTCTATCAAGGGACACTTTGGTTATTTCCCTGTCTCGGCCACTGTGAATAATGCTGCAATGAACATGGGGGTGCATGTGTCTTTACATAATGTTTTCAAGTTTTGGGGTTATAAACCCAGTAGAGGGATTGCTGGGTCATATGGTAGTTCTAGTCTTAATTTTTTGAGGAACCACCATACTTACTTCCATAATAGTTTTACTAATTTACAATTCCACCAACAGTGGATGAGGGTTCCTTTTTCTCCACAGCCTCTCCAACACTTGCTATGACCTGTGTTGTTGCTAACAGCCAATCTAACAGGTGTGAGGTGGTATCTCATTGTAGTTTTTTTTTTTTTTGCATTTCTCTAATAACTATTTAGGATGAGCATCTTTTCATATCCCTGTTGGCCATTTGTATGTCCTCTTGAGAGAAGTGTCTGTTCAGGTCCCCTCCCCATTTTTAAATTGGATTGTTTGCTTGTTCGTTGCTGAGCTTTGTGAGTTCTTTGTGTATTTTGGATATTAACCCCTTATTGGAGCTGCTGTTTGCAAATATCATCTCCTATTTGGTTGGCTGCCTGTTTGTTTTGTTTTTGCTTTTTGTGTTTTGCTGTGCAGAAGCTTTTCAGTTTGATACAGTCCCATTCATTTATTGTTGCCTTTGCTTCCCTTGCCTTTGGGGCCAAATTCTAAAATTGTCTTAATAGAAAGGGTAACAGGCTAAACTATTTTCTACTGCTTTGTTTCTCCGTGTTTTTGCAGTGATTACATTTTTATTCTCTTCCTAGCACTCTTACTGGTTTGGGGAAAAACCTAAGGAAAAAAATGAAGCGAGGCAATTTAATAAGACAACTGAAAGCAAATATTTTGAAGCAGAACCTACTAATTTGGTAGCAGGTGTCCAGATCCAACATCTGTACAAGGTATTGTTTTCCCGATCTCTTTTTCTCAAGGAAACTGATACTTAGTTTGCCGTTCATTGTAAACGTTTGTTACTGGAAATACTAAGAAAAAAAAATCAGATGCTAATAAAAGGTTATGGCCATTCTATTCACTTCCTTTGAAAAAGATATAAATAAAAATATATATAGTATATAATAAGTCTTTCTCCTTCCTCCAGAATAAAATGAGGCTTTATGTAAACTATAATATGATAGTCTTCTATAAATACTCATTAAAAAAAAAAGTCGAGTCTAGAACAGTGATTTTCAACGAGTGGGCCGTAAGTATTTTTAAAACATGTGGTAGCTGACCATTTAGTGAGGGACACTGACCCGAGGCCAGAGAGTAACTGAGCTGTCACTTATCTCTACCTGGTTGTCCTTCCAGCCCTTCTCTGCACGGGTTGTTACCTTGCAGTGCTCCTTGATGAATTTCCTACCTCTTAATTTCTAATGAGACAGGTTTGTGGGGGCTCAAACTTGCAACGGTGACCTTAAAGCTGAGATCAGAAGGGTGAGAATGAGCTAGGGCATTGACAACCTAGGTACAAAAAAAAAAAAATTTCAAACAGAAAAGAGAATTCAAATCCCTGAGGTGAGAAGGAGCTTTCTATGTGGAGAAAGTCAGAAGGACGAAGCGGGGTTTAAGGAAGCCGTGAGAAGGGGTCACGATATGACATGAATCTGGAGATGTCATCAGGAGACCAGTGATGCAGGCGTGACGTGGCAGCTTGTTGCAATGCTTGGATTCCGTGTTTGAGAACACTGGGCAGTAACAATAGGCACTTATGCAGTAGAGGGAGTTATCTGAGTTCTGTGTGGGGAGGACCACCCTGACACAGGTGAAGAGTGTGGGTGTAAGAAAGAGAACAGATGGGAGGCTTTGTCTAGGACAGTGGTTTTCAATCTTTCTAATGCTGTGACCCCGCAATACAGTTCCTCATGTTGCCATGGTGACCCCAAACCAAAAAATAATTTTGGTGGCTACTTCATAACTGTAATTTTGCTACAGTTATGATTCGGAATGTAAATACCTGATATGCATTATGTATTTTCCGATGGCTTTAGGCGACCCCGCTGGGGTCGCGACCCACAGGTTGAGAACCGCTGGTCTAGGAGCTGAGCTAAGATATGACGGCACCCAGGACTAGCCATGTGGAAGGGGAGAACGCAGTGTGGAGATCCAGACCATATTTGGGAGTTAGAATCGAAAAAAGAAATCTCTCTCATCAGTTGGATTTATTATTGAAGGAAAAAGAAGGAAACTAAGGTGGCTCTTGGTTTTGTAGCTGGAGCACACGGGTGATTTTGTGGAGCAATGTGGGCAGACTGGAGACAATGGGGGGGAATGTGAAGTTTGCTTAGTTGTTTTTTAAATGAAGCTTTTGGGAATTAGGAATTCCATTTTACCAGGGGGAGGGGGTGCAGAAGAGGAGGGAGGGGAGGGAGGATGGGGGAAAGAAGGACAAATAGAAGGTGATGAAAAACGATTTGACTTTGGGTGATGGGTACGCAACATAATCAACAGTTCAAATACTATAGAAATGTTTACCTGGCACTGGCCAGTTGGCTCAGTGGTAGAGCATCACCCTGGCAAATGGATGTCCTGGGTTCAATTCCCGGTCAGGGCACACAGGAGAAGCGACCATCTGCTTCTCCACCACCTCTCCTGTTCTCTTTCTGTCTCTCTCTCTCTCTCTTCCTCTCTTGCAGTCATGGCTTGATTGGTTCAAGCAAGTTGGCCCTGGACACTGAGGATGGCTCCATGGCCTCCACCTCAGGTGCTAAAAATGGCTTGGTTTGTGAGCAACAGAGCAACAGCCCCAGATGGGCAGAGCATCGCCCCCTAGCGGGCTTGCCAGATGGATCCGGGTCGGGGTATATACAGGAGTCTTGTCTCTCTGCCTCCTCTCCCCTCCTGTCACTAAGAAAGAAAAAGGAAATGTTCACCTGAAACCTATGTACTCTTATTGACCAATGTCACCCTGTTAAAATTCAATTTTCTAAATAATATTTTTCAAAAATGAGTTCCATTCTGGACAGAATCCTTCATACAAATAAGGATTTCAAATCAGCAGTTACGAGAGCCTGGAACTCAGGTCTAGGGAGAAGATAGGACGAGGGCCGCCAGGTAGAGAACACCCACTGCCATTTGGGATCAAAGAGAAATAGCATTTTGTCGTTGTTGTTGTTGTTGTTGTTACACAGATATTTTGTCCTTATTCACCGTCAGTGGCAGGTACTGGAAGAAATATATACCTCAGTCAGAATGCAGTGGGCTTCGTATCAATTTTCTCATTTAAATATTTTTTTCTTAAGCTGTGTCACTTCATTTTTCATGAAAAATGGAAGTAAAATTTTCTCACTAGTTTTTATAGGTGCTCGTTTCTGCCCCAGGTAAGCAAGTGCTGGTTTATATACCTCTCTCCTTGAAGACATCTGTGTTTCCCTAAATTCAAACCTGGTTGGTTGCCTGGAAAGCACCTCTCCGATAGGTTTGTAGAAAGTGATGACTGTGTGCGTTCCCTCGGTGCTTGTTGGCTAGAGGGGTCCGTATGCTCTTTACCTAATTTTTTTCACCTTCATCAGCCACTCTGGTCATCTGCACATAAGAAATTTGAGATCCCTACAGGACTTCTACGTTTTAAATGTTCTATGTTTTCAATTGGCAGTTCTCCAAATTAAGACATAGGCATTGACTGAAAAAAGGTGATAGCATTATCAGCTTCAAGATGGCAATGAAAACAAAGTAAGAATGGGTGAGATTTTCTCAGGGGACATTGGTAGATTTACAGTGAAATTCTAAAACTTTTGTCATGCCATCAGTTGTGTTTTTTTTTCCTTTTCACAGTTTCGTCCTTCTTACATTTTGATTTTTTTTCCACTCGTGATATTAGTGGTATGGTTTCTGCGATAGATAGTTCATATGACTGCATGTCCCTCCAAAGTGATAGATATAGGTAAAATCGGTATTTTCATTTTATTTTTCTCGCAGGAATTCCGAGTGCAGAGCACTACCAGACTCGCTGTAAAAGATGTTTCCTTGAATTTATATGAGGGTCAGATCACTGTTCTTCTAGGAAATAATGGGGCGGGGAAATCCACTATCTTATCCATTCTCTCAGGTAAGTATCAAGCTGTGCTCAGAGGGTATCTTCACAGAGACACTGTAGATTTAAGTTGACAAGACTTTTGTGAACCACCTTGATGTTAACAGTTTAGTTATTTAGTTATAAAGTATCTTTCTTCTTAAGTTGTAAATAACTTCTTGTGAAAGATACCAGGTGTCAGATCTTGAAAACACATCAGAGTAGCCACTATCAACATGTTCAAAGAACTAAAGGAAACCACAGTGAAAGAAATAATGACAAACATAATGCAATCCCCATCAAAATCCCAATGTCGTTATATAAAGAAATAGAACAAAAAAAAAAATCATCGGGTTTGTATGGAACCATAAAAACCCCCGAATAGCCAAAGCAATCATGAGAAAAAATAATGAAGCTGGAAGTGTCACACTACCTGAGTTCAAATTATACAATAGAGCCACAATAATCAAAAGAGCGTGGCATTGGCAGAAAAGCAGACATACAGACCAATGGAATGGAATTGAGAGCCCCAAAATAAAGCCATATATAATATATATATGGTACACACACACACACACACACACACAAATAATCTTTGACAAAGAGGCCAAAAACACACAATAGAAACAAGAAAGCCTCTTCAATAAAGGGTGCTAGGAAAACTGGAAAGCCACATGCAAAAGAATGAAACTTGACTACAGTTTGTTCCCTTACACAAACATTAACGCAAAATGGATCAAACACCTAAATAAAGACCTGAAACTATGAATTACGTAGAAGAAAACACAGGTAGTGAACTCATGGACCTTGGCCGTGGAGAACATTTTATGAATTTGACTCCAAAGGTAAGGGAAGTAAAGGCTACAATAAATGAATGGACTATGTCAAACAAAATGCTTCTGCACAGAAAAAGAAACTCACACAGACACACACACACACACACACACACGCACAAAACCTCAAATAAGCAGCAAACTAAATGGGAGATGATATTTGCAAACTAGCTCCGATAAGTGGCTAATATCTGTAATATATAAAGAACTCACAGAGCTCAGCAACAAACAAGCAAACAATTCGTTTAAAACATGGGGGGAGGACCTGGACAGACACTTCTTGTGTGTTGTCCTTGCCAGGTTTTGGTATGAGGGTCATGTTGGTGGTCTCCTAAATGTGTGGTGAAGAGAGTGGGCAGCCTTGTCTTGTTCCTGATTTTAGAGGAAAAGCTTTCAGTTTTTCACCCTTTAGAATGATATTGTCTGATGGTTTGTCATACGTGGCCTTTAGTATGTTGAGGTACTTTTCTTCTGTACCCTTTTGTTGAGTAATCCGCAAATGGATTCTGTGTATTATTGAATACATTTTCTGCATCTGTTGAAACAATCATATGATTTTTGTCCTTTGTTGATGTGCGGTATCACTCTGAAATGTTAACCTGAAATGAATCCCCTTGATCACAATATATTGTTTTTAAAGTATATTGTTGTATTTTATTTGTCAGCATTTTGTTTAGGAAGTTTTTGCATCTGTATTCATTAGAGATACTGGTCTGTAGTGTGTGTGTGTGTGTGTGTGTGTGTGTGTGTGTGTGGTTGTCCTTGCCAGGTTTTGGTATGAGTCTTATATTGGCCTCATAAAATGTGTTACTGTATATTGCCTCTTCTTCCGTTTTTTGGAAGACTTTTAGAAGGATAGGAACCAAATACATATATATTATATTAATGTTTGGTAGAATTCATTAGTCCTGGAATTCTTTTTGGGAGGGGGTTTTGACAGTTGTTTCTATTTCCTGCCTGCTTATGGGTCTATTTAGATTTTCTGCTACTTTGTGACTCAATCTAGGAAGATGGTATAGTTCTAGGAACTTATCCACTTCTTCTAGATTGTTGAACTTGGTGGCATATAATCTTTCATAGCATTCCTGTATGTTCCTTTGTGTACCTGTGCTGTCTGTGGTGAAGTCTCCTCTTTCGTTTGAGAGTTTGTTGATCTGAGTCATTTCATTTTTTCCCAGAGCTACAGCTTTATGATACGTCTGTATGTTACAGTGTGCGCTCAGCACCCGAAGGCTGGTGGTGACCCGTCACCTTGTGTTTGGTTTCCTTTTCCCTCGTCATACTCCTTCGCCCCCCCCTTCTCCTCTGGTAACCACTGTTCTGCTGTCTGTGTCTATGGGTGTTTGTGGTTGTTGCTTTTTGTTTTCCACACCACGTCTGAGTGAAATCACATGGTTCTTTTCCTCTGCCATCTGATTTACTTCGCTTAGCATATAATACTTTCAGGATCCATCCATGGTGTGGTCCATGGCAATACTTCATGTTTCTGTGGCTTAGTGGTATTCTATTGTATAAATAAATGTACAGCATCATCATCTAATTATTTGTCGAAGGACACTTGAGTTTTTTCCCCATGTATTGGCTATTGTGAAGAATGCTGCAGTAAACATCTATATCTGTCTTTACGAATAAGTGTTTTCAATTTTTCTGGTAGATACCCAGAATTGCTGGATCATATGGGAACCCTAGTCTTAATTTTTTGAGGAAACTCCGTTTTTTTTGGGGGGGGTTGTTTGTTTTTTTATAGTAACTGCAGCAATCTGCATTCCCACCAGCAGCGTGCGAGGACTCCCTTTTCTTCACATCCTCTCCAACATTTGTTGGTTCTCGTCTGACTGATAATAACCATGCTAACATGTCCGGGGCTGTGAGACACTGCTGAGTCTAATGAGGAATCTGTAAGCGTGTTTTGAAGTTGAGGTGCTGATAAACAGTTTGTTTCCGTGTTCCCTCGGGAAAACAAGACTTCTGTCTTCTGCTTGATTCCAGGTCTCTATCCTGCCACCAGTGGAGAGGCCTTCGTTGATGGATATGACATCTCAAAGCAGATGGTCCAGATCAGGAAAAGCTTGGGCTTGTGTCCCCAGCAGGACTTGTTGTTCAATTACCTGACAGTATCAGAACACCTTTATTTCTATTGTGTGGTAAACCAAAGTCCCACTCCACCCCAACTCCATTCCGGTATTTTATTTAAGAATAGGTTCCCTATGACGCAATATCCCTATGCTTAGAAAGTTCCAGTGTTTTATTTTCGGTGAATTCTTCCAACACAAAGAGGGGGGCTCAGGGGAAAAGACACCATAAGAAGAGAGCCGGGAGGGAAATGTTCCTGGGGGGTGATGTGGACGTCGCGTGTCAACTTCCGCTCCCTTCTCTCCCAGGTCAAAGGAATTCCTCGGAAGAGGTACCCTCTGGAAGCTGACCGTCTGCTGTCTGCTGTTAACCTGACGGAGAAGCGAGACGCGTTTTCCAAGTCGCTGAGCGGAGGGATGAAGCGCAGGCTCTCCATCATCATAGCGCTGATGGGGGACTCCAAGGTAAAAGCAGAACAAGGGCGAAAAATGGGTCCCCACGAACGCTGGTCTGAGAGAAACCAGCTGACACAAACCCCAGGGCCGACGGGTGTCTAACACTCTGAAGGGGGCCTCCCCGACCCCAGCGGCTTCACCTCATTAGCCTTTGTGAGTATGCAACGGTCATCCTGGGTTTGGAACCATGCGTCAGGGGTCCCCAAACTTTTTACACAGGGGGCCAGTTCACTGTCCCTCAGACCATTGGAGGGCCGGACTATAAAAAAAACTAGGAACAAATCCCTGTGCACAATGCACATATCTTATTTTAAAGTAAAAAAAACGGGAACAAATACAATATTTAAAATAAAGAACAAGTAAATTTAAATCAACAAACTGACCAGTATTTCAATGGGAACTATGCTCCTCTCACTGACCACCAATGAAAGAGGTGCCCCTTCCGGAAGTGCGGCGGGGGCCGGATAAATGGCCTCAGGGGGCCGCATGCGGCCCGCAGGCCGTAGTTTGGGGACCCCTGGTCTAAACTGGTGACTTCCGCTCAGCTCGCAGAAGAGCAAATGCGGACTGAGCCCCGGGCCCTGCTGAAGCCCCCGGCCGCCCCGACGGGTGAGGCGCAACCAAGGTCACGGGGCTGCTCCTCTGCTCTTCAGGTGGTGATCCTCGACGAGCCCACAGCTGGCATGGACTCCACCTCCCGGAGGGCCACCTGGGACCTCCTCCAACAGCACAAACAGAACCGCACCATCTTGCTGACCACGCACTACATGGACGAAGCGGACGTCCTGGGTGACCGCATCGCCATCATGATGAACGGGTCCTTGAAGTGCTGCGGCTCTTCACTGTTCCTCAGGAAAATATACGGTCTCTTTCCCTTTCATCCTTCTTTAGAAATCGATGCCTTACTCTTGCCTTAACATGGTCTTCATGGAGACCGATAGCTTAATAGTGTTGTTTAACACCATTGTTACTCTTTTGTCTCGCAGAGAAAACTTCAGTGATTTTTCTCTGTTCTGTTCACTGGGCTCCACGCTGAGCCTTCTGAACAAGTGGCCACCTTTTAGTTCTTCGGAATTACTGCATTATCCAAATATCACGCTCATTTCTTTCATAGGTATCTGCTTAAAGTGTAATTTGTCCAAAAGCAGTTGAGCTTTTAATGAGATGATGATGATGAAGATAAATACATAGATAGATAGACAGCAGATGGGTGATAAATAACAGATAATAGATTCTAGGAAAAATGTAGGGAGCCAGAAATCTCTGTTCCTTATTTCTTGTTTCTCAAACCAGTATTAAATTGCTGCTGTATGAGCAGATATTTTATTCTATTTTGGAGAATTTTTTAAACCATAAATATACCAAATATGTCCTTTTTTTTTTTTTTACCTCTTTTCAGTTATTATTTAAAATTACTTACGCATCAGTTTTCTTTGGCCTGTTAAATAATATTTCAGCATCTTACCTCCAATTTTTCATATTTCTTCCCATTTTTTTTTCTTAAGCACTAGCTTAATAAAATATATAATTTATTCACTCGCCCTGTTTATTGTCTGTCACTCCTCCCTAGAATAAATGCTCTTGTTGAGGGAAAAAACTTTTAATGGAAGTGTAATTTATGTGGAGTACAGTGAGTAGGTCCTCCATGTTCAGGTTGCTGAGTGTTTAAAACCATATATACCCATTTGGCTCTAAGCAAAACAAGATAAGGAATATTGCTGTGACCCCAGAAAGTTCTCTTTAACCCCTTTCTGTCAATTTCCTCACTCAGAAGACATCTGACTTGTATCACCATACATTAATTTTGCCTGTTTTTAAAAATCATACAAATGAATTATACACCATCATTTTTTGTTTGTTTGTTTTTAGCCTCAGCACAATATTTTGAGGTTTATCTTTATCGCTGCATGTATTGATAGTCCATACATTCTACTTTTCGTAGATTTTTTAGGTTGTTTTAGGTCAGGGGTCGGGAACCTATGGCTCGCAAGCCAGATGTGGCTCTTTTGATGGCTGCATCTGGCTTGCAGACAAATCTTTAATAAAAAAATATAATAACGTTAAAAATATAAAACATTCTCATGTATTACAATCCATTCATTTCCTACCGCTCATGTTCATGGTTGCAGGTGGCTGGAGCCAATCACAGCTGTCCTCCGGGACAACACCAGATTTTTATTGGATAATGTGTAATGTACACGGGTCGTTGTATGGCTCTCACGGAATTACATTTTAAAATATGTGGCGTTCGTGGCTCTCTCAGCCAAAAAGGTTCCCGACCCCTGTTTTAGGTCATTACTAGTTTTCAAATACCACTAATGAATATGTTGTAAACTTGCTTCTTTTTATAAAAATCTCAGTTGGATAAAAATTTATCTTAGGTGAAAATATTTAGTAGTGTAGTCACTTGATTAATTATTAAGTGTATGTTCTGCCAAATAATTCTTCAGAGTGTTCGTATTATTTTAACACACACCATCATGTTTGAGAATTCAACTTGCTCCATATCCACACCAATATTTGGTGTAGTCTTTGGATTTTAGCTTTTCTAGTGAATGTGAAACGATACTATTTTATGATTTTAATTTTCATTTTCCTTAGTAATCATTATATTTAGTGTCTCTTTATGTACAAATTGGCTCTTTGTATAAATTACTCTGTAAAGTATAAACTTTTTTTATTATGAATCTGTAGGAGTTTACATATTCTGAATATGAGTTTTCGTGAGATATCTGAACTATGATTATTTCCCCAAATATGTTGCTTGTCTATTCCTTTTGATGGTACCTTCTGATGGGCATAAATTTCCAATTTATCAATTATTTTCCCTTTCAGTTCATTTTTTTAATTTTATTTATTTTTTACAGAGACAGAGAGTGAGTCAGAGAGAGGGATAGACAGGGACAGACAGACAGGAACAGAGAGAGATGAGAAGCATCAATCATTAGTTTTTCATTGCGCGTTGCAACACCTTAGTTGTTCATTGATTGCTTTCTCATATGTGCCTTGACCATGGGCCTTCAGCAGACCAAGTGACCCCTTGCTGGAGCCAGCGACCTTGGGTTCAAGCTAGTGGGCTTTTTGCTCAAACCAGATGAGCCTGAGCTCAAGCTGGAGACCTCGGGGTCTTAAACCTGGGTCCTCTGCATCCAAGTCTGATGCTCTATCCACTGTGCCACTGCCTGGTCAGGCTCAGTCCATATTTTTAAGGAAACCTTTGCTTATGTAAAAGTTGGCAAAGATATTCTCTTTTACTTTCTTCTAGATTCTTTATAGTTTTAGCTTGTAAAAGTTTATGATCTATTTCAAGTCGTTTTTTTATTTTGTGATGTTGATTTTTTTCCATCTGAGTATCCAGAACCACTTATGAAAAAACATGGCCCTTTTTCTGTTGAATTGGCGCTTTTGATAAAAATCACTTGACCGCCTATATGTAGGTCTACTTTTGAATTTTCTATTGTTTCATTGATTTAGGTCTAACGTTTTACAAATACCACAGTCATGAATCCTGTGCTTTTATAGTAAGTCTTGAAAACAGATGATGTATATAGCTACTAATTTTTTCTCTTTTTCAAAGTTAGTTCATGTATTTTAGGCCTTTTTTAGTTCCATATAAATTTTAGGGTCATTTTCTCAAATTATACAAAAAAGATTGGTAGGATATTAATGGGGTTGCTATGAATATTTTATCATTTTGGAAAGAATGGTCATCTTAATGATATTGAGTCTTCCAATGTATGAACATGGTATTATTTTTGACAATTTATCATTTAACTCCAAGGTTTTCATGTGATTGAGATTTTATTTTGGAGATTTTAATTTTATTTTTGAACTACACTTCTGTTTTATGTAGCCATGGCATTCAATTTCTCCTTCCTTGATGGCAGTTGACAGTGGTACTGTTAAGAACCCTAACCAAAAAAAAAAAAAACTAAAATAATGAAAAGTTAAAACAAAAAATACAATAAAAATATAAAAATTTTAAAAATTATGACAAGAAAAACACAGAAAAAAGATAAAAAACAAAACAAAACCCCGAGGAAGTGACATCAGAGAAATGGCGCCGTGAGGAGTACTCCCGATACCTCTCCCTGAAACTTCAACAAATTCAACAACTAAAGACAAAAAAACAATCTCAGGGGCATCTGAAATACACATACATCAAACAAAGATAGGATTGGTCAAAAAGGTGGCTGGATATATAATCCACTCTGAAGGAAATAAGATAGAGAACAGAGTATTCCACTTTCCTCACTGACCTGAGCAAGGGCTGCTTTCACTTGGAACTGAGAGAAAGCAAGGGCTGAGGCCACGGAACAAGCTGGGCTAGGGCAGAGATGTTCAAGCCGAGGAGAGAGTGTGCCCGCAGTTCAGCCCATGTGGAGCTAATGCCAGTGGCAGACCCTGGCAGAGGTGGGCAAGTAGTTGCCTCATTTACTCCTGGTATCCTGGTCGGCGAGCGCGGGCAGTGTGCGAGTGGATCCACCTGGCACTTTGGGCATGGATGCCCGCATTCCCGGACAGAGGGGCTGGGTCAGAGACTGTCAGTAGTGACCTTCTGTGTGGGCTGTGACCAGAGTTTCTGAATAATCCTGGCTTCCCAAACAACAGCACGTGGGAAGTGCATGAAAGCTGGCTTCCCTACACCCGGACCTGTCTGGGTACGGCACCTCCACCAGCCATACAGGCTAACAAAGCACACTCCTGGGGGAAAGAACTGTGGAAGTGGTGGGGGGAGGGTGTGCAGGCAGCTTGCAGACAGCCTCTGGAGAGCAGACCTGTGGAGTGCTGAGGCAACTAGTCATGCCTGGAGGCTCATAGACACCTGCAAGTCAGTCAGCTCCCAGCCCTGCCTGATTACGCTGGTGGCTCTGGCTGGCAAAACCTTACCCAGAACCCTGCATTGAGTGGGGATAAAGGGGAGATTTGGTAGCTCTTAGAGCCTCTTGATCTCCAGGCAGTGGCTGGGGCAACTTCACAGCTGGGGCCCCAGGCTGCTGGTTCAGAAAGGAGAGATTTGGGGAGAGGCTCTGGGAAAACGGACTCTCCCATTGTCAGAGCCTGCAAACACTAACAAGCCCTGCCTACCAACGGGACTGAGACCTAGTTCATGTCATCATCATAGCAACACAACAGCAAATCTCTGTCTAAGAGTGCCACATGGGCAGAACTGGGGTACAGTGCCACCGGCCAAAAAGAGAGAGCAGAAAGAAAAAGGAAGAAGATAACTTCTCAAAACTAGGAAAAAATCCACAGTCTTTATAACTTTTTCTAATTTTTTCTTGTATTTTTTATCTTTTTTTTTCCTTCCACCTTGGTCATTTTATCTTCTTCCTGTTTTATTCTTTTCATTTTGAACATTATTACCCATAGGTGTTACATTTTCCATTCTTTTTTTTTCTATGAGTGTTACATTCCAAAAAACTTAACTCAATTTTTTTTCTCTCTCTCTTTTTGTTTCTTCTTTTCTCTTTCAATTTTTCTCTATTCAAATCTCACCCACAAACAAATTATTTTATTCTGGATTCAAATTTTTTCTTTGTGGCATTTTGTGTGCTTTTTACTTCACTTTTTATCTCTTTAGCATTTCCCTCAACTCCGGTTCTCCATTCTATAGTTTTTGTGCCACTTAATACAATAAAATTTTCGGTTTTTACTGTATTTTTTCTTTTTCTTTCTTTTTTTTTTTCTTACACTGTTTTTCTCATTTGACCAACATTTACAAACAAATTATTTTATTCTTGATCCAAATTTTTTCCTTGTGGCATTCTGTTGGTTCTTGCCTCATTTGTTTTTTGCCTCTTTATAACCCCCCCCCAACCCAGGCCCTCTGTTCTACATATTTTTGTTCCACTTAACACAATATAATTTTCAGTTTTTCACTGCATTTTCTCAAAAAAATTTTTATCAACTCTTATTAGTGTTATCAACAAAACCACTCTCAGATGCCATTAAGGAAGAGAAATCGAATATCATGGATACAAAAGAAAGAGAGGTAACACAGCTAGATGAGGAAAAATCTATGGAGAAAAAATTTAATATATTGGAAACCTTGGAGCTAAATGACAGAGAATTCAAGATAGAAATCCTAAAAATCCTCAGAGATATACAAGAAAACACAGAAAGGCAATATAGGGAGCTCAGAAAACAACTCAATGAACACAAAGAATATATGTCCAAGGAAATTGAAACTATAAAAACAAATCAAACAGAGATGAAAAACTCAATTCACGAGCTGAAAAACGAAGTAACAAGCTTAGCTAATAGAACAGGTCAGATAGAAGAGAGGATTAGTGAAATAGAAGATAAGCAACTTGAGGCACAACAGAGAGAAGAAGAAAGAGACTCAAAAATTAATAAAAAATGAGATAGCCCTACAAGAATTATCTGACTCCATCAAAAAGAATAACATAAGAATAATAGGTATATCAGAGGGAGAAGAGAGAGAAAATGGAATGGAGAACATACTCAAACAAATAATAGATGAGAACTTCCCAAGCCTGTGGAAAGAACTAAAGCCTCAAGTTCAAGAAGCAAACAGAACACCAAGTTTTCTTAACCCCAACAAACCTACTCCAAGGCATATCATAATGAAATTGACACAAACCAACAGCAAAGAAAAAATTCTCAAGGCAGCCAGGGAAAAGAAGAATACAACATATAAAGGAAGGCCCATTAGATTATCATCAGATTTCTCAGCAGAAACTCTACAAGCTAGAAGAGAGTGGACCCCAATATTTAAAGTCCTGAAAGAGAGGAACTTTCAGCCACGAATACTATACCCATCAAAGCTATCCTTCAAATACGAAGGAGAAATAAAAACATTCACAGATACAGAAAAGATGAGGGAATTTATCATCAGAAAACCCCCACTCCAGGAAATACTAAAGGGGGTTCTCCAATCAGATACAAAGAACAAAAAAAAAACAGAGCCACAAGTAAAAGCTCCAAGAAGAACACAATAAAACCAAATTTAAACTGTGACAACAACAAAAAGAAAGAGGGGGAGAAGACGGAGATTAACAGTAGCAAAGGACGATGGAGTGCAAAAGTACTCACAAAATAGTTCGCTACAATGAACAGGGTAGGGACCCTTTTCATTACTCAAAGGTAACCACCATTGAAAAAACCACCACAGAAGCACATGAGATAAAAAAGATAGCAACAGAGGAAAGATGTATGGAATACAACCAAATAAAAACAAAAGATAGAAAAACGAAAGAGAAGGATCAAACAAGACACAAAACTAACAGAAAGCAAGATATAAAATGGCAATAGGGAACTCACAAGTATCAATAATTACACTAAATGTAAACGGATTAAACTCACCAATAAAAAGGCACAGAGTAGCAGAATGGATTAAAAAAGAAAATCCAACTGTATGCTGCCTACAGGAAACTCATCTAAGTAACAAGGATAAAAACAAATTCAAAGTGAAAGGCTGGAAAACAATACTCCAAGCAAATAACATCCAAAAAAAAGCAGGTGTAGCAATACTCATATCGGATAATGCTGACTACAAGACAGGAAAAGTACTCAGAGACAAAAATGGCCATTTCATAATGGCTAAGGGGACACTGAATCAAGAAGACATAACAATTCTTAATATATATGCACCAAACCAAGGAGCACCAAAATATATAAGACAGCTACTTATTGATCTTAAAACAAAAACTGACAAAAATACAATCATACTTGGAGACCTCAATACACCGCTGACGGCTCTAGATCGGTCATCCAAACAGAGAATCAACAAAGACATAGTGGCCTTAAACAAAACACTAGAGCACCTGGATATGATAGACATCTACAGGACATTTCATCCCAAAGTGACTGAGTATACATTTTTCTCCAGTGTACATGGATCATTCTCAAGAATTGACCATATGTTGGGCCACAAAAACAACATCAGCAAATTCAGAAAAATTGAAGTTGTACCAAGCATATTTTCTGATCATAAAGCCTTGAAACTAGAATTCAACTGCAAAAAAGAGGAAAAAAATCCCACAAAAATGTGGAAACTAAACAACATACTTTTAAAAAATGAATGGGTCAAAGAAGAAATAAGTGCAGAGATCAAAAGATATATACAGACTAATGAAAATGACAATACGACATATCAGAATCTATGGGATGCAGCAAAAGCAGTGATAAGAGGGAAGTTCATATCACTTCAGGCATATATGAACAAACAAGAGAGAGCCCAAGTGAACCACTTAACTTCCCACCTTAAGGAACTAGAAAAAGAAGAACAAAGACAACCCAAAACCAGCCGAAGAAAGGAGATAATAAAAATCAGAGCAGAAATAAATGAATTAGAGAACAGAAAAACTATAGAAAAAATTAATAGAACAAGGAGCTGGTTCTTTGAAAAGATCAACAAAATTGACAAACCCTTGGCAAGACTTACCAAGGAAAAAAGAGAAAGAACTCATATAAACAAAATCCAAAATGAAAGAGGAGAAATCACCACGGACACCGTAGATATACAAAGAATTATTGTAGAATACTATGAAAAACTTTATGCCACTAAATTCAACAACCTAGAAGAAATGGATAAATTCCTAGAACAATACAACCTTCCTAGACTGAGTCAAGAAGAAGCAGAAAGCCTAAACAGACCTATCAGTAGAGAAGAAATAGAAAAAACCATTAAAAACCTCCCCAAAAATAAAAGTCCAGGCCCTGACGGCTATACCAGCGAATTTTATCAAACATTCAAAGAAGACTTGGTTCCTATTCTACTCAAAGTCTTCCAAAAAATTGAAGAAGAAGCAATACTTCCAAACACATTTTATGAGGCCAACATAACCCTCATACCAAAACCAGGCAAGGATGGCACAAAAAAAGAAAACTACAGACCAATATCTCTAATGAATACAGATGCTAAAATACTAAACAAAATACTAGCAAATCGAATACAACAACATATTAAAAAAATAATACATCATGATCAAGTGGGATTCATCCCAGAATCTCAAGGATGCTTCAACATACGTAAAACGGTTAACGTAATACACCATATCAACAAAACAAAGAACAAAAACCACATGATCTTATCAATAGATGCAGAAAAGGCTTTTGATAAAATACAACACAATTTTATGTTTAAGACTCTCAATAAAATGGGTATAGAACGAAAATATCTCAACATGATAAAGGCCATATATGATAAACCATCAGCTAACATCATATTAAATGGCACTAAACTGAAGGCTTTCCCCTTAAATCAGGAACAAGACAGGGTTGTCCACTCTCTCCACTCTTATTTAATGTGGTACTAGAGGTTCTCGCCAGAGCAATCAGACAAGACAAAGAAATAAAAGGCATCCATATCGGAAAAGAAGAAGTAAAGGTATCACTTTTTGCAGATGATATGATCCTATACATCGAAAACCCCAAAGAATCCACAAAAAGACTACTAGAAACAATAAGCCAATACAGTAAGGTCGCAGGATACAAAATTAACATACAGAAGTCAATAGCCTTTCTATATGCCAACAATGAAACAACTGAGAACGAACTCAAAAGAATAATCCCCTTCACGATTGCAACAAAAAAAATAAAATACTTAGGAATAAACATAACAAAGAATGTAAAGGACTTATATAATGAAAACTATAAACCATTGTTAAGGGAAATCGAAAAAGATATAATGAGATGGAAGAATATACCTTGTTCTTGGCTAGGAAGAATAAATATAATCAAGATGGCTATATTACCCAAAGCAATATACAAATTTAATGCAATTCCCATCAAACTTCCAATGACGTTTTTTAAAGAAATAGAGCAAAAAATCATCAGATTTATATGGAACTATAAAAAACCCCGAATAGCCAAAGCAATCCTAAAGAAAAAGAATGAAGCTGGGGGCATTACAATACCTGACTTCAAACTATATTATAGGGCCACGACAATCAAAACAGCATGGTATTGGCAGAAAAATAGACACTCAGACCAATGGAACAGAATAGAAAGTCCAGAAATAAAACCACATATATATAGTCAAATAATTTTTGATAAAGGGGCCAACAACACACAATGGAGAAAAGAAAGCCTCTTCAATAAATGGTGCTGGGAAAACTGGAAAGCCACATGCAAAAGAATGAAACTGGACTACAGTCTCTCCCCCTGTACAAAAATTAACTCAAAATGGATCAAAGATCTAAACATAAGACCTGAAACAATTAAGTACATAGAAGAAGACATAGGTACTCAACTCATGGACCTGGGTTTTAAAGAGCATTTTATGAATTTGACTCCAATGGCAAGAGAAGTGAAGGCAAAAATTAATGAATGGGACTACATCAGACTAAGAAGTTTTTGCTCAGCAAGAGAAACTGATAACAAAATAAACAGAAAGCCAACTAAATGGGAAATGATATTTTCAAACAACAGCTCAGATAAGGGCCTAATATCCAAAATATACAAAGAACTCATAAAACTCAACAACAAACAAACAAACAATCCAATAAAAAAATGGGAAGAGGATATGAATAGACACTTCTCCCAGGAAGAAATACAAATGGCCAACAGATATATGAAAAGATGCTCATCTTCTTTAGCTATTAGAGAAATGCAAATCAAAACTGCAATGAGATACCACCTCACACCTGTTCGATTAGCTGTTATTAGCAAGACAGGTAATAGCAAATGTTAGAGAGGCTGTGGAGAAAAAGGAACCCTCATACACTGTTGGTGGGAATGTAAAGTAGTACAACCATTATGGAAGAAAGTATGGTGGTTCCTCAAAAAACTGCAAATAGAACTACCTTATGACCCAGCAATCCCTCTACTGGGTATATATCCCCAAAACTCAGAAACATTGATACGTAAAGACACATGCAGCCCCATGTTTATTGCAGCATTGTTCACAGTGGCCAGGACATGGAAACAACCAAAAAGCCCATCAATAGATGACTGGATAAAGAAGATGTGGCACATATACACTATGGAATACTACTCAGCCATAAGAAATGATGACATCGGAACATTTACAGCAAAATGGTGGGATCTTGATAACATGATACGAAGCGAAATAAGTAAATCAGAAAAAACCAGGAACTGTATTATTCCATACGTAGGTGGGACATAATACTGAAACTAAGAGACATTGACAAGAGTGTGGTGGTTACGGGGGGGAGGGGGGAATGGGAGAGGGATAGGGGGTGAGGAGGGGCACAAAGAAAACAAGATAGAAGGTGACAGAGGACAATCTGACTTTGGGTGGTGGGTATGCAACATAATTGAATGACAAGATAACCTGGACTTGTTATCTTTGAATATATGTATCCTGATTGATTAATGTCACCCCATTAAAATAAAAAAACACCCACAAAAATAAGAATAAAAAATATAAAAGTTAAAGGAAATTAAGTTCAAAAGAGAAAAAGAAAAAAAGTATAAGAAGAAAAAAAGGGAAATAATGAAATAAAAAAACAGGAAAAATATATTTCGGTTTTGAGAGGTTTCTTCCAGTAGGTGTCACTGTATTACAACTTCTAGCTCTGTGAAGTTTCCGGGCTGTCCTCCACTCAGAGGTTGCTGTCACAATAATGCAGGCAGGGCTGCAGATGTGTTGGTGGGTGGGGCATGTTGTGAGGGCTTCATGGCTTCATCTTTATGGCTTTATGGCTCTAGCAGTGGTGGTCTCAGGCTTCCAGGCTCTCCTCCACACGTCTCAGCAGACCCAGGGACCAGACACAGGGCACCTCTGTTCTTCAGGGGAGAGAGTGGCTCTGGAGAGCTAGCTGTGGGGTCTGTCTCTGTCACTCTTTGTACAGTGAGGCACGGGAGGCAGGATCTGGGAGGCTGGGGACTGCACTTGTGTGTCCTCTGTTTCTGCTGAGTGTGAGTGAGTGTGGGCTGCAGGCAGACCACGGGAACAGTGGTCGTGACTCCTTGCTCAGGCCACTTTGCTTTATCTCCCCATCTGCCCCTGTATCTCACTGCTCCTCCCAGCAGAAGGAGAGCCAGTCACTCTGGGCTTCCCTCTCCACACCCCTCAGATAAAATCTAAACAGCCTGAGCTTTACTCCTTCCCAAAGTCGCTCTAGGCTCTCCAGAGCCCACCGTGAATGCATTTTCTCTTCCACCCCCCTTTTCACCCCATCCCACCTCTAGTCCATTCAGTGCACGGATCTTTCAGGCTCGCCTGCCAGCCCAGCTGGGGTTCCTTCACTGTGTTATAGCTGCTCAATTTGTTGAAATTTCAAGGGGAGAGATCAGGAGTATCTCTCATGTCACCATTACTATGATGTCATTCTTTTTGTTTCTTAAGTTTTCTATTTCTTTCTTAAAATTCTCAATTTTCACATGTGTTGTTATCCTAACTTTGATTAGCATCTTTATGATGGTTACTTTGAATTCTCTAGTCGGTAAATCATATGTCTCCATTTCATAAAGTTAGGTTCTGGAGGTATATTTTTCTTTCATTTGAAAATGATCTCTATTCTGCGTCTATTGATTTTTTCATCATATTTAGCAATATTTTCTTTGTTGCTCCCTTTGTAATTTTTATAACTGACATTATGATTAAAATAACCATAGAGAATAATGTACTTGATATTTATTCTCAGAAAAGGGGACACTGGTATGGTAGGCCACCAATGTGGTAGACAACTGAATTAATCTGACCTGTATTTAAGCAAATATAGGAGTATTACAACTTTATTCAGATTCTGTTCATTGCTATCTTCAAAGGTTTTAAGGATGGGACTAAAATTTTGCTCTTAGTAGAGCTTGGATTTGTGCATGAATGAGACTATAGAGATCTCTTCAAGCTCTAGTGAAGGTGCAGAGTACTCTGGGAAGATTCTCAGATCTCTGAAGGACAGGAATTTTAGCTGATTATTTACTGCTTTGTGTATAATCAGCACCCAATAGATATGTGTTTAATGCATATACACCTTGTCCTCTAAGGTTTCAGTGATATAGGACAAGAGGCCAGGTAACAGATGATTTTCTTTCTTTCTCTCTTCTATTAGTCTCTTAAGAAACTAATGAAAGCACCAAAGAAGTTTTTAACAGGCTTTTTAGACTGGTGAGCAAATGAATTGTAGCATGAGCTATCTTCTTCTTGCTCATCCAAATCATGAAAAGCCAAGCGGAGTCTCACAAGAATCAGGGAAATACAAAATTGTTTTATTTTCTTTTTTCTTAATGAATTTTCTCAGGTGTGGGATATCACTTAGTAATGGTGAAGGGCCCTCGCTGTGATGTTGAAGGAATCTCCAAGTTGATATATTACCATATACCATCAGCCATTTTGAAGAAGAATTTTAAAAATGAATTAGCTTTTATTCTACCCAAAGAGGACACACACAGGTATGAACCAAGACAAGTAGTAAAGGTTGATGTTTAGATGACAGAAAATTGTTGTTGCTTTTTCTGATCTTTGCATGTGTAGTAAGTAGAATTTATTCAAAAAGCCAAAACTCCAGTCTTAACTGCCACTTGCCCTGAAGAAAGGGACGGCCCCCTGTGGCTATCATGTCCTGATTTTTTTTTTCTTTTTTCTTTTTCTGAAGCTGGAAACCGGGAGAGACAGTCAGACAGACTCCCGCATGCGCCCGACTGGGATCCACCCGGCACACCCACCAGGGGCAACACTCTGCCCACCAGGGGGCGATGCTCTGCCCCTCCGGGGTGTCGCTCTGCTGTGACCAGAGCCACTCTAGCACCTGGGGCAGAGGCCAAGGAGCCATCCCCAGCGCCCGGGCCATCTTTGCTCCAATGGAGCCTTGGCTGCGGGAGGGGAAGAGAGAGACAGAAAGGAAGGAGGGGGTGGGGGTGGAGAAGCAAATGGGCGCCTCTCCTATGTGCCCTGGCCGGGAATCGAACCCAGGTCCCCCGCACGCCAGGCCGACACTCTACCGCTGAGCCAACTGGCCAGGGCCATCATGTCCTGATTTTAATTGGTGATCACCGCTGGTATGTTGTCAGTAGAATAAAAAGGGTGTGGTGAGTAGAGTGAATGGAAATAATAAGATAATTAAAGAAAAATGGCTGTAGTGGTGGCTCTTGAAGCCAGCATGCCCAGAACACAGTGGAAAGAGGTAGTTTTACTGCCCTTGTTAGCCAAAGTATTCATCAGAGGGGGTGACAAAGAATGAAAAGCTTATCTGAGGTAACTAACCTAAAATTTAAAATGGAAACTACGAGTGCTCATCAGTGACTCTCGGGGAGTGTGATTCCTTTATGTAATATTATAACTTAAGCACTTGCTTTGGTCTTCCCACGAGTCAAGCCAGTTGTCATAACCAAGAAGGCTATGGAGGACTCTAATGTCTCCTTTCCTGAGACAGAGAGGAATGTATAAAAGACATAAAAAGGAAAAGGAACTGCATTACTTGAACTTTTTATTAGCAGTCTGGAAGTTAGTGGTCAGGCAGCAGCAGACGAGAACCAGGACGCTCGTTATAAACAGGAATGAAAGAATAAAGTGTCACAGAGAATTGGAAATAAAACTCTAGATCTGTATCCCGAGAGAACCAGGAACCAGGTGGGAGCTTTGGCCCATTATCATGGTTGTGATCCATGTGAAGCTGCAGACTCTCTCTGGAAACAAAACACTTGTTTAAACTGATCACACTATTCAGTAAAAAAGAAATCTAAATTTAGTATGTATGAGGATAGACAGAATTCCATCAAATGCGAAAAAAGTTATATGCTGTGTGGTCACATTTTTTCCTTTTCCTTTTAATTTTTTGCTGTCTTTCCTTCAAAGTGTAATATACATGTATGATCTATACAATGTTTATGTTTATTAAATATATGATATATTTCATATGCATTACACATATGTATTATATATAGTGTATAGTAAAACAATTAGAAAAACAGCTATGCAGCTATACTCAAATTTATTGAATTTTTCCCAAATATAATATATGTAATTATTATATTCTCCCAAAATATATGTAATTTATATTTGCTTAATAATATCTTTATTTTATTTTTATATATTATATATGATAAAACTTGTATAATTAAAAATAGATGTTCTTCACAATATGATTGGATCGTATAATAATTTGTCTTGTTATTAACTTACCCGTAGTAATTATTTTGTTTTAATACTGATTATTTTACCACTAAGGAGCCCAGAGTTTGCTAGTCTACATATGATCGCATAATGACAAAATTAAAAAGTATATTTATGTCTGGAACATATGAATTGGAAAGCAAAATTTTCCCCTAATCACCCCCCATGGATAATCATTGGGAAGAGTTGCTCTTCGTTTTCCAGAATCATGACATGCGTCCATGGACATGTGTACCATTATCATTGTTTTCTAGAAACGAGATCTTATAATACTAATAATGTTCTGAATCTTGTTTGTTCATTTACCAGCATTTTTCAGTTAACTTTCTGGGATAGAACTTTTAGGATGTCTTCATTTGTAAGGTGACCAAAAAAAAAAAATTTACGTTTTACTTAGATCTCTTATTCTTTCATATATTTACACTATAACTTATTTATTCATTAATCTGTTGGTGGATATTTATCTTCACCTTGTGCTTTATTAATGCACTTTAAAGTAGCACACGGTGCATTTTTAATTTTATCATATATTTTGAAAGCTAAAAGAAACAAAACTAAATATGTCAAAACATCCATGCATCAACAGTGGTTATTTATGGACAATAATATTGGGATGATTTTTATTTTTTTATACATTCATTTTCTGAATTTTGTACCATGCATGTATACTAACTTCATAATGAATTTAGAAGCAGCATAAGAGATGGGTGAATCCTAGTAGAAAAGCCATGCGTTGGGAAAGAAGAAGTATAGGAAGAAAGAGACTGAAATATATGAAAAGCTGCCGTGCAGATCAGTTGTATCTGATGATGCCATTTAAATGTGTATGGTTAGAGCCAGTGTGTACAATTAGATAGAATTAAATGGAAAGCAATTTAAGCTCAAATATGGAGGAGAATTTAATGGTGTTCCAAAAGAGAAAATTTTGAGTTCTCCAACACTGAGAATGTACAGCTAGGTTCAATCATTCCTCAGCTGGGGCTATAATGGGTGATTTAGAGACCAGGAAGTTTCTGGAGAAGATAATTTTTTTAATGTAAAATACTGTAAAATCTTCCCAAGAAAATTGTTCTTTAAAAACTCTGATGAGGCGCTGGCTGGTTGGCTTAGTGGTAGAGCGTTGGCCCGGCATATGGAAGTCCTGAATTCAGTTCCCGGCCAGGGCACACAGGAGAGGCACCCATCTGCTTCTCCACCCCTCCCCCTCTCCTTCCTCTCTGTCTCTCTCTTCCCCTCCTACAGCCAAGGTTTCATTGGAGCAAAGATGGCCTGGGCGCTGCGGATGGCTCTGTGGCCTCTGCCTCAGGCACTAGAATGGCTCTGGTTGCAACAGAGAAATGCCCCAGATGGGCAGAGCATCGCCCCCTGGTGGGCATGCCAGGTGGATCCCGGTCGGGTGCATGCGGGAGCCTGTCTCTCTGCCTCCCTGCTTCTCACTTCAGAAAAATAAAATAATAATAATAATAATAAATAGAAGTTCCGCTGCCTCCACATTTCATCGGTCTCCATTTCTATAGATTTCCTTGGCGGTTGAATTACATCATTCTCTCTACATCTTCAACTTGCCCTGAACCTGCTGTGCTATGTTCTATTTTTGAGTGTCTTTTTTTCCTATTAACTTGAGTATGATTTTCTATTTTGATTTACTGAATAATTGACTGAGGAACCATAGTATGCATGTGTGTGAAAATTAACTTACATCAACTTGTTAGAGTTACAGTCTTTTTATATTTCATTTGGCCAAAATTATGTGTATCCAAGTACCAAGTAGAGTGGGAAGCAATTTGTTCATTGGTTGTTTGTTTGTTTTACCATTTCCCCCACATTTCTGATTTACCAGAGGCATGAAATTATAACGAACACTGAAGCAAAGAATGATCGACATTTTCCCCACTGCTGAGAAGAAATTGATTTAGAATAAAATAGGTAAATAAGAAAATATTCTGATGTGGGGCTGACTTTTTCTCCTTCCCCTCCCCCTTTTCCCTTTCCCGTTTTTATTCTAGCTTTGCAACCCTGTTTGCTGATCTGAAAGAAAGACAGGAAGAGCTAGGCATTGATAACTTCGGTGTCTCTATCACGACGATGGACGAGGTCTTCTTCAGGTGAGCGACAAGGGACGCGGAAAACAGGAACCTGAAACGGGGAAAGGAACCCGTCTTCGTTCTTTTCCCTAAACTCAACCAGACTTTCAGATTCACACACTGGAAGCTTTCAGAGGTGTGTGGGTGGGGCCTCGAGTCATTTCTTCCGCAATAAGAACGTTGAAAAAAATATGACCACCATCACTTTTTATAAAGGAATGTGTAGTTTAGCTTACTCAAAGTAGGCATTAGACCTTAACCTTGAACTTGAATGAGTTCGACACTCCTGTTTATTTCCCTGTTTTTCTCGCGTTCCAGTGGTCGGACGGCAGTCCTGGCACAGGTGTTCCGGTCCCACTATTCTCCCGTGGTGACCACGGCTGTTTTCTCTAAGGCTCCTACCAGCCTCAGCACACGAGGGAGGCGTCCAAACTGGGGGTTGTGACCCACATTCTCCACACAGGTTGTCTCGGGATCAAGTCTAAGTGAAACGCTTGGTACTTTTCTTTTCACTGCAGGGTCAGTGAAATGGCCGAGTCACAGACAGATGTCCTGCCGGTCCAACCTCCGTCTCTTTCTCTGAGTGACTTCTCACTCAAAAACCAAAACAGGAATATGTCCAGAAACGAGAGAGCCAGTTCCCCCCCAGCGAAGGAAAGCCCCGCTGTTACCTTCAATGCCGGGGTAAGCACTTGGACTGAAAGCCCGATGTGTGTTCGATTGGGGCACAAGAGGCACTTTCTTAAAGACTTGCACGAAAGGAGTATGGAATTCTCAGCCACGGCCAACCCAACCGTACATGGAGAAGCCTGTACCGTGCGTGACCTGGTTAATTTCCTAAGGCAGAGGTGAATTCCTCGAAACCATCTCAACTGTTCATTGCTCGGTCATTTTGTTTTCTGTTTTTGGAATTCTTTATTATTATTATTATTATTATTATTATTATTACTTTAACTGATAACCTAGAAATGTGTTAGTTCATTGAAACTGGAATGAGCTGGAGTGATTAGGATTCCTAAAAGGATCAAGCATGCACACTACTTGAACGCTTTGTGGTGGGCAGTGATAGTATTGATACATATGAAATGGTTCTCTAATCAGTATGAGTCTCAGCACGGGACGTCCCTGAGTTCCCTGGGAGTTCCGCCATGCCCCTTCTCTAAAACACCCTGGTTTTCTTGACTTGCTGAAGTCTGAGGAAAATCATCTGGTTGAGATCCTATGTAATGTTATTTATATATCGAAAGCCAGAACTTAAAATATTTTAGGTGACACCATATAGCAGAAGTCCGAACACTTTTTCTTATGGAAGGAAATGATACACGTTGTAAGGCTTGGTTGGCCAGGTGGTCTCAGTTGTGACCACTCAGTCCTGTCCTTGAACCCAGAAGCAACCACAGACACTACAGAAATAAAGGGGCATAGCTGTGCTGACCCCTGTGTTATACAGACAGAAGGCGGGGCACAGTCTTGTGCATTGTGGTACTGGGTATAGATTCTATCCCGAGGGTTTAGAAATGTGATGTATCTCTTCCGTGGGACTCCGGAGTGGTCATCCTAGTCCTTTCCAGATGTGGATGACCTGCTTCGGTCTGTGGACATTGTCGTGATGTTCTGTTTCTCTCCCTTTCCTTCAGTGCTCTCTCTACCACCAGCAGTTCCGTGCCCTGTTCCTGAAGAGGGCCATATTCAGTTGGCGTAACTGGAAGCTCGTTTTGCTGCAGATGTTGGCGTTTCTGGGTTCGCTTACCTTTCTGCAAAAGGTGGATGACCTTTTGTTTAGTGACGGCGATGAGATGGCCAGACAAATGGAGTTGGATCAGTATGGCCACACCGTTGTGCCTCTGTCTATTTCTGGGGATCCTCAAGTGACTCTGGTTTTCTTACAGCATCTTAAGAGTATGCTCGATCCTGACAAACACACAATTAAGGAAGTGCAAGGTAAGGCTTAATTTTTATTTTATTTATTTATTTTTTTTTTCTTTCATTTTTCTGAAGCTGGAAACAGGGAGAGACAGTCAGACAGACTCCCGCATGCGCCCGACCAGGATCCACCCGGCACGCCCACCAGGGGCGACGCTCTCCCCACCAGGGGGCGATGCTCTGCCCATCCTGGGTGTCGCCATGTTGCAACCAGAGCCACTCTAGTGCCTGAGGCAGAGGCCACAGAGCCATCCCCAGCGCCCGGGCCATCTTTGCTCCAATGGAGCCTTGGCTGCGGGAGGGGAAGAGAGAGACAGAGAGGAAGGAGAGGGGGAGGGGTGGAGAAGCAAATGGGCACTTCTCCTGTGTGCCCTGGCCGGGAACCGAACCCAGGTCCTCCGCACGCTAGGCCGACGCTCTACCGCTGAGCCAACCGGCCAGGGCAAGGCTTAATTTTTTTTTTAAAAAAAAGGGTTCTTAGATGAAGATCTGGCTGTGTGACTTGTAAAGAAGAATCTTAACTGTATAGGTAGCTACCTCCTCCTCCCGTTAGTCACCAATTTTATAGCGGCAGCTCAGACTCAAAACATACCCTCTCTAAGGCTGCTAGCCTCAAAACAAGATGGAGGCACTTTGGCTGTGGGTTGCCTACACGACACTTGTTCCTTCAAGTAAAAAAAAAAAAAAAAAAAGTGCCAATATACATATTATCATGAAATAAAGAATGAGGGGTTTTTTTTTAAAAAAACTATCTAATCAGAATGTAATCTATCACATGAATCTAGACCTTACAGAATGAAATGGTGGTGGTCCCAAGCTGTTTCTTCATCTCCTGTATCTTCTCCACCATTCATGTTGTCATTATTATTATTAAATCTTTTAATTGATTGTGTTAACATGGGTTCAAGTGCCCACTTAATATAACATCCTCATCCCCAACAATGTGCCCTCAGTATACTCCATTTGCCCCCCCCAACCCTAACTCCTTCCCCCCTCCCTCTGGGATTTTCTGTCCTGTTTTCTGTATCTGTGTTACGTATATATAATTTCACTAATCCCTTCACCTTCTCTGATCCCACCCCCTCATCCCCCTTCCCTCCGAGAGCTGTCCCTCCGGTCCCCGTGACCCAGCCTCTGCCTCTATTCCGTTCCTCAGTTCACATTGTTCATTGGATTCCTCAAATGAGTGAGGTCATATATTTGTCTTTCTCTGCCTGGCTTATTTCACTTAGCATAATAGTTTCCAGGTCCATCCATGTTGTTGCCAAAGGTAAGATTTCCTTCTTTTTCACGGCCGTGTAGTATTCCATTGTGTATATGTACCACAGCTTTTTAATCCACTCGTCCACTGATGGACACTTGGGCTGTTTCCAGATCTTGGCTATTGTGAACAATGCTGCAATAAACATGGAGGTACATATCTTCTTTTGAATTAGTGTTTTGGGATTCTTAGGATATATTTCTAAAAGTGGGATAACTGGGTCATAAGGCAGTTTTATCTTTAATTTTTTGAGGAAATGCCTTACTGTTCTTCCACAGTGGCTGCACCAGTCTGCATTCCCATCAGTAGTGCAGGAGGGTTCCCTTTGCTCCACACCCTCGCCAGCACTTACAGTGTGTTGATTTGTCAATGAGCGCCATTCTGACTGGTGTGAAGTGGTATCTCACTGTGGTTTTACTTTGCAGTTCTCTGATGGTTAGTAATGTTGAACATTTTTCCATATGCCTATATCCTACCTGTGTGTGAAATCAAATAGCTCTTAGCTTTTTCTGATTTACTTATGTTTTGAGGAAGTAGTTTAATTTCATCTTGTCCAAGTTGTATGTGTGGAATTGTTCACAGTATTCTTTTATTATCCTTTTGATATCTCAGTACCTGTAATCATTTCCCATGTCATTGTGAATATTATTTTTTTTATAAATTTTTATTAATTTTAATGGGGTGACATCAATAAACCAGGGTATGTATGTTCAAAGAAAACATGTCCAGGTTATCTTGTCATTCAATTCTGTTGCATACCCATCACCCAAAGTCAGATTGTCCTCCGTCACCTTCTATCTAGTTTTCTTTGTGCCCCTCCCCCCCTTTCCCTCTCCCTCCCTCTCCTCCCCCCCCTAACCACCACACTCTTGTCCACATCTCTTAGTCTCGGTTTTATGTCCCACCTATGTACGGAATCATGCAGTTCTTAGTTTTTTCTGATTTACATATTTTACTCTGTATCATGTTATCAAGATCCAACCATTTTGTTGTAAATGATCCGATGTTATTTCTTACGGCTGAGTAGTATTACTGATTAATGTTTTCTCTCTTGTTCCCCATCCTTTTTGACATTGTGATGTTGACTTGTTTTTTTCCTAATTAACTTGTCTTCTAGTTTCCTGTTTACTCTTCATTTGTATCTAACCTGCTATGAGTTGTTTATTGAATTCTTTTTTTTTTAATTAAAATATTCTTTAATTCCACCATCTAGAAAAATATCGAATTCTTACTTGTAATTGATGTCTCTTTTCAATGGTAACACAAACATTTATTCTTTCTATGGATCCAGTTGTCTGGTGAATTCCCTATTTCTAATGCCTAGTTTGCCTGTAGAGCTATATCTATTATCTCTGCTTTTTTTTTTGTTCTATTTTTTGTTTTACCTAAACATTTCCTAATTGAATGCCAGATATTGTGTGTGAAAAGGGTGAATAATTGGCATGAGGTTATTTCTGAGAAGGTTTAATTTCCAAGGGGAGCAATAAGATTATGGGAAGGGGGCGAATCCCAGCAGGAGTGGAAGGGATTTGATAACTGGGTTGAATGTGTCTAAGAACCCATCGATTTCTTACACAGTCTTACTCCTAAGGTAAAGAAAGCCTGTGGTGAGCCCCACGGAGAGCTGGAGCACTTACTGAAAGGCACCACCACCATTAATAATAAATCTAAAGTGCTTGGAAGGAATAAAGCACATGGAATGTTTGTCTCACTTCAATGCATTTCCATTCCTTCCAAGGTCTTGGGCCCCAAATGTTGATGGCTTTCCTAAGATATAGAATACCTTCCAATAGATGATTTGTCATTTTTTTATCCTGCTTTTTAATTGTCACGCAGGGAGGTTTGGTCTGCTGTAAAATAACCAATAAACACTGTAAGTGAAAGTATTTATTCACAGCTCAATTTAAGACAAACAAGTAAGCGTAAAGAGTCTACCAGGGGTCTCCAAACTTTTTACACAGGAGGCCAGTTCACTGTCCCTCAGACCATTGGAGGGCTGCCAAATACAGTGGTGCTTTCACTGACCACCAATGAAAGAGGTGCCCCTTCCAGAAGTGCAGTGGGGGCTGGATAAATGGCCTCAGGGGGCCGCATTGCGGCCCGCGGGCCGTAGTTTGGGGATGCCTGGATGCCACCTGTGTTTTCTCAGTGACGTCAGAATTTAAGTTGCAGGCACAGAAATAAGAGAACTTTGAATCGAACAATCCAGGGCTTCAGGAAGATGGCAGACGTTTGAAATGATCATTATCAGAAAACTGAAAGGGAAAAATCCAAACAAGTAAAATTAGTTGTTCTTCTTTCCTAACACATACTGTCGATAGACCTATAATATTATGGATAAACCGACCAATATTGTATCGTTATCCTAGGTGACCTACTGCAGTACTTGATGGAAAGTGAAGATTGTATTTACGCATGCATTGTGGCATTTTCCATCGAGGTGAAGAACGATGAAATAATACTCACGGGTTTGTTCAACAATCAAGCCTACCACTCACCGTCCCTGGCCCTGGCCATCCTAGACAACATTCTTTACAAGTCACTTTCTGGCCCTAACGCCTCCCTCACGGTCTTGAATAAACCCCAGCCACTTCCCGTTCCTGAGGAACACAGTGAAACGTACGTTGCTCTTTTTTTTATTAGAGTAGAATTTTACCCTCTCAATGTGTTTCTTCTGCTCTGATTATATCTGTAAGATTTAAAACTAGCTTTTTTTAAAAAATAAAATGAAATAAAAATTTGTATTTTCTGCTGTGTTGATGTTTTGATCTATCTACTTTTGTTTTTTTCTCCTGTAGGTTGTCAGACGGATACCAGGTGGCCATCAACACACACTTCGGCATGGCTCTTTTTATCAGTAGCTTTTGTCTCCTGACAGTGACGGAAAGGGTCTCCAAGGCAAAGCACATCCAGTTTGTCTGCGGGGCCTCTGTTCTCGCCTACTGGTTCTCAGCTCTGCTGTGGGATCTCCTCATCTTCTTCGTCGCCTGCTTCTTACTGCTAGTAAGTGCTTGTTTACCTTCGGTGCCTCATAGAAATATCGTGAGGGCTCATGTGCAAAATGTCTATTCTCCAACTATACAGTAAACCTAATTCTGCCACTAAACTATCTTTGCTCATTCTCTTAGAAAACAAATTGCATTGTGTGTAAATTTTAACCAAGAGCCTGACCAGGCGGTGGCGCAGTGGATAGAGCGTCGGACTGGGATGCGGAGGACCCAGGTTCGAGATCCCGGAGTCGCCGGCTTGAGCGCGGGCTCATCCGGTTTGAACAAAAAGCTCACCAGCTTGGACCCAAGGTCGCTAGCTTGAGCAAGGAGTTACTCAGTCTGCTGAAGGCCCGCGGTCAAGGCACATATGAGAAAGCAATCAGTGAACAACTAAGGTGTCGCAACCAAAAACTGATGATTGATGCTTCTCATCTCTCTCCGTTCCTGTCTGTCTGTCCCTGTCTATCCCTCTATCTGATTCTCTGTCTCTGTAAAAAAAAAAAAAATTAACCAAGAGGTATGATAAAGAAAATATTTGAAATCATTATTTATAGTAGCTTGATGAGCAAATTATGACCCCCTGCTCCCCCCCAAAAAATTCATATGTTTAAGTCTAGCCACCAGTGTCTCAAAATGTAACTATATTTAAAGACAGGACCTTCAAAGAGGTGATTATGTTAAAATGAAGCAGTTTAGGTGGCTCCTAATTTAATCTGACTGGTATCCTTTTTGAGAAGAAGAAATCTGGGCCCTGACAGGTTGGCTTAGTAGTAGAGAGTCATCCTGGCGTGTCCCAGGTTCAATTCCCAGTCAGGGCACAAATGTGCTTCTCCACACTTCCTCCTCCTCCTCCTCCTCCTCCTCCTCCTCCTCCTCCTCAGGGCACAAATGTGCTTCTCCACACTTCCTCCTCCTCCTCCTCCTCCTCCTCCTCCTCCTCCTCCTCCCTCTCTTCCCCTCATGCAGCCATGGCTTGAATGGTTTGAGCAAGTTGGCCCCAGGCATTAAGAATGGCTCTATGGCCTCCACTTCAGGTTCTGAGATGGCTCAGTTGCCAAGCAACAGAGTACTGGCCCCAGATGGGCAGAGCATGGCCCTAGAGGGGGCTTCTGTGGTAGACCCCCGTTGGGGCACACGCGGGAGTCTATCTCTCTGCCTCCCTGCCTCCCACTTCACAGGAAGGGAGGGAGGGAGGGAGGGAGGGAGGGAGGGAGGGAGGAAGGAAGGAAGGAAGGAAGGAAGGAAGGAAGGAAGGAAGGAAGGAAGGAGATATTTGAACACACAAACACACATCAGGGGCGTGCAAACAGCAAGCAAAGACCGTGTGAAGACACAGCAAAAAGATGGACATTTGAAAGCCAAGAACAGCGCTCTAAGGAGAACCAGCCCTGTCATGATATTGGTCTTCCAGCCTCCAAAACTGTGAGAAAATAAATTTCTGTTGTTTACGCCAACCAGTTCATGCTATTTTATTCCGGAAGCCCTAACAAGCCAATACAATAATCGAACTCTGGAATCCATCCATTATCCATAAAAAGAAAAATAGAGAAATGAATGGGGACACTAAGGGGGACATTATAAGGCAATGATAAGGAGTGAAGTAGAGCTTGTCCAGGCAGGGGCGCAGTGGATAGAGCGTCAGACTAGGATGCAGAGGATCCAGGTTCGAAACCCTGAGGTTGCTGACTCGAGCACAGGCTCTTTCTTCTAGCTTGAGTCTGGGCTCGCCAACTTAAGCGCGGGGTTGCCGACTTGAGGGTGGGATCATAGACATGACCCCGTGGTCACTAGCTTGAGCTCTAAATTGCTTGCTTGAGCAAGGGGTCACTTTCTCCGCTGTAGCTTCCCTGGTCAAGGCACATATGAGAAAACAATCAATAAACAGCTAAGGTGCTGCAATGAGGAATTGATGCTTCTCATCTCTCTCCCTTCCTGTCTGCCTGTCCCTGTCTGTCCCTCTCTCTGTCTCTCTCTCTCTGTCTGTCTCAAAAAAAGTGAAAGAGAATTATATCCAGAAACGTAGATAGCTCTCACAATGCTGAGTGACAGAAGTCGGCTATGAGTGGATACATATTATAGTTATGTTCATAAAATGTTCAAACTACAGACACTACCATGCAGTATGTCCTCACTTCATGTCATCAGTAGGTTCTGGAACTTCAAGCCCAATGACATAATAACAAAACCGGTTTTACCTTAGACTAGTTGATGTAAACCGTGGTTAAGTTCCTGTAATATCAATGTTACAATGAAAATATTGAGCAAAATGACATCATTGAGGACCTGCTGCACTCTATGTTAATATTCAGGGATGTATGCTTATGTGCTCACACTGTTAAAAAACACAAAAAAGCCCGACCTGTGGTGGCGCAGTGGATAGTCGACCTGGAATGCTGAGGTTGCCGGTTCAAAACTGGGCTTGCCCAGTCAAGGCACATATGGGAGTTGATGCTTCCTGCTCCTCCCCCCTTCTCTCTCTCTCTTTCTCTCTAAAAATGAATAAATAAAAGTTTAACAAAATAAATACAAAGAAAAATTTTATGGTAAAAATTGCAATAGTGGTTTTTTTATAGGAGTTAAAGTAATTCACAATAGATTTCTTAGGTACTGGCTACTGTGGTAGTTGCCCACAGGGTTATTTTGCAATGATTCATTGTGATAATTCATTTATGTCTTATGTACTGTTTCAGGTGTGTGTTAAATTTCATAACAAAGAGGTTACATTTTCCATTGGAACAACTTACTTGCAAGTTCATTTAAGAATTAATTTGGGTAGAATCTACATATTTACATATGCATAGGGTTGTGGGGTTGTTTTTATTTGTTTTTGTTTTGTTTTGTTTTGCTTTTTTGTATGTTTTGTTTTGTTTTTACCAGAACAGAGTATATTGCTTTTCCAAGAAGGTATGTAACTTCTATTTATTTATTTACTTACTTATTTTTCATTGAATTTATTGGAGTGACACTGGTTTGCAAAATTATACAGGTCTCAAGTGCATAATTCAACAACACATGTTCTGTACCCTATATTGTGTGTTCAACCCCCCAACATCAAATCTCTGTTCATCACCATTTATCCTCCTCATACCTTCCTCCACTTTCTTCCATCACTGTCACCGCACTGCTGTCCATGTTCATGGGTATTTTCACTTTTTGGTCTATCTTTGCTCAATCCCTTCACCCCCTTCTCCTTGCCTAAGTTCCCTAACAACTGTTAGCCTGCTGTCTGTGAGCCGGTGAGATTGTCACTGGCACTCCTTTCAGTTGGGAGAAGGAAAGAGATTTATTGCACGTTCCTGCAGGAATGGGCAGTATCAGCTGCAGTGGAGCCCGGTGACCTGGGAAGGGACACAAAGCACAGAGGTGCAGCCAACGTTGTCTAGCAGTCAGCCTTTCAGACAAAGAAACAAAGAGATGGAGCTTAGACACCTCCCCACACCCACCCAGAGCTTGCCTCAGCTCACCCTTCCTGTTGGGTAACAGAGCACATAGTCTGCAAATGGAGAACTGGTGCTACAGAAACACCTCTTTCCCTGAGTAACAGGCGCACTCTGCTACTAAATCCCATATCAAATGGAGGTACAGGTGAGATGCTACAAAGGTCCAATAGTTGCCGTTGCTGGTAGAGCAAAGCAACAAAGGAGGCGATGAGCTCCCCCAGCTCATTCCACTGCCGATGCTGTCAGGCTGCGGGGGAACAGCACTGGGATGTTGTGGATTTGGAGACCCATTGCCCACCACATTCCCTGCCAAGGTGGTCCCCAGGGATGGGGGTGGTACATCACAGGAGAGATGTCCACCTTCTCAGAAATCATAAGCCATTTTCACCACCCCACAGCGATTTGAAAAGCCAGAGAAGTGCAAGAGAGATAAGAAAAAATATTTCAATTAAGTGTTACCTACTGTATATATAAAAAAAGACTTTTATCAGTCTCCTAGAGAAGTGCCACTGATACATAGATGCTGAGATAGAGAAGGAATCCATCTAATACCATGAAAGACCAAGGTAATGAGTCCACTCAGAAAGAAAATTTAAAATATTCAGGAAATAAACATAAAGACATGGAATTGTGTTATTTAAATGACACAGAATTCAAGATTGCAGTTGTAAAACAAAAAACTCAGCAATGTAAGATAGTACAGGTGGGCAGTTTAATGAACTCAGAAAAAAAATCAACATAAAATGAATACTTCGCTAAAGAGATTGCAACTTAAAAAAAAAACAAATAGAAATTCTGGTTATAATATCTCAACAAAAGAGATAAAGAATGAATGAGTGAGCATAGAAAATAGAGCTGACCAGATTAAGGAAAGAATTAGTAATACTGAAGTTAAAAAGTAATGCACAAAGAAAAGAATTTGAGCATAAAAAAGATGAAAGAACTCTACAAGAACTATCCCACTCCATTAGGAAGAGAAATATAAAAGTAACAGGTATACTAGAAGAAGAAAAGGGAGATAAGGGAATGGAGAGCCAATTCAAACAAATAGTGGATGGAAATTTCTCAAACCTACGGGAGGAGCTATATCTTCAAACCGAAGAAACAGACAGAACAACTAATTACCTCAACCCAAAAAGATCTTCTCCAAGGCATATTGTACTAAAACTTTCTTTTTTTTTTTTTTTTTTTTTTTTGTATTTTTGTGAAGCTGGAAACAGGGAGGCAGTCAGACAGACTCCCGCATGCACCCGACCGGGATCCACCCAGCACACCCATCAGGGGGCGATGCTCTGCCCATCCGGGGCATCGCTCTGTCATGACCAGAGCCACTCTAGCGCCTGGGGCAGAGGTCAAGAAGCCATCCTCAGTGCCCGGGCCATCTTTTGCTCTAATGGAGCCTTGGCTGCGGGAGGGGAAGAGAGAGAGAGGAAGGAGAGGGGGGGGTGGAGAAGCAGATGGGTGCCTCTCCTGTGTGCCCTGGCCGGGAATTGAACCCGGGACTTCTGCATGCCAGGCCGATGCTCTACCACTGAACCAACTGGCCAGGGCCAAACTTTCAAAAATTATGACACAAAAAGAATTCTCAAGGCAGCCCAGGAAAAAAAACATAGCATATAAAGGAAATCCCATTTGGTTATCATAAGATTTTTCAGCAGAAACTTTATAAGCTAGAAGAGAGTGGAACCAAATGTTCAAACCAAGAAATTACCAGCCAAGAATAGTATCCAATTGTAAAAGGAATTGTTTTTTTGAGTTCATTTTCTGAAGTTGCATCACTGGCGTATAGAAAAGCAATAGACTTCTGTATATTGATATTGTATCCTGTTATGTTACTGTATTGGTTTATTGCAGGGGTCCCCAAACTTTTTACACAGAGAGCCAATTCACTGTCCCTCAGACCATTGGAGGGCCGCCACATACAGTGCTCCTCTCACTGACCACCAGTGAAAGAGGTGCCCCTTCTGGAAGTGCGGCGGGGGGCCAGATAAATGGCCTCAGTGGGGCCACATGCGGCCTGTGGGCTGTAGTTTGGGGACACCTGGTTTATTGTTTCTAATCTTTTTTTTTTTTTTTTTTTTTTTGGTGGAGTCTGTAGGGTTTACTATATACAGGATTGTGTCATCTGCAAAAAGTGATACCTTTACTACTTCTTTCCCGATATGGATGCCTTTTATTTCTTTCTCTTGCCTGATCACTCTGGCTGACACTTCCAGAACTATGTTGAATAAGAGTGGAGAGAGTGGGAAGACCCGTCTCTTGTTCTGACTTTCTCTGCATGTTTTGCCTTGAATCATTTTTGCACTCGGTGGTCGCTTGCCTTTAAAAATCTCTGTACCCTGTGTGTCTCAGGGGGTGTTGAAATTCTGCCAGCTGGATGTGTACCTCACAGACTACCACTTCCTGGACACCATGCTGATCTTCCTGCTGTATGGCTGGTCTGCCGTCCCCCTCATGTACCTGCTGAGCTTCCTGTTTTCCAAAAGCACATCTGCCTACATCAGACTCGTGTTGTTCAACTACCTGTCGGGCATTTTCACTCTCTTCACAGACACCACATTTCAACACGGTAAGTGTAAGGGCTACCTAAGATGCCTCCCTCCCCAGAACACAGCAGTGAGTCAGTAACCAAGCACATGAAGTTCTAGGTTTTGGAGAAAATCCTGTGAACTTGATAGAAGTCGTACAGATTACTCTGAGCACCTGCGATATACCACACTCGAGGTTTGTTTTTTGAGTGGGGACTTTTCATGTTGACGCGACGGGACTGAGTCTGGGCAGAGAGGCACATACAACAAAGGTTTAATCGCTCTATCCAAAATCGGAGTTAAGAGGGGCTGGGTCTTCATGATAAAGATGAGCAAAAATTAATGCCTCGATAGCACACAACAAGGAAATTTACAAAGTTTGAATTTGGCACTGGAATAGAAGTAGTGATCTCCCTTCGGAATCTGTAACCACCAGCAAGTACCCATGTAGGTTTGTTTCCTGAAATCGTAGTATGTGTGTAAGCCAAACAATAATCCTAATACTGATAACCTGATCGCTTATTTTAAGAAACCTTAGTTGATTGTGCCCTCAGGTGAGTGGCACAGTTATACCCAATTCCCAGACTTCAAAGTATTCCCACAGGTATATTATCTAGAGAACTTGCGATCAGGTTAAAAGAACAAAGGGGGGGGGGGGCGCGGAAGACCTGAAGAGCAAGTGCAAGCAGAAACCACAAACTATAGAATCAGAAAACAAATATACAATAGAGAATACCAATAGCCCCACTACCCAGCAGCTGGAAAGGTTAATAATAAAATTGAGGTAAATATTAGGTTCAAAATGTATATAGCATATATTTGTTACACATTGGCAAATAAGAGGATATGATAAACAATGTTAAGGCAACAAACTAACTAAGGCCTTCAAACAAATTGTTATGTGTCTAGAAAAAAAATGAAATTCACTAAATATGATTTAAGAAGCATTAGAAAATTCAAATCACTTTATAAGAATTCGAGTAGTTAATAGTTTAAATTATCTGCTGGTGAATTCTGGATTTTCTCCCGACTAATACAGAAAAGAACAAGATTACATTTCCAACCCTTTCTATGAGATGAACAAAAGTCTCATGCCATAAAAATTATAACATCATCATGAACTAATTTTACTCAGGAACATTGATTCAAAAAATTCTAAACAAAATATTAGCAAACTGAATCTAAGAAGGTTGCTTTTAGATTAGAAAATTTATAAATAAAATTTCCATTTGAGTGGGTTAATGGCAGATGCTTAAGGGTCTCAGTAGATGCAGAAAAAAATCGATTGTACATGATGAAGTGTTTTTTAGGAAATAGGATTAGGAGGGGAAGTGCTCAACTGTAGAAAGGGCAACATTCTATAACAAATATAATACTTAATTACTCATTAAAAGTATTTCCTTTAAAATTGAAGAGCTGGCTGAGACTGCTATTTTGCCACTTCTATGGAACATGACCCATTAGGTCTTCATCAGCTATATGATGTCAAAGAGTAAATAAAACAGATGCAGAGTGGAAAGAAAGAAACTAACATTACCTAAAAATGCTACAAATCTGAGGGACTGTTACTGAAGTCTGTAAACCAGGCGCTGGGGCCAGCCCAGCGAGCACAGAAAATATGCCCTCACTAAGATTCTCTAGAGGAACGGCGTTCCATCCGCATACACCTAGATGACCACATTTGGTTTAGAGTAGTTTACAGTTGAGTTGATTCATATACTGTTCTGAACAGCCAATGCCTATTCCAAAGTGGATGCTCATTATTTTTTAATAACATTTCTTATTGTCAGTTTTAACCTTCTCCTATCCCCAAAGAGTCATTCATCTTTTTTTTTTTCCAGATGTGTTTCTCTTTCTCATCTTAAGATTTTTCTCTATTCTTTGGAGGTGGGAAGGATAGTCATGATTACTTTTGCTACAGGGTCAGCCCAAAAGATATCAGACCATATCTGTACGGTGTCATATGGTAGCCACTAGTCACATGTGGCTATTGAGACAAATTTAAGCTTATTGAAATTAAACACAATTTAAAATTCACTTCCAGAACCACACTAGCCACAGTTCAATTGCTCACTAGCCATATATACATATATATATGCATATATATTATATTCAAATATAAGCATATATATTAGTGCAACCATAGAGCTCTTTCATAATCATGAGAAGCTATGTAAGATAGTACTGCTGTATAAAATTAGTGCCATTTTTTTTGGTATCTGTTCAAGTGGACAATATCCAGAATCCTTTGATCTGGATCAACTATTTGTCTCTATATCAAATTAAGATCTGCACCGGACAGAATTGATATGACTTTGGCACTTGAGATTCTTTTTAATGCTTGGTCATCTCTTCTTGTTCAAAGTGTCTTAAGTGAACTTTCTGTTTAGACCAGCCTTCTCTCGTCTTCCCCAAAGAAAAACCTGACTTTATTATCAACATTCTACAATGGCCATGCATATCTCCAGAAATTCAGTCTCTAATTATTTTTCATATTAAGTACATTTTGGAGAGATAGCAGTTAACCCATCAACTGGTTTCTCTGAAGGTTTTTCTACTCTCAACTATGCCATAATTTTTCTATCCATTTCCTACTGTTGAATTCTAGGGTGGATCTCCTACCTTTACCCACCACCCCCTACTCAATCGATTAGGTTTATAAATGTGGAAAAAAATAGACAGTAGTTGTTTCCTGTTCATAGCGGGTGCCAGGAATACTTGTCAGGGGGACACCCATTTCATCAAAAATATTTTTGAGAATACCAACACAGCCCATCGTTAGCTATCAACTGAAACAAACGTACTGGGTAATTGGTGTTCTTCAAGTATAAGCATCTGGTTTTTAGTTCCCTGAGCTTGGTTTGAACATAAATTGGGGGATGTGTGGTCCTGGAGAGAGTTCATTTCCTATAACGAAACCCAATCTTATCTTTTTTTTAGGAGTTCACCATAGCATGTCCAATGCCACCAGGACCTTCATACTGAAATCATTACTGATCTTCCCCAATTACAACCTGGCAAAATGCATTGGTGATTATTTTGCCTTTTACAAGAGGCAAGAATGGTGCTCCAGAAAACTGTATGCTGCCTTCTTCGATTGCAATAAAAAAAGTAAGTATCTTGGATGGACCAATGTCGCTAGGAAATGAAGTCTCAGGCTTAGCCCATGAGAGATGTGCAAAATCTGTCCTTATTTTAAAGGAGAAAGTCAGACCATGTGTTTGGGACATAGGCCAATTTACAAGGCTGGGGGGGGGGGATAACTTTGTAAGTATAATAAAGCCTCAAAAGCAAATCCAAAATAGGTTTAAAGTTGTCATTGGATGTGGAATTAAGAGCTACTAACAATCAACCTCTGAGTATATTTACATACGTTATTCTAAGTCTTAACCAACTTAGGCTATCTTTATTTTAATTTTATTTTTATTTAGAATCTGTTTTTTAGAAATTCAATTTAATGGAGTGACACTGATCAGTAAGAGCACCCAGGTTTCAGGCGAACATCTTTATAAGCTATCTTTTTACAATATATTCATTCTGAGGAAACTTCCCATGTCTGTCTCACATAGCTCTCATGAGCCAAAACTGGGATCCAAAGCTTGTGTTATTTCATTACGTGATGCACAAATGGGAAACATTCCAGGAGAAGGCTTCATATTGTAGTTGTGTTATGTTTACTTATGTCCCCACCACCACCACAGTCACCATTCAGAATCAAACACTTATCTGCATAGAACTTATTTGAAGGAATGGATGAAATTTATTCCCCTGTGTCTAATATAGTATCTGGCACATACAGGAACTCAAATTTTCTTTCAAACACAGTGGTACCTTGAGATACAGACAGACCCACGTACGATATTTTTTTAAGATACGAGCTGCGACTCGGTCCATATTTTTGTTCGAGATCCAAGCAAAATTCCGAGATACGAGTCGTGATTCAGGAAGCTGCCGCTAGTTGGCGAGTTGGCGCACGGGTCCAGTGTCGGCAGTTTGATATACAAGTTGACTGACTTATGAGCTCGGTTACAGAACGAATTAAATTTGTATCTCAAGGTGCCACTGTAAATAAGTACAGGTTAGGAAAGTAGTGTTTGGGAGATACAGTGAAGTACAATGGAGAAAAGAGCCAGAAATAAAAGTGAGAGGAAGAAGAGCAGTATTGTATTTCTCCTCCTCTCAGTTTGGAGAAGAAGAGGAAAAAAGAAAAGAAACGAGAGAGATCCCAATTAAACAACCTAACATCACATCAGAGAAAAAAATAGAAAAAGACCAAAGGCAACCCAAAGTCAGAAGAAGGAAGAAAAAAGTAAAACTTAGTGCAGAACTAAATGAAATGGAGAATAAAAAGCAGTACAAAAATGAATACAGCCCTGGCCGGTTGGCTCAGTGGTAGAGCGTCGGCCTGGCATGCAGAAGTCCCGGGTTCGATTCCCGGCCAGGGCACACAGGAGACGCCCATCTGCTTCTCCACCCCTCCCCCTCTCCTTCCTCTCTGTCTCTGTCTTCCCCTCCCGCAGCCAAGGCTACACTGGAGCAAAGTTGGCCCGGGAGCTGGGGATGGCTCCTTGGCCTCTGCCCCAGGCGCTAGAGTGGCTCTGGTCGCAACAGAGTGACACCCCAGAGGGGCAGAGTGTCGCCCCCTGGCAGCCATGCCGGGTGGATCCCCGTCAGGCACATGCGGGAGTCTGTCTGACTGTCTCTCCCTGTTTCCAGCTTCAGAAAAAAAAAAATGAATACAACACTACTTCTTTGAAAAGATTAATAAAATTGACAAACCCCAGCCTAGACTCACTAAGGAAAAAACATAAGGACTTATATAAACAAAACACAAAGTGAAAGAGAAGAAATTACTATACACTACATAGATATACAAAGGATCATACTAGAATATTATGAAAGATTATATGCTACCAAATTCAGCCATCTAGAAGAAATGGATAAATTCCCAGGACTATACAGTTTTTTTCTAGACTGAGTTATGAAGACGTGGAAAACCTAAATAGACCCATAAGTGAGGAGAAAATAGAAACAACTACCAAAAACCTCCTTAAAAAATGAAAGTCCAAGCCTGACCAGGCAGTGGCACAGTGGATAGAGCATCGAACTGGGACGCAGAGGACCCGGGTTCGAGACCCCAATGTTGCCAGCTTGAGCATGGGCTCATCGGGTTTGAGCAAGGCTCACCAGCTTGAGACTAAGGTCACTGGCTCGAGCAAGGGGTCACTCAGTCTGCTGTAGCCCCCTGGTCAAGGCACATATGAGAAATCAATCGACAACTAAGGAACTGCAATGAAGAATTGATGTTTCTCATCTCTCTCCTTTCCTGTCTGTCTGTCCCTTTCTCTGACTCTTTCTGTCTCTGCCACACATATACAGAAAAAAAAGAAAGTCCAGGACCAGATGGTTATACTAATCAATTCTACCAAACATTCAAAGAAGATTTGGTACCTATCCTTCTCAAAGTCTTTTTAAAAATTAAAGAAGAAGCCATACTCCTTAACACATTTTATAACACCAACATAACCCTCACACCAAAATTTGGCGAGGACAACACAAAAAAAGAAAACTACAGACCAATATCTCTAATAAATACAAATGGAAAAATCCTAAACAAAATACTGGAAATCAAATACAACAATACATTGAAAAATAATATATCAAGATCAAGTGAGATTCATTCCAGGAGCACTAAGATGGTTCAACATACGTAAATCAAGCAATGTAATACACCACATCAACAAAACAAACAGCGAAAATCATGTGATCCTATCAGTAGATACAGAAAGGCATTTGGTAAGATAGAACATCCATTTATGTTGAAAAACACTCAATAAAATGTGTATAGAAGGAAAGTACCTCAAGGTCATATATGACAAGCCATCAGCTAATATCATACTAAATGGTGAAACAAATTAGGCTTTTTCTCTAAAATCAGGGATAAGACAAGGCTGCCCACTCTCTCCACTCTTATTCAACATAGTACTGGAAGGTTTAGCCAGAGCAATGAGGCAAGAGAAAGAAAGAAAAGACATCCATATCAGAAAAGAAGAAGTAAAGGTATCGCTTTTTGGATGACTTGATCTTGAATATAGAAAAGCCCAAAGACTCCACCAAAAAACTATCTGAAACAATAAACCAATACAGTAAAGTCACAGGATACAAATTCAGTATATAATATACAAAAGTCTATTGCTTTCCTATATGTAATGACAAGATATCGGAAAATGAACTTAGAAAAAACAATTCCTTTTACAATTGCAACAAAAAGATAAAATACTAAGAAGAAATTTAACAAAGGATGCGAAGGACCTATATACTAAAAACTACAAATTGTTGTTAGCAATTGAAAAAGACACAATGAAATGGAAAAAATGTCCATGTGTATAGATCAAAAGAATCAACATAGTTAAAATGGCCACATTACTCAAAGCAATATACAAATTTAATGTAATCCTGAATAAAATCCCAATGTCAATTTTTAAAGAAACAGAACAAAAAAATCACCAGGTTCATATGGAACCATAAAAAAACACTGAATAGCCAAAGCGATCCTGAGAAAAAAGAATGAAGCCAGAGGTATCACACTACCTGACTTCAAATTATTCTATAGAGCCACAATAATCAAAAGAGCATGGTATTGGCAGATTTAAACAGGCATATAGAACAATGGAACAGAATCGAGAGCCCGGAAATAAAACCATGTATATATGAACAAATATTTTTCAGCAAAGAAGCCAAAAACACAAAATGGAGAAAAGAAAGCCTCTTCAATAAACGGTGCTTGGAAAATTGGAAAGCCACATGCAAAAGAATGAGACATGAATCCAGTTTGTCTCCCTGCACAAGAATTATTTCAAAGTAGATCAAAGACCTGAATATAAGATCTGAAACAAATACATAGAAAAAATCATAAATACTAAACTCATGGACCTTGGCCATAGAGAACAATTTATAAATTTGACCCCAAAGGCAAGGGAAGTAAAGGCAAAAATAAATGAATGGGACTGTATCAAAGTAAAAAGCTTCTTCACAGAAAAAGAAACTGACAACGAAACAGAATGACAGCCAACCAGATGGGAGATGATATTTGCAAACAACAGCTCCGATAAGGGGATAATATTCAAAATATATAAAGACCTCACAAAGCTCAGCAACAAACAAAGAAATAACCCAGTTAAAAAATGGGAGAGGATGTATACAGACACATCTCCCAAGAAGACACACACGTGGCTAATAGATATATGAAAATATGCTCATATTCGTTAGCTATTACAGAAGTGCAAATCAAAACTACAATGAGATACCACCTCACACCTGTTAGATTGGCTGTTATCAACAAGTCAGGTTAATAACAAGTGTTGGAGAGGCTGTGGAGAAAAAGAAACCCTCATTCACTGCTTTGGAAATGTAAACTGGTACACTCATTATGGAGGAAAGTATGATGGTTCCTCAAAAAATTAAGGGAAAAACTACCAGATGACTCAGTAATTTCTTTACTGAGTATCTACTGAAAAAATAAAAAAGATTAGTACATAAAGACACATGCACCACCATGTTCATTGCAGCATTGTTCACAGTGGCCAAGACATGGAAACAACCAACGGGTCCCTCGATAGAGGACTGGATAAAGAAGAGGTGGTACGTGTATACAGTGGAGTACCACTCAAGCCATGAGAAATAATGACATATTGCCATTTACAACAACGTGGATGGACTTTGTGAGCATTATACTGAGTGAAATAAATCAGTAAAAGCAAAGAACTGTATGATTTCATACATGGGTGGGATATAAAACTGAGACTCATGGACATACATCAAAGTGAAGTGGTTCCCTGGGGAAGGGGGACATGGAGGAAGAGTGGGGGGAAGGAGTAAAGAGGGAGAAACAGAAGGTGATGGAAAATGATCTGACTTTGGGTGATGGGCACACAACATAATCCACAGTTCCGATGCTATAGGAACGTTCACCTACAACCTAAGTACTCTATGGATTAATGTCACCCTGTTAATTTTAATTTTCTAAATTAAATTTTTTAAAGAAAGGAGCATTTATAATTCTCTTTTAACAGGAATTCTGTGCATATTATTCACTTTCTTCTCGAGAAACTTCAATAAGTGTCAGAAAATGATCATTTTTACCATTTTACAACATAGTGTTATCAGCCTTGGCCGGTTGCATCAGGGGTAGAACATCGGCCAGGCATGTAGCTGTCCCAGGTTCAATTCCCAATCAGGGCACACAGGAGAAGCAGCCACCTGCTTCCCCACCCCCCTCCCACTTCTCTCTCTAATTATCAAGTTAATATTTTACACTTCTGAAAGGACTTCAGGCATATTTTTCATAACCTGTCATAATTAGTAAACATACAAATGAATATGTTAACTAGTCATAGACTTACTTGATTACCATAGAGTATACTCATGACGATCAGTTTTCAAATTTTATTATTTGTTATTAAGTGGGATTTGTGCAGCAGAACGATCACTTCTCACGCTCTACTTCTCAGCTTTCGCCTAACATTTTATTTTATCCTATAATTCTTTTTATTTGTCCTTTCCTTAGGCCTTGGTTACTGTGTCAGTACCCCGCAGTAAGATCCCTCTTCCTCTCTCTGTCTCTCTCTCTCCATTTCCCACGGTCAGATACAACGAAGTCTGTTTACTCTTTTGAAGAGGAAATGATTGGAAAGTATCTGGTTATGATGAGCATCATAGGCCTTATTTACCTTCTCTTGGTTTTCTTTTGGGAGACGACTTTGTGGAAACTAAGAACATTTCTCAATCAGTACGTTTACTTTGGCCTCTATAAGGCGTACAGGAAGGTGAGTAATCAAGCGTGGACCTGAAGAATCACTTATGAAAATGGGACATCAGGCATAGAGAGCAGTGCCTTCATTCTTCAGGGGAGAGAGTGGCTCTGGGGCAGGCGCTGCCCCTCTCTGTGGGAAGCAGGATCTGGGAGGCTGGAAGTCCACACTCTGGTTTTCTCTGTCTCTGGGCTGAGTGCGGGCTGTAGGCAGACCACAGAGACACTGGCCATGACACCCCTTGTTCTCTCACCACACTGGTTTGGTATCGCTCTCTCTGCCCCTCAATCTCACTTACTTCCTCCTGGCAGAAGGAGACCCAGTCACTCTGGGCTTCTTTCTCTGTAGCCCCGTCAGACAAAACCCAGACAGCCCAAGCTTTTTCTCTCTCCATAGCCCTGGCAGAGAAAAGAAAAACAAACAAATACCCAGTCACTCTGAGCTTCCCTCCTCTCCAGAGCCCCAGTGGATGAAATCCCAAACCATCCAGCCCTGTGTCCTCTCCAGAGCTGACCGCGAGTGCGTCTTATCTTCCTCCTCCCTTCTCAATTCTTCCCCCCCCTTTAGTCCATTCGGTGCACGGATCTTTCAGGCAAGCCCGTGAGCCCAGCTGGGGTGGCTGCACTGCGTTATAGCTGCTCAACTTGTTGACAGTTCAAGGGGAGAAATCGGGATGTCTTCCACATGGCCATTACTCTGATGTCATCCAGTCTCTTTCTGAGACTATCCTTTAGTTTACGTTTCGTGAAGCCATCCAAGTCTAGACTAGAGAGCCCTTAAAGAGCCACCGCTTCTGTGATTTGTGTCTTAAACATACAGAAAAAATTGTCTGAGGAGTTATCTGGAGAATGTGAAGATGAAGATGTAGAAAATGAAAGAAAGAAAATCCTGGGGCAACCTCGGGAGTGGCTAAGTTACACAGTGCTTATTAAGGAACTCACAAAGGTAACATCATTCCCTGGCCAACATAAGTTGGATTTATTCCTGCTTAAAAGCATGTCATTGGTGCCCAGGGCTCATTGTAGTTCTGTGAGATCTATGTGTATTTCCCCAGCGTAACAGAAGAATTTTTGGAAAACTGATGTTAGTGGTTGCTGGGTGTTTGGGGTATTTATTGTACTTGACCTACAAATATTCTTTTACTATATATTTTTTAAAAAGATATATTTTAAGTGTCCAGTCACTTTGGCTGTGAAAAATATCTCCATTACGATACAAAGAGGGGAATGCTTTGGATTGCTTGGATTCAACGGAGCTGGGAAAACTTCTACCTTCCAAATTCTGAGTGGAGAACAGACCGCTACCTCGGGACATGTGTTCATTGATAACTCTTGCATCACTGAGGACATCCAAAAGGTCAGACTCTATTACTGTGTGACATGTAAGAAGCATCGTGTCAGGTGACATGAGGGAGGACAGGTGACAGGTGGATGGCTGGAGAGAACAGATAAGAATCATGGGCAGGCATTGATATGGATACTGTTAACTCGGGAGAGTCTGAAGAGGGAGATACATTTGTCAAAATAAATTTTATTAATTTTAATGGGGTGACATCAATAAACCAGGGTACATATGTTCAAAGAAAACATGTCCAGGTTATCTTGTCATTCAATTATGTTGCATACCCATCACCCAAAGTCAGATTGTCCTCTGTCACCTTCTATCTAGTTTTCTTTGTGTCCCTCTCTCTCCTCCTTCCCCTCTCCCTCCCTCTCCCCCCCCCCACATAACCACCACACTCTTGTCCATGTCTCTTAGTCTCGTTTTTATGTCCCACCTATGTATGGAATCATGCAGTTCTTGGTTTTTCTGATTTACTTATTTCACTCCATATAATGTTATCAAGATCCCACCATTTTGCTGTAAATGATCCGATGTCATCATTTCTTATGGCTGAGTAGGAGATCCAGTATTCCATAGTGTATATGTGCCACATCTTCTTTATCCAGTCATCTATTGAAGGGCTTTTTGGTTGTTTCCATGTCTTGGCCACTGTGAACAATGCTGCAATGAACATGGGCCTACATGTGTCTTTACATATCAATGTCTCTGAGTTTTGGGGGTATATACCCAGTAAAGGGATTGCTGGGTCATAAAGTAGTTCTATTTTCAGTTTTTTGAGGAACCACCATACTTTCTTCCATAATGGTTGTACTACTTTACATTCCCACCAACAGTGTATGAGGGTTCCTTTTTCTCCACAGCCTCTCCAACATTTGCTATTACCTGTCTTGTTGATAATAGCTAATCTAACAGGTGTGAGGTGTTATCTCATTGTAGTTTTGATTTGCATTTCTCTAATAACTAATGAAGATGAGCATCTTTTCATATATCTGTTGGCCATTTGTATTTCTTCCTGGGAGAAGTGTCTGTTCATGACTTCTTCCCATTTTATTATTGGCTTGTTTGTTTGTTTGTTGTTGAGTTTGATGAGCTCTTTGTATATTTTGGATATTAGGCCCTTATCTGAACTGTTGTTTGAAAATATCATTTCCCATTTAGTACTTGGATGGGAAGGAAAATACATTTTTGAAGAGACAGTGAAGCATTAAGGGCAACATCTGAAACAAGAGTGTCTTTGTCTTTGTTGACACTATTAGAGGACAAGGTATGTTCCATGGGACATACGCCAAACAGGGTGCTGGAAGGAAGGAAGGATGGGCCAGAAGGAGAAGGTGACCTGTGATAGAGTGGTAGCCGAAGCCTTGCTGAACTCTTAGAGCTCAGGGACAGAAAAGCGTGTCTGAGAAGTCTTTAAGGTGAAGCAAGACCGCTGGCCTCTGTGTCCTTACAGAGCCCGTCATTGGCTGCACAGGCCACCTGAGAGTAAGAGCATCCCCTTGAAGAGAAACCAAGTGGGAAGGGACATTCAGGAAGGAGGAGATGGTCAAAGATGGCCAAACTCCAGGAGGTCCCAGGCAAGGGAGAGCCTGAACAGTGTCCGCGGACTTTAGGAAACAGAATTCACGGGTGAGGCTGGCGAGAACAGTTGCACGAGGGTTAGTTGGGTGGTGGAAATGGGGGCCTGAAATGCCGGTCTCATTCCTGGAATACGGCCATCATAAAATCAGAAGAGGGCACTGGGGGAGCCTGCATGCTGTCGGATACATTGTCTCCTCATCAGAGAAGGGGAGCTAAGAATTTGGATTATGTTTTGAAGAAAGTCATCTGTGAGGCAAACGGAAGAATTAGAGTTTACTCAGCGTTGTGAGAAGGAGACAGGAGATGTTTTATACATTGAACAATTTGATCACTAGACAAGAAGAAGTTGAAAAGAAACAGAGGAAGATGTAATACATGATGAAGGTGTGAGAGGAATCTCCCTAAATATCCCTATCCATTCTACTTCTCAGTCTCCTCGGGAGACGTAGGGTTCTGAATGGCAGAAAGAAGGCTAGATTGGGAACCAAAGAGATAGTCTATATAAAAAGTGTCCACTTTAAAAAGAGACCAGGCACGCAGGCAAATATAAATGATTTGCAATGACTACTTCAGTAAGTCTGGGGGAGCTTTTTCAATTTTCAGGGACTCTTTCTAAGGTGGCTGTTCTGAAATATGACTGATGGTGATCTTTTCATTTCCTCAGGCTTTAAAAATGTTTTGAAACACTGTTCATCTTATTGTAGTAATGTATACATTGACCAGTAATGTATACATTGGTATATAATGACCAGGTGGTGGTGCAATGGATAGAGCATCGAACAGGGATGCAGAGGACCCAGGTTGGAAACCCCGAGGTTGCCAGCTTGAGCACAGGCTCATCCGGCTTGAACTCGGAGTCGCCGGCTTGAGCATGGGATCATACACATGACCCCATGGTCACTAGCTTGAGCCCAAAGATCACTGGCTTATGGCCCAAGGTCACTTGGCTTGAGCCCAAGGGTCACTGGCTTGAGCAAGAGGTCACTTGCTCAATCAATTGCACAAAGGCAATCAATGAACAACTAAGGTGACACAATGAAAAATTGATGTTTCTCATCTCTCTCCCTTCCTGTCTGTCTGTCCCTATCTGTCCCTCTCTCTGTCTCTGTCACAAAAAATATATATACAGTATATGTAACATAAAATTTACCATTTTAAACATTTCTGATTGTGCAGTTCATTGGCATTCAGAGCATTCACATTATTGTGCAAACTTTACCACTATCCATCTCCAGAACTTCTACATTATTTCAAAAAGAAAATCTTTACCTGATAATTGGAACTTCCCATCTTCCTCCACTCCCTGATAACCATGATTCTACTTTCTGCTTCTATAAATTGGACTACTTTAGGGACCTTGTATCAGTAGAATCATATTGTATTTGTTATTTATTTTATGTCTGACATTCCACCTAGCATAATGCCTTCAAGGTTCACTTACCAGTGAAACGGTATCATCTGAAACGGTATCAGAATTTCATACCGTTTAAGGATGAATGATAGCCCGTTCTACGAGTATACCACACTTTCTCTATTCATTCATTGATGGGTATTGAGTTGTTTCCACTTTTTGTCTATAGTGAATAATGTTTTTTTGGGAACATGGGTGTACAAACATCTGTTTCAATCCCTGTTTTCAATTATTTTGAGAATGTTTCTAAAGTAGAATTTTAAGACCATAATTTGTTTAATCTGCTGAGGAAATGCCATACTGTATCCTTTTTTTGTTACTGTTTGTTTGTTTTGGGTAATTTCGGCCTAAAGCTTATACTTACAATAAAAACAAAGTAATCATGACAAAAGAGGTTATTAAACTAAATCACCTGTGATCATTGGTTCAATGCCCACCACCTCTACCTTTATTTAAATATATTTTTTATTATTTAAAAAAAAAATTTATTTTGAAATAAAATTTAATGAGTTGACATTGATCAATAAACGTACATAATAGGTTCCAGTTACATCTCTTTAGCATTTGAACTGTTGGTCACATTGTGCGCCCCTCACCCAAAGGCAGATCATTTTCTGTCACCGTGCATTTGTTCCTCTCTCCTCACTTTTCCCTCACTCTCTACCCTCCCCCCACCCTCCACCCATGACCACCTGAAACTCATGGACATAGATTAATGAAAATACTGTTTTAATTTTAATACAGTCCTTTTTTCTTTCTGCCTGCTGTTTTCTTTACTTGGGGAGGGGGTTCTGTTTAATAATTCCTCACTTACCCTATATTTAAATTAAATATTACACTTCTTTTGTCCCCATAAAGAATTTGACTGCATTACTTTTTCCCCTTGAAATCTATAATTCCGCTGCATACTGTTCAGTAAGGGTGAAGACTCATTTTTTTTTAAACATATAGTCAGTTGACCCAACACATTGTGTTGAGAGATTCTCCTTGCTCAAACTTTTCTTCAATGTCAACTTAGTCCACTATCACGTGTTACTTAAGTGTGGGTCAGTTTCTGGACTGTATTCTTTTTTGTAGGTCTATTTGTTTACCCTTGAGCAAATACCATACTTTCTTAATTATAGTAGTCTTATAAAAATCATAATAAAAAAGCCATAATATTTAATAATGAAAAGTTTGTTCTTACTTTGGTTATTCTTGAATTTATAAAATTATAAATAAATTGAGGAATTATCTTTGCATATAAATGCTGAGATTTTGTGTGGGAGTACTGGAAATGAACATTTATAGTAAATATATCTTTCCATGTACTTGTTTCTTAATAAGTATCCCAGAGTAATAGTTTAATAGTTGTACATGGATATTGCATTATTGAAATAATTCAGTTTATTGTGTACAATTTATTTCAATGTTTAAGGTGATAATATGAACTTCAGTGATGTTATTTTTATTACTTATTGATGGCCTATAGTAGCACAATTTATTTTTATTTCTTATTTTATTATTATTCTTTTTTTAGCAAGAGAGAGAGAGGGACAGACAGACAGGAAAGGAGAGAGATGGGATGCATCAACTCATACTATACTTGCAACACCTTAGTTGTTCATTTATTGCTTTCTCATATGTGCCTTGACCAGGGGGCTCCAGCCAAACTAATGACCTCTTTCTCAAGCCAGTGACCTTGGGCTCATGCCAGCAACCTTGGCTTTTAAGTCAGTGACCTTTGGGCTCAGGCCAGTGACCTTTGGATTCAAGCCAGCAACCATGGGGTCATATCTATGATCCCATACTCAAGCCAGTGACCTCACACTCAAGCTGGTGAGCCCACACTCAATCCAGTGATCTTGAGGTTTCAAACTTGGGTCCTCAGTATGCCAGGACAACACTCTATCCACTGTGCCACCACCTGCTCAGGCTATTTTTAAATATTGAACTCATATTCAACAAAATTGCTAAATTCCCTTAATTTTCATATTTATTTATAAAGTATATGAGACTCTTTATTTACACAATCATGACTGAATGCAGATAGAGTTTTTCTCTCCTAATCCTATACTTTTTTTCCCTTGCATATTGCAAAGGCTGTAAACTCTGCTCAGCAAAGGCAATTGCAAACATTTTCTCCATCTCAGTCTCCAGGGAAAATTTTTTATTATTTATGTTTTTACTCTCTTCCTGTAAATGCCTCTGATTCACCCTAACAGGCAAAATATATGTTCGCCATGTACAGAATTTGAGGTTTGCAGTTATTTTTAATTAGCAAATAATATGTTGTTTCACTATCATCCGGCTCCCATTACTACTTTTGAGGAATCAGCTGTCCATCGGACAGGCTTTATAGATAATCTTTTTCTCCCCTCTGGTTGTTCTCTAACTTTTCTCTTTGTTTTACATGAGCTTTAACATGAAGTGTTTAGATATGGATCTTTAAATTTATATTTTTCGCAAGTTATTGGAATTTGTGAATTTGATCAGTTGATCTCTTGAATTGGCTCTGGATAATTTTCTCTTATTAGTTTTTCAGATATTTCTCCTGTTCCCATCTTTCTGTCCATCTGCAATTCTGATTATCCAGATATCATAGTCCTAGTTTATCATTCTTATCTATCAATAGAGCTTTTAGAGCTCTTCACTTTTTATTTTTGTGCTCCATTTAGCTACTTTCTTACGACCTGTCTTCGGCAGGTTAAGCTCGTTTTTTTCCATTGTGACTAAATTGGTGTCAAACCCAATTCACAGAAATTGTAATATGACTCTTTTTTTTTTTTTTTTTTTAGTTTCTAGATGTTTAGACATATGGTTCATTTCTAAAAGGTCTACGTGACGTTATACTCTCCTCTTTTATCAAGATTTGTAAAGCTTTTTGTAATTTATTTAAACATAATAAGTACTATCATTTTTTTCATCTGATCTAACCCCATTACCTGAAGTTATTACAAATGTTTCTGGTAAAGTTGTTTTTGCTAATGACATTCATGCTGTTTTTCCCCTTATTTGCTGAGGGTTTGCCTGTAGCTCACGGGTTTATTTCTGCTAAGTGACTAGGGGCATAAACAGTCTAGTAATTAGTAAGTTAACTAATAAAATCACACAGAAAGCCTGACCTGTGGTGGTGCAGTGGATAAAGCGTCGAGCTGGAAACACTGAGGTCGCTGGTTCAAAACCCTGAGCTTGCCTGGTCAAGGCACATATGGGAGTTGGTGCTTCCTGCTTCTCCTCTTTCTCTCTGTCTCTCTCTCTCCTTTCTAAAATGAATAAATAAAATAATTCTAGAAGATTTAAAAAACATTTTAAAAATCACACAGAAAAAGTATGAATTTCAGTTATTTAAAATAACTATTAAATTTTAAAATTAATTTAAATAAACTAATATTCATAGCTTTTCTCAGAATGTCTAGTCTATGTGCATCTGAAGATAAATTCACATAGGGTTGGGTTGATGGATAAATCAACACTCATTGAACTCTACTGTGTGTGGGAGTGGAAAAAGCCTTTGCTTCTGGTTCAGCCTCAGTGTGAAACAAGGTCTGCACATGACTGCGCAACTTCTGCAAAAACACGCATGGTGGCCATGCCCCTTGGAATTCCTCATTAACGAGGGGAGAATGTCACGTCCTGATATCCCTCCAAATTCAGTACACTGTGGGATTTTATTTCTATCTTCTTCACCCCCAAGATGATGAAAACTGAATTGTGGGAAGCCATTATTTCAATTTCTTATGGTAGATCCACTGGCCATAATTTCGTAGTCTTTAGAACAGAAAATTCTTGGTAGGACTCTTAAGAGGCATGGCCTGGAGAACCAAAGGTCTTCTATCAATATCTCAGTCAAAAATGCTCAGTGGGACAGATGACTTGTGTCCTTATCAAGGCCATTCTTGTAATCAGGTGAAGTCAAGAGTTGGCTATTGTCCTCAGTCTGATGCCTTGCTGGAATTCATGACCGGTCGGGAAATAATGACCATGTATGCCAGGCTATGGGGAGTCTCTGAGCCCCAGATTCAGCTGTATGTGAACAAATGGTTGAATTCCCTGCAACTGGAACCCCTTGCCGACAGGCTTATCAGAACTTACAGGTGAGTTACCACGCTAACCCTTCTGTTGCCGCTGCTAGTGCGATGCCTCTCTCTGTTTCTGATGTTTGAAATAAATGCCCACAGCCCAACCTAGTTCCTTCTGTCACACAGCTATTTAGTTGCGAAACTATCTAGTTAGTTTCCAGGTTAAAGATGCAGTAATAAGACAGATCAATGTGGGTGCCGGGACGTCCCTTGACAGAGATGAAACTCAAAATTCTAGTTACGCTGGAACGGCAGCCTCTGAATCTCAAAGGGGAGCGTCCTGGTCTTCCTACCGGGTGTAGGGTTCTTTGTTTCCCAAGTGAGAAGGGATGTAGACCTATAAATAATGGTGGGATTTATGTACGTGGAAAATCATGACACCCTAAGGATGAGTAAATAAACGTCACTGATAATGCTGCTAAAACCAGTAGCATAAAAGTCACTCTTCTACATTTGAAATGAAAAAAAAATTTTTTTTTATTTCATCGAACGTATTGGAGTGACACCGGTTCATAAAATTATACAGCTTTCAGGCGTACAATTTTATAATACATCATATGGACATTGCATTGGGTGTTCACCCCAAGTTAAGTCTCCATCACCACTCATCCCCCCTCGACACTCCCCAATATTCCCCCAGCCCTCTTTCCTCCTGCAGTCCCCACACTGTCGTCTGTATCTATATGTTTCTTTTTATTGCTTCATCCCTTCACCTTTTTCACCCAGCCTTCCCACCCCCATCCCCTCTGGCAGCCGTCAGCCTGTTCTTCGTCTCTGTGAGTCTGTTTCTTCTTTGTTTGTTACTTTATATTTATTCATTAGAATCCACCTGTAAGTGAAATCCTACTCGTCTTTCCCTGCCTGGCTTATTTCCCTTACCATAGTAATCTCCAGGTCCATCCACGCTGTCACAAAAGGTAAGATTTCCTTCTTTTTTTTCACAGCTGAGTAGTATTCCATTGGTTGATGATATATATACACCTGTACTTGAGCCTTGTCACTGTGTTGAAGCCACATCTCATCAACATTGTAGATAACCATTTTGAGTGCTTTCTGAGACTCTCAGCATTTGAGATGTCTGTGCTAACACTACCTTGTAAGTAACTGACCTGTGTGTCCTTCCCTCTCCCTGCATTCTCTCTCCTTCTATGACCATGAAGCGGAGGGAACAAGCGGAAGCTGAGCACCGCCATTGCCCTAATGGGAAAACCCGTCGTCATTTTGCTGGACGAGCCGTCAACCGGCATGGACCCGGTAGCCCGCCACCTGCTCTGGAACGCCGTGACACGGGCACGTGAACGTGGCAAAACCATTGTTATAACCTCCCACAGGTATGACTCACTGGGAGACGGTTGGCAAGCATGGTAGTAGTGGAAAGAGAGACTGGTCTGGGGCTATGCATCTTGGACAGCCAACTTGCTTGAGAAGGCGTTTCTCATCCATCCTTATGCCTGGAACAGCCAAGAATCCTCATTAAGTTCCGTAACCAAGAGTGAGGAGAGGATAAGGAGTTTAGATGTTCTTGTGGGAGGGTTTCTCACTCTACTTATCATTTGAAAAAACAAAACAAAACCACTTTCACTTCCCAACTCTGAGCGTTATGATTGGCCAATTCCACTTCACTTTGAAAAGAGAGTTGCAGACTCCTGACTTCCAGAAGGTCCTCCCACAGAGCGTTTTTTCAATTCTGCATTGTTCTGGTATCTTGTTTCGCTAGACTGGAGGAATGCGATGCCTTCTGCACCAGTCTGGCCATCATGGTGAAGGGAAAGCTCGTATGCCTGGGCAGCCCTCAGCACCTCAAGAGCAAGTTTGGCAATATTTACATCCTGAAGATCAAGGTCAAGACTGCTACGGACAAGGATAAATTAGATTATTTAAAATTTTTCATCAGAACAACATTCCCAGGTAAATGAGGTTGGGATACCTTTGTTCAAGGTGTATTATATATATATTTATATTTTTTCTCACTATAGCTCTGTTTAATGTCTTCAATAATTTTTCCTATAGGTTATTAATATTTATTGATTTTCACACTGAATTCCTTTTGAAATCCTTGTTTTTACAACTTTTTGTGTGCTTAGTTTTGCTAAGAAGTATTTTACACACACACACAAAAAAGTTCACAATAAGCTTCTATATCACTTTATTTTTTTATTTAAATATTAAGTTTAATGGGGTAACCTTGGTCCGTAGGAACATGTAGGTTTCAGGTGTACCTCTTCATAGCATGTGACCTATTCATTGCCTTGTGTGCCCGTCACTCAGAGTCAAACCGTTTTCCTTAACTGTGTGTTTGACCAACTTGACTCCCCTCTCCCCAGACCCTTCCCTCTGCTAACATCTTCACTTGTCAGTTTCTACAAGTCTCAGTTTTATGTCCCACACATGAGTAAAATCATATGGTTCTTACTTTTTTCAAGTGTCCTTTGTGTGCTTAGCATAATGTTCTCAAGGTCCATTCATGCTGTCACACAGGGCAATATGTCATCATGGTTTATGGCTGAGTAGTATTCCATTGACTATATGTACCACATCTTCATCCAATCCTCTCTCGAGGGACACTTTGGTTGTTTCCATGACTTGGCCACAGTGAATAATCCTGCAGTGAACATGGGAGTGTATATGTCTTTGTGCACAAATGTTTTTGAGTTTTTCAGGGAGATATCCAGTAGAGAGGTTGCTGGGTCACATGGTAACTCTGGTCTCAATTTTGTGAGGAACTGCCCTACTGTTCTCCATAGTGGCTATAACAGTTTACATTCCCACTAGCGGTGAATGAGGGTTCCTTTTTCTCCACAGCCTCTCCAACACTTGTTATGACCTGTCTTGTTGATAATAGCCCATCTAAAAGGTATGAGGTGGTATCTCATTGTAGTTTTGATCTGAACTTCTCTAATACCTAGGGAAGATGAGCATCTTTTCATATATCTGTTGGCTGTTTGTGTGTCTTCAAGAGAGAGGTGTGTGTTCAGGTCCTCTATCCATTTTTTTTTTTAAATAAGTTTTATTTATTTATTTATTTATTTTACAGAGACAGAGAGTGAGTCAGAGAGAGGGATAGACAGGGACAGACAGACAGGAACGGAGAGAGATGAGAAGCATCAATCATCAGTTTCTCGTTGCGCGTTGCGACTTCTTAGTTGTTCATTGATTGCTTTCTCACATGTGCCTTGACCATGGGCCTTCAGCAGACCGAGTAACCCCCTGCTGGAGCCAGCGACCTTGGGTCCAAGCTGGTGAGCTCTTTGCTCAAGCCAGATGAGCCGGCGCTCAAGCTGGCGACCTCGGGGTCTCGAACCTGGGTCCTTCCGCATCCCAGTCTGACGCTCTATCCACTGCGCCACCACCTGGTCAGGCCTCTATCCATTTTTTAATTGGATTATTTGCTTGTTGTTGATTTTAATGAGTTCTTAGAGCTCTTGTTTGTAAATATCATCTCCCATTTTGTTAGCTGCCTTTTTGTTTTGTTATCAGTTTATTTTGCTGTGCAGAAGTTTTTTAGATTGATGTAGCCCTATTATTATTATTATTATTTGTTTTTACTTCCTTTGCCTTCAGGGTCAAAATCATAAAAACTTTTCTATGGTCAAGATCCCTAAGTTTAGTACCTATGATTTCCTTTCCTTTATGTAATTTATTATTTCAGATCTTACATTTAGGTCTTTAATCCATTTTAAATTTATTTTTGTACATGGAGACAAACTATAGTCATTTCATTTTTTGCACGTGGCTTTCCAATACTTCCAGCACTATTTATTGAAGAGATGCTTTTTTCCCTCCATTGTGTGTTTTTGACTTCTTTGTCAAAGACTACTTGTCCATATATGTGTGGTTTTATTTCTGGGCTCTTGAATCTGTTCCATTGGTCTGTATGTCTATTTTTCTGCCAATATCATGCTGTTTTGATTCTCATGGCTCTGTCGTATAATTTGAAGACAAGTAGTGTGATACCTCCGGCTTCATTCTCTTTTCTCAGCATTTCTTTGGCTATTCTAGATCTTCTATGATTCCATACAAATCTGGAGATATTCTGTTCTATTTCTTTTTAAAAATGACATCGGTATGTTAATGAGTATTGCATTAAATCTGTATATTGTTTTGGGTGATACAGCCATTTTAACTATATTAATTTCTTCCAGTCCACAAACATGGACTCTCTTCCCATTTCATTGTGTCTTTTTTGATCTCTTCTAATAATGCTCTGTAGTTTTCAGTGTATAGGTCCTCAAATCCTTTGTTAAGTTAATTCCTAGGTATTTTTGTTGCTATTGTAAAAGGAATTTTTTCACTTTATTTTTTGATGTGTTGTTGGCATAGAGGAAAGCAGTAGCCTTTTGTGCGATGATTTTATATCCTGTGATTTTACTTTATTTGCTTATTGTTTCTCGTATTTTTTTCAGTGGTGTCATTGGGGTTTTCTATGTACAGAAACACGTCATCTGCCAAAAGTGATACCTTTACTTTTTCTTTCCCAATTTGAATGCCTTTTTTTTTTCTTTTGCCTGATTTCTCTGGCTAGGACTTTGAGAACTATGTTGAATAAGAATGGTGAGCATGGGCATCCTTGTGCTGTTCTGATTTAGAGAAAAAGCTCTCAGTTTTTCACCACTGCATAGGATATTGGCTGATGGTTTGTTATATGTGGCCTTTATTATGATGACATACTTTCTCTATACAAGGAAATATTACTCGGCCATAAAAAATGATGATGTATTTCCATTTATGAAAACCTGAGTGGACCTTGAGAACATTATACTGAGCGAAATAAGTAAATCAGAAAAGGGCTAAGAACTGTATGATTTCACACGTAGGTGGGATATAAAACTGAGACTCATGGATATAGGTAGAAATGAAGTAGTTACCAGGGAAAGGGGACATGCAGGAAGGGGGTGTGGGACAGAGTATAAAGAGGGATAAATATATGGTGATGGAAAATGATTTGACATTGGGTAATGGGTATACAACATAATCAATGTTGTATACCCATAATCAATCAAATAAAGAAACATTTACTTGAAACCTATGTAATTGTATTGATCAATGTCACCCTGTTATATTTAATTTTCTAAAAAAAATTTTAAACATTTAAATATATATAAAAATTAAGGAAAATGAAATTTAAAACAAGAAAAGAAAAAAGAAAAATATTTTATTTGAGAGGTTTTTCTGTTTTCTTCCAGTTGGCGGGGCTGGCTGCGTTACATGTTTTAGGTCTGTGAAGTTTTGGGGCTGACCTCCAGTGAGATGTTGCTGTCACAATGATGTATAAGGCGCTGCAGTCACGGTGGTGGGTGGTGGGGTTGTGAAGGCTTTACAGCTGTAGCAATGACAATCTCAAGCCTCTAGGGACTCCTCCCCAAGTCTCAACACACGAGGGTACCAGCCACAGAGCACCTCTGCTCTTTAGGGGAGAGAGTGGCTCTGGAGAGCTAGCTGTGGGGTCTGTCTCTGCCACTTTCCATACATGGAGAGATCTGGGAGGCTGGGAGACCACACATTGGTTTTTCTCTGTCTCTGCCACGGAGTGTGGGCTGAGGGCAAACCACGGGGATGCTGACCTTGACCCCACATTCTGCCATCACTTTGGCTTAGTAGCTATCCTGCTACTGCTCAATCTTACCGCTCCTCCTGGTGGAAGGAGACCGAGTCACCCTGGGTTCCTCCCCTCTTCATAGTCCCAGCAGAAAAATACCCAGTCACTCCGGGCTCCTCCCTCTCGGGAGCCACTGCAGACAAAATCAAGACAGTGCAAGCTTCCCTCCTCTCCAGAGGCCTGGCAGAAAAAAAAAAAGCCAGTCACTCTGGGCTTCTTTCTCCAGAGCCCCAGACGACAAAATCCTGGACAATCTGGGCTTCTCTGTTCTCTGGAGTCGAGCACAAATGTGCTGTTCCTCCCCCCCGTTCTCAACTCTTCCTTCCTTCAGTCCATTTGGTGTGTGCATCTTGCAGCTGGTCTGGGAGCCCAGCTGGGGTTGCTTTGCTGCATTATAGCTGTTCAATTTGTTGAAATTGCAAGGGGGACAGATCAGGGGTATCCCTCATGCCACCATTACTCTGATGTCAGCTGCTTGCAAGATCAAAATTTTATCTCTTGAGTTCCCCTATCACCTCTTTACACAATCAGACAGCATAATTCCAGCTCATATTCTTAGCATCAAGTTTTGCATAAAGTCTTGTGGTAACATTAAAACTTTACAAGGCTCGGCTTTGTTCACTGGTCATCTGAACTAATGTATTTTGTGTGTGTTCCTGCCGGCCTGCCCTCAGGCTATCCTATGACCTTTACATAATAAGCCTATTTTATCAGAGAAATCTGCTGGGGGGGAAAAAACTTAACATCATATACACCGGGGATTTTTAACCTTTTTACATTTGGGGATAGATGAAAATAGGAGAATTATTCTGGGGACCTCTCAGGCAGAAATCACCACAAGAATAAGTGAATTCAGCTAAGATCATTGGGTCTATAATCTTCACACAACATCAAGGTGGTTAACTATTTCGTGACCGTAATGAAACTTCTGGCAAACCAGTCTGCAGATCAGCAGTAGAAAAACACTGATATAAACCAAAGAGAATGGGTCATTTGACCATGTCTTTTTTTTTTTTCTGATCATTATGGGATCGACCATATTCATAGTTCTACTACGTATAATAATTAAGCAGATGTAGCAAGATTTTGGCAATTTTAAATGAAGTCTGTGAGATTCCTCACCTCTTCTACGTATAACGTATTTAACTTTTTTAGGTAGCACGTTAAAGGAGGAGAACCAAGGAATCCTCACCTACTACATTCCCAGCAAGGACAATAACTGGGCAAAGGTGACTGTGGAAATCACGCCCTTCTAACATCACGTGTTAAAATACCACTCATGATGGGGGACATACTAGCTATTCCAGCATGTGGAATGGGAGCCTGATCTTGTAAGGAGCAGAAACTTGAGGTTACTTTTCCACTAACCCTAGATTGTAATTGCTTCAACTTCTGCTTCTTAAATCCCATTATTGGTCTGTGTCCACCAAGATAGATGAGGAGAGGCAACTCTCTCTATCATTTCTTGATTATCTATTCCAGCTTTGCCTTCATGTCCCCCTCTGTACCTTTTTTTTCCCTCCAACATTAACTTCACAGCAGTTGGAGGAAGTGGGGGAAGGGCTCATCTGGGTTGGGGCGGGAAGGGAAGACTGAAATTGTGACTGGTCTTTTTTGTTATTGAAGGTGTTTGGTATTTTGGAGGAAACTAAAGAGCAATTCAACTTAGAAGATTATTCCATCAGTCAGATGACACTGGAACAAATTTTCCTGACCTTTGCTCAGGACACAGAGCATGATTGAAGATGATTCTAAAGCAAAGGTTCCATGAGATTCAGTTTCAACTTGTGATCTATGTCTTCTTAGGCTACTCTCTCCCTGGGTACATAAAAGGGCAACCCTGTGTGTGTATATATCTTGGTGTAAATCTATTTATGTAATAAAGAGTCCTCCAAAGGAGACTTTATGTCCCTTCTTTGTAGATTTACTTGGGTGGGCTATGTATCTAGCATGTGCAAATCTAAAAACATTTGATGAAATTTACATTTTCTCTCCTAGAAATAGAAAAGGCCAGCATTTATCAGGGTGGGAAGAAGGACCTATTCCTGAGAATTCTGTTTGAACAGAAACATCTAGAAATGATGGAGCTGTTAGATAAGACAGCTTGAAGAATATGAGATTTATTTCCAAGCTGAGTTATGGATTGGAGGAGCATTAAAGCCTAGAACAAATCATTCTCATCAACATACACACACACTCTTTATACCAAAAATAATCTAGTGAAAATAAATATCCACAGGGTAAACAAGATTGTTTCCAAAACTCAAAGCAAGATTTTACATCAGTAAGATAATGTTTGCACCAAGGACATTTAGAGTACAAGAACATAAAGCAAAAACCAGGTTTTGGTATCAGGGTTATGTTGGCCTCATAAAATGGCTTTGGGAGTATCACTGCTTCTTCTATTTTTTGGAAGACTTTGAGAAGGATAGGTACCAAATCTTCTTTGGCTGTTTGGTAGAATACACTAGTGTAGCCATCTGGTCCCGGACTTTTATTTTTGGGGAGGTTTTTGATAGTTGTTTCTATTTCCTCCCTGCTTATGGGTCTACTTGGGTTTTGCACTTCTTTGTGACACAATTTAGAAGGATTGTATAGTTCTAGGAATTCATCCATTTCTTCTAGATTGTTAAATATGGTGGCATATAATCTTTCAGAGTTTCTAGTGTGATCTTTTGTATATCTATGATGTTTTGGCAATTTCTTCTCTTTCAGATTTTGTTTGTATGAGTCCTTTCTCTAGTGAGTCTAGCCAAGGATTTCTCAATTTTAGAACCAACCCTTTGTTGTATTAATTTTTTCTGTAGTTTTTTTGTTCTATATTTCATTTAGTTCTCTAATTTTTACTATTTCCTTTCTTCTGCTGACTTTTGGTTGCCTTTGTTCTTCTTCTTCTAATTCCTTATGATGTGATATTAGGTTTTTCACTTGGGATGTCTCTTAGTACTTGATATAAGCCTGTAATGATAAAAAAACAAACTTCCCTCTTATTATTGCTTTTGCTGCATCCCAGAAGTTTTGGTGTATTGTGTTGTCATTCTCATTTGCTTGTGTATATCTTTTAATTTCTGCTTTAGTTTCTTCTTTGAACCAGTCATTTTTAGAAGGATTTTGTTTAATGTCCACATTTTTATTAGCTTCTTTACTTCCTTTTTGCACTTGAATTCTAATTTCAAAGCCTTATAGTCAGAGAATGTGGTTGGTATAGTTTCAATCTTCTTGAACTTTTTGAGGTTAGTTTTGTGGTCCAAGACATAGGCTATCCTTGGGAATGTTCCATGCACACTGGCAAAGAATGTATATTCTGATATTCTGTGATGAAATATCCTGTAAATTTTTATTATGTCCCCTTGGTCTAGTGTGTCATTTAAGGTCAATATTTCTTTATTGATTTTCTGTTTGGATGAGCTATCTAAAACCATCAGTGGTGTGTTGACATCTCTAAGTATGATTGTATTTTTTTCTGTTTCTATTTTAGATCAGTTAGTAGGTGTCTTGTAAAATTTGATGTTCCCTGATTTGGTGCATATGTTTTAAGAAGTGTTTTATCTTCTTGAGATAATGTCCCCTTTATCACTATGAAATGTTCATCTTTGTCTCTTGTTACCTTTGTTGTCCTGAAGTCAGCATTGTGAGATATCAGTATGGCTATACCTACTTTTCTTTCAGTATTATTTGCTTGGAGATTTTTTTCCAACCTTTTTTTTTTAAGTCTACTTTTGTCCTTGCAGCTTAGATGTATCCCTTGAAGGCAGCGTATGGTTGGGTATTGCTTTTTAATTCAATCTGCTACTCTGTGCCTCTTTATTGGTCAGTTCAGTCCATTTACATTTAGGGTAATTATTGATGCTTGAGGATTTCCTATAACTACTTTATGTTTTGTTTTCTGATAGCTTTGTGCCTCCTTTGCTTTTTCTCTTTTGTGTTTCTTGTCAGTTGGTTTTGTGTGGTGCTATTCCATACTTCTTTCCCATGATTTTCTAAGCTATGTGTTTTAGTATTGGGTTTTTTGTGGGTGGTTACTATTAGATTACTAAGAGAAAATTTTTCTAATATATATAAGAGTCCTTTGTCTTATGAGTGCATCTGCACTCTATCCTCCTTTGCTACTGCACATCTTTATCCTCTCCCATTTATGTTACAGTTGTCACAGATTATCCTTGATTTTATTTTAACCTTGTTTGAGTTTTTACTTAAAGATTTGTTTTGTTTTGTCTTTGTATCCAGTAAATAACAACCCTTGAGTATTTCCTGCAGGGGCGTTTTCTGGTGATAAATTCCATCAGATTCTGTATTCTGCAAAAGTTTTTATTTCTCCTTCATATTTGAAGAATAACTTTGATGGATATAATATTCATGGCTTGTAATTCCTTTCTCTGTTTTTGGAATGTTTAACCTGGAATGTTTGGGCCTTTCTTTATATGTTGTTTTTCTTTTCCCTAGCTGCCTTGAGTATTCTTTCTTTGGCATTGATTTTTGGCAATTTTACTATGATATGCTTTGAAGAAGGTCTGTTTGGGTTGAGGTAATTTGGCATTCTGTTGGCTTCTTGGATTCAAGGATCTAACTCTTTCCATAGGCTTGGGAAGTCTTCATCAAATATTTGTTTGAATAGGCTCTGCATTTTCTTCTCCTTTTCTTCCTCCTGTGAAATACCCATTATTCTCTTTTTGATGGAGTTAGATAATTCTTATAGTGCTCTATCATTTTTTTTAATTTGTGGTCTCTCTCACTTCTTTTCTCTGTAGCATCTCTAGTTACCTGTCTTACATGTCACCAATTCTTTCCTCTATCTGGCCTGTTCTGTTAGCTAAACTTGCTACCTCATTTTCCATTCATGTATTGAGTTCTTCATCTCTGTTTTAAAAGTTTTCATCTCCTTGGTAAAGACCTCATTTTGTTCATTAATTTGTTTTTTGAGCTCATTAAATTTCCCATCAGTGTTTTCTCACATCTCATTGAGTATTTTCAGAATTTTCATTTTGAATTTTCTATTGTTTAACTCCAAAGTTTATATGGGATTGAAATTGCTTTCTGGAGATTTTTCCTTTACTTCCTGAACTATGTCTCTTCTTCTGTGTAGCTGTGGTATTCAATTTCTTCTTCCTTGATGGCATTTGAGAGTGATATTTTTTAAGAAATCTAAGAAAAAACAGCTTGAAAATGATAAATATAAAAATACAATGAAAAACAGTATTTTATAAATAAACCCCCCAAAACAAAGACAACAAAACAAAGACAAAACACCCACAGCAAATAAGAATAAAAAATATTTGTTTTTTAAATGAAATTGAAAAGAAAAAAGATTTCAGTTATGAGAGCTTTTTATGTTTTTATTTCCCCCAGTAGACGGCTCTGTATTACAAGTTTAGCTCTATGAAAATTTTGGGGCTGGTCTCTGCTGAAATGTTGCTGTTGCAATGATATTGGGGGGGCTGCAGTTGTGATGCAGGGTGGGGCGTGCTGTGAGGACTTTTCGGGGCCAGCAGTGGTGATCACAGGCCTGCAGGCACTCCTCCCCATGTCTTGACAGAACAGACAAAGAGCACCTCTGTTCTTCAGGGGAGAGAGTGGCTCTGGAGAGCTAGCTGTGGGGTCTGTCTCTGCTACACTGCATACCCCGCATGCCCATGGAAGTAGGAGCTGGGAGGCTGGGTGTGGGGTCCACACTTTGTTTTTCTCTCTCTCTGCGCCTCATGCCAGCCTACAGGAACACTGGCTGTGACCACTCGTTCTGCCATCATTTTGGTTTAATATCTCCCCTACTGCCCTTCAATCTCTCTGCTCCTCCCTGCAGAAGAAGGCCCGCTCACTGCAGGTTTCTCCCCTCTCTGGAGCCCCAGCAGACAAAAATCCAGACAGTCCAGGCCTCTTTTTTCTCTGGAATCAACTCTGAGTGTGTCTTATCTTCAGCTCCTTTTTCAACCCTCCCGCCGGAGTCCATTTGGGGTGGGGAATCTTTCCATCAAGCCTGCAAGCCTAGCCGGGGCCCTTTACTATGTTATAGTTGTTCAATCTGTTGAAATTTCAAGGGGGGAGATCAAAAATATCTCTCACATTGCCATTACTCTGACATCATCCAAGACAGTCTCTTAATAAATGCTGTTGGGATTGGGAAAATGGAACAGGTACATGCAAAAAAAAAAACGAAACCAGACCACTAACTTACACCAATCACAAAAACTCAGAATGGATAAAAGACTTTAAATGTCAGTTGAAAAATCATAAAAACATAGAAGAAAACATAGGCAGTAGATCTCAGACATCTCTCGAAGCAATATTTTTGCCAATATATCTCCTCAGGCAAGTGTAATAAAGGACAAAATAAACAAATGGGGCTACATCAAACTAAGCTTTTGCACAGCAAACAATGCCATTAACAAAATAAAAAGACAAACCACTGTATTGGAGAACATATTCATCAATACATCTGATAAGAGGTTAATAAGCAAAATTTATAAGGAATTTACAAAACTCAATGCCAAGAAGACAATGCAATTAAAAAATGGGTAAAGGACTTGAGCCCTGGCCGATTGGCTCAGCGGTAGAGCGTCGGCCTAGCGTGCGGAGGACCCGGGTTCGATTCCGGCCAGGGCACACAGGAGAAGCGCACATTTGCTTCTCCACCCCTCCGCCGCGCTTTCCTCTCTGTCTCTCTCTTCCCCTCCTGCAGCCAAGGCTCCATTGGAGCAAAGATGGCCCGGGCGCTGGGGATGGCTCTGTGGCCTCTGCCCCAGGCGCTAGAGTGGCTCTGGTCGCAACATGGCGACGCCCAGGAGGGGCAGAGCATCGCCCCCTGGTGGGCAGAGCGTCGTCCCTGGTGGGCGTGCCGGGTGGATCCCGGTTGGGCGCATGCGGGAGTCTGTCTGACTGTCTCTCCCTGTTTCCAGCTTCAGAAAAATGAAAAAAAAAAAAAAAAAAAAAAAAAAGGACTTGAATAGACACTTCTCCAAAGAGGACATGCTGATGACCAATAGGTATATGAAAATATGCTTAATGTCACTAAGAGAAATGCAAATTAAAACCAAAATGAGATATCACCTCACATCTGCCAGAATGGCTTTTATTAAATGAACAAGCAACAAGTGCTGGCTAGGGTGTGCACTGCTGGTGGGAAACCAGACTTGTGTAGCCACTGTTAAAAAATAGTATGGCAGTTCCTCAAAAAATTAAATTGCCTTGTGACCCAACTGTCTCACTTCCAGGAATATATCCTAACAATCCCAAAATACTAATTCAGAATATGTAGACCTCCATGTTCATTGCAGCATTATTTGCAATAGCCAAGATCTGGAAACAGCTTAAGTGCCCATCAGTGGATCAGTAGATAAAAAAGCTGTAGTAGCCTGACCAGGCAGTGGAGCAGTGGCTAAAGCATCAGACCAGGACGCGGAGGACCCAAGTTTAAAACCCCGAGGGTTGCCAGCTTGAGCGCGGGCTCATCTGACTTGAGCAAGGGGTCATTCAATCTGCCGTACCCCCCCCCCCCATCATTAAGGCACATATGAGAAAGCAGTCAATGAACAGCTAAGGTGCTGCAATGAAGAATTGATACTTCTCATCTCTCTCCCTTCCTGTCTGTCCCTCTCTATTTCTCTCTGTCACACACACACACACACACACTCGCTGTGGTACATTTACACAACGGAATACTACAAGGCTGTAAAAGAAGAAGGAAATATTACTTTTTGGGACAGTATGGGTGGACCTGGAGATTATTATGCTAAGTGAAATAAGCCAGGCAGAGGAAGACAATTAGTGTGTCCTCTCAGTTATACTGGAATGTAATGAACACAACAATAAACTGAGGAAGAAAATAGAAAAAATAGAAACAGAGGCAGAGCCACAGGGAACAGATGGACAGCTGTCAAAGGGACTGGGAAGTGGGGAGAGGATCAAAGAAGGTGAAGAGATCAGCCAAAAAACATAGATACAGACAGCAGGGTAGCAAAAGACAAAGTAACAGGAGTGGAGGTAGGGAGAAGGGGGTGCGGAGGGTTGGGGAAAGATGGGGGCTCTGGAAAAAGACTTTGCCTGGGTCATGGGCGGGGCAAGGGTGTTATATTGAGTGGGACACTTAAAACCACGTCAACACAATAAATTTTAAAAATTAAAATTAAACAAGTTACTTTCCAATTCATCTTCCTACAAGAAACAAAAAATATTGTATGTCAGGTCCTTTACTAAGCACTTTATTAACAGAGGTTAACTAAGGCTTTAGAAATTACCCAAGGAAGAAACAAATGTGAAGATCAAGTGTAGTTCTGGCTCGCTTGGGGGTGGGGATGTAGATCCACCCCGCCGGGAGGGGGCGCGGTGCTAGAAGGAGGCGGAGCTAAGGGGGGGGGCAGGAGAGGGAGCGTGCTGGTGGGCGGGGCGAAGGGCACGTACCGGTGGGCGGGGCGGGGGCGGGGCTGAGGAGTGCGTGCTGGTGGGCCGGGCGGAGGAACACGTGCCGGTGGGCGGGGCGGGGTGGACAGGGCGGAGGGCCGGGTGCTGTGTGGTGGATGGGGTGATGGGCCATGCAGGTGGGTGGGGCGGAGGTGGGCGGGGCCTACCAGATGCAGGCTGGTGGGCGGGGCAAAGGGCGCCTGCCAGTGGGCTGAGCGCAGGGCCAGGGGCCAGTGGGAGGGGCGGAGAGCCGTGTGCTGTCTGGTGGGTGGGGTGATGGGCGCGTGCCGGTGGGCGGGGCGGAGCGCACGTGCCGGTGGGCGGGGCGGAGGTGGGCGGGGCGGAGGTGGGCGGGGCGGAGGTGGGCGGGGCGGAGGTGGGCGGGGCGGAGGTGGGCGGGGCGGAGGTGGGCGGGGCGGAGGTGGGCGGGGCGGAGGTGGGCGGGGCGGAGCGCACGTGCCGGTGTGGTGTGCGCGGCGGCCTCCCCCTGTCTGAGGCGACCCAGCGCTCGGTGAGGTTGAGGCGCCGTTGGGAGGCGCGCGCGGCCGTCCGGGGCGGAGGCGGTTGCGAGGTCTGAGCGAGGAGTGCCGGCCCTGCCGCCCTCCCGCCTCCCCTGGTGGCGGCTCCAGCGGCTGATCCTGGGGCTTCCCGGCGGCCAGCCCGGCGTCCGCCTTCGGAGCAGGGGCCGGAAAGTACGTATCCCGCGCCCAAGCCCGGGGGCTCCACACCGCTCCTCGGCCCCCCGAGACCGACACCCAAACGGGACGCGCTGAGGCTGTCTCTGTGCCCCCACCGGGGCCGCCAGCGGGCTCTCTGCCCCCCGCGGGTCCTGCCCTGAGGACGGCGACGATGGGCCGCCCCTCCCGGCCCGCCTGCACCCCGCGCCTCCGTCGCTTCCACTCAGCCTGGCACCCCCAGATGGGTTTCCCGGGAAGGGCCGGCTACAGAAGTGACCCCTGCCTTCTTTTTTTTTTTTTTTAAGCTTGTATTTGTCTGAAGTGAGAAGCGGGGAGGCAGAGAGACTCCCGCATGCGCCCGACCGGGATCCACCCGGCACGCCCACCAGGGGCGATGCTCTGCCCACCAGGGGGCGACGCTCTGCCACGACCAGAGCCACTCTAGCGCCTGGGGCAGAGGCCACAGAGCCATCCCCAGCGCCCGGGCCATCCTTGCTCCAATGGAGCCTTGGCTGCGGGAGGGGAAGAGAGAGACAGAGAGGAAGGAGAGGGGGAGGGGTGGAGAAGCAGATGGGTGCTTCTCCTGTGTGCCCTGGCCGGGAATCGAACCCGGGTCCCCCGCACGCCAGGCCGACGCTCTACCGCTGAGCCAACCGGCCCTTGATCCCTGTGCTACTATTCTCTCTCCTCTGAAGCAGGTGGAGATGGAGAGGGGACTGGGACGCGGGATAGAAGGACGTCGTTTAATTCCGTGTTCAAACCCGTGTACTGGTCCCCGCGGTCATAAGATGCACCTGCTAGGATGTTGCAGCTCGATGTTGGCAGTCTGCAACTCGGCGTGTGGCCTTTCCTGTTGTCAGCATCGATCTGAGCCTCCTAGTGAGGGGCCTAAGCTCCTTCATGGTTTATTTTGTGGATGTTTACCGAATGTTCAAGGCCCGTGACAGTGAGGTCAAGTTTTGTAAAAATTTAACTTTTATTTTGAAGAAAAAGGAACAAAATAGTAACTGGTGAATGGAAGGAAATGAGGTTAAGCCCTCCACCAGCCCCTCCAATGAGAAACCCCCTCATGGTCAATCACTTCGTTTTGGAAGTCGCTGGCAGCGGCCTGAGCTGGTTTTTTTGTGTGTTGGTTGGTTTGGTTTGGTTCCTTCGTTACCACATTCTCAGGTCCATAAACTCCTGCCATGCCCTCTTGGCCAAGATTGTGCTAAAATTACACTAGATCTTCGGAAATGCTTGCCTAAATTTAGAATGTACAGAACGATACATTGGAGGGTGTAGACAGAAAGTGGAACAAGATGCTATACCAACACAAGAGTGGTTTACATCTACGGTAGGAATCCATGTTTCTCTTACAGTGTGACCAAGAACCACTCAATTAAGAGAGAATAAAATAGTCACATAAGCAGAGGAGTCACTAGAGCCTTTTCGCTTACAGTGTGCATATGTCAAGACCCTGGAAAAGGAAAAATGCAACCTGGGTGGGGTTTGTTGTGGGTTTTTTGTTGTTGTTTTATTGAGATATTGTAAACATATGTTAGTTTAAAGTGGATAATTTGATACACGTATTTATCGTGAAATGATTACCACAGTAAGGTTAGTGAAATCTTCAACCTCTCAAATAACTACTTTTTTTCCTGCTATAGTGATAACATTTAAAAACTTTTAACAACTTTCAAGTATCTAATACAGTATTGTTTATTACAGACAGCATGCTGTACATTAGATCCTCAAACTTAGTCATCATCCAGCTGGAAGTTGGTGCTCTTGGATCAACATCTCATATTTTTTCCATCCCCACCCCAGCCCCTGGCAACTACCATTCTAATCTCTGTTAATATGAGGTCACCTTTGTTGCTGTTCCTCATATAAGTATTTGTCATTGTCTGTCTGACTTATTTCACTTAGCATAATATCTTCAAACTCTAGTACTAGGTTGAATAAAAGTAGCAAGAATGGATATCTTTGTCTATTTCTGATCTAAAAGGAAAAGCTTTCAGCCTTTCACTGTTGAGTATGTGTTAGCTGTGAGTTTGTCATATATGGCCTTTACTATGTTGAGATATGTTCCTACTATACCCAGTTTGTTGAGAGTTTTCATCATGACAGGATACTGAATTGTGTCAAGTGCCTTTTCTCCATTTTTTGAAATGATGGCATGATTTTTGTCTTTCATTCTGTTGGTGTGGTATATTTATTGATTTGCATATGTTGAAACATCCTTGCGAGCCAGGAATAAATCCCACTTGATTATGACGTGTGATCCTTTTACTGTGTTGTTGAATTCGGTTTGCAGTGTTTTTGTTCAGGGTATTTGCATCTGCATTAATCATGGATGTTGATGTTGTGCAGTAGTTTTTTTGTAGTGTATTTATCTGACTTTTGTGTCAGGTAATCCTGGCCTTGTAAAATGAATTTAGGAGTGTTTCCTCCTCTTCAATTTATTTATATTGGGGGTGGAAGGCAGACAGAAAGGGGGAGATGAGAAGCATCAACTCATAGTTGTGGCACCTTAGTTAGTCACTGGTTGCTTTCTCATATGTGCCTTGATGGGGGTTCTGGCTGAGTTAGTGATCCCTTGCTCAAACCAGCAACCTGGAGCTTCAAGCCAGCGACCCCACACTCAGTCTGGTGAGCCTGCACTCAAGCCTGAGATCCTAGAGTTTTGAACCTGGATCCTCAGCATCCAAGGCCGACGCTCTGTCCATTGTCCACTGCCTGGTCAGGCTTCGCCTTGGTTTATTAAAAGAGTTTGAGTTAATCCTTTTTAAATATTTGATAGAATTCACCTGGTCCTGGGTTTTTCTTTGCTAGGAGGTTTTTGATTACTAATTCAGCCTGCTTATTCATTATTGGTCTGTACCAATGTTCTATTTTTTAAAAATAATTTCATCATGGTAGCTTATATGTTTCTAGAAATGCATCATTTTCTTCTAGATTATACAGTTTGTTGGTGTATAATTGTTTATATTAGTCTCTTATGATCCATAGTATTATTGTGATATCATTTGTCAATTTTATCTTTTCAAAAAAACCCCAGTATTTTGGTTTTGTTGCTAATTTTTGTTATTTTTCTGGTGTCTGTTTCACTTATTTCTGCTTTTAAGCCTTGTTATTTCTTTTCCTCAGCTAATTTTGGGCTTAGTTTGTACTTTTTTTACTTTCTTGAGGTATAAAGTTAGGTTATCTATTTTAGATCTTTCTTTATTCTCAACAGACATTTATCAGTATCAACTTCTCTCTTAGAACTGCTTTTGTGGGGTCTCATTAGTTTGGGTAGGTTGTGTTTCCTTGTTTTGTGTGTCAAGATATTTTTGGATTTTCTATTTTTCTTTTTAGAAATTTATTGGGGTGATATTAGTTAATAAAATTATATAGGTTTCAAGTGTACAGTTATATGATACATTCATAAGTCTTCTATCATCATATATTTGACACTTTACCCTTGACTGCTTCCTTAACCCTTCCCTGGTGACCACCATATTGTTGGCTGTGTCTGTGAGCTTTTGTTTTTCTTATTTGTTCATTTGTTACTTTCAGTTCAATATCCCACATATGAGTGAAATGATATGGCTCTTGGCTTTGACTTACTTTACTTCCCATCATATTCTCAAGGTCGATTTTGCCTTAGCCGGTTGGCTCAGTGGTAGAGTGTCGGCCTGGCGTGCAGGAGTCCTGGGTTCGATTCCCTGCCAGGGCACACAGGAGAAGCGCCCATCTGCTTCTCCACCCCTCCCCCTTTCCTTCTTCTCTGTCTCTCTTCCCCTCCCACAGCCAAGACTCCATTGGAGCAAAGTTGGCCCGGGTGCTGAGGATGGCTCCATGGCCTCTGCCTCAGGCTTTAGAATGGCTCTGGTTGCGACAGAGCAACACCCCAGATGGGCAGAGCATCACCCCTTGGTGGGCATGCCGGGTGGATCCCGGTCGGGCACATGCGGGAGTCTGTCTGACTGCCTCCCCGTTTCCAACCTCAGAAAAATACAAAAAAAGAAAAAAAGATCCATGTATGTATTGTAGTTGCAAATTTTCATCTTTTCTTATGGCTGAGTAGTATTCCATTGTGCAGGTATATGTGTGTATGTGTGTGTGTGTGTGTGTGTGTATGTGTGTGTGTGTGTGTGTGTATCCCCACATCATTTGTCATTTTTATCCAGTCATTTGTAGAAGGACACCTAGCTTGCTTCATGTCTTGGCCACTACAAATAATGGTGCAGTGAACATGGGGGGGGGGGACATATATCTTTCTAGTTTAATGTTTCCAAATTTTGGGAATATACTCAGAAGAGGAGTTGCTGGGTCATTTAGTAACTCTATTCTTATTTGTTGAGAAGTCTCCATACTGTTTCCCATAATGACTGCACCATTTTATATTCCCAACAGCTATGAAAAAGGGTTCTTTCTTCTCCACGAACTCTACAACTTGTTATTAAATGACTTATTGAAATAGCCAGTCTAACAGGTGTGAGGTGGTTTATCCTTGTAGTTTTTGTATTTCCCTAATAGCTAGTAAACGTGAGTATCCTTTCATATAATCGTTGGGTATTTGTATATCTTCTTGGGAAAAGTGTCTGTTCAGGTCCTCAGCCCGTTCATCAATTGAATTGTTTCTTTGTTTGGTGTTGAATAGTATTAATTTATATATTTTGGATATTAAACCCTTGTTGGAGATTTTGTTTGTCTTCTCTCATTCAGTTGGTGGCCTTTTTGTTTTATAGATAGTTTCTTTTGCTGTGCTATACGTTTAGTACCAAAGTTTCCTTCCAAGTAATTTATTGTTTAAGGGTTTTATTTGAGTTAATTTTTGTACCTGGGGACAAATTACAGTCTAATATCATCCTTTTTCGTGTAGTTTTCCAATATTTCCGGCACCATTTATTGAAGTGGTTTTAATTAATTACTTAATTTATTTATTTATTTTTATTAATTTTAATTTATTACGTTAACATGAATTCAAGTGTCACACTCAATATGAAGTGGTTTTCTTCAGTGTATATTTTTAGCTTCTTTGTAGAAAGTTATTTACCAATATGTATATGGTTTTATTTCTGGGCTCTGAATTCTGTATCACTGGTTTGTGCGTATGTTTTTCTGCCAGTACCATGCTCCTTGATTATCATGCTTTGTGGTATAATTTGAAGGGAGGGAGTATGATATCTTTGGCTTCATTCATTTTTCTTGGGATTGCTTTGTCTATTCAGGATCTTTTGTTGTTCCATACAAAACTGATGATTTGTGGTTCTATTTCTTTAAAAGCTGTCATTGGGGTTTTGATAGGGATTGGATTAAATTTGTATATTACTTTGGGTGATATAATATGTTGATTCTTCCAATCAATAAACATGGGATATCTTTCTATCTCTTTACATATTTTTCACTGTTTTATCTTATTTTTTATTTTTTATTTAGAAATGAAATTGAATGGGGTTCATAAAAACACAGGTTTCAGGCAGACATCACTATAGCATTTGAACTGCTCATTGTGTTATGAGCCCATCAGCCAAAGTCACATTATTTTCCTTCACTGTATATTTGTTCCTCTTTATTCTCCTTTCTTCCACTCCCTCCCTCTAGTAACCACTTCATTTTTGTCTGTGTCCATGAGTCTCAGTTTTGTAGTCCACCTATGTGTGAAATCCTAAGAATAAACTTAAAGTATGAGAAGGGCCTATATACTGAAAACTACAAAGCTTTTTAAAGAGAAGTGGATTTTTTGTTTGTTTTTTAAATAAATTTTTATTAATTTTAATGGGGTGACATCAATAAATCAGGGTACATATGTTCAAAGAAAACATCTTCAGGTTATCTTGTCATTCAATTATGTTGCATACCCATCACCCAAAGTTAGATTATCCTCCGTCACCTAAGTTGAAAAAGATACAATAAAATGAAAGAATAGTCTATGTTCATGGATTGGAAGAATCAACATAGTTAAAATAGCCATCTTACCCAACGATATATACAGATTTAATGCAATCCCCATTAAAATCCCAAAGTCATTGTTTAAAGAAATAGAACAAAAAAAATCATCAAATTTGCATGGAATCACATAAGACCCCAACTAACCAAAGCAGTGCTGAGAAAAAAGAAAGAAACCAGATGTATCATCACTACCTGACTTCAAATTATACCACAAAATACTGATCATCAAAACAGTATGGTGTTGGCAGAAACATAGACATACAGAACAATGGAATAGAATTAAGAGCCCAGAAGTAAAACCACATATATATGAAAAAATAAATCTTTGACAATGGAGTCAAAAACGCACAATGAAGAAAAGAAAGCCTCTTCAATAAATGGTGCTGGGAAAATTGGAAAGCCACATACAAAAGAATGAAACGACTCCATTTTGTCCCCTGGCACAAAAATTATTTCAAAATGAATCAAAAATGTAAACATAAGATCTGAATCGATAAGTTACATAGAAGAAAACATAAGTACTAAACTTATGGACCTTGTCTGTAGAGAACATTTTATGAATTCAACTCCAAAGGGAAGAAAAGTAAAGGCAAAATAAATGAATAAGACAATAGCAAAATAAAAGGCTTCTGCACAGCAAAAGAAACCAACAACAAAACAAACAGGCAGCCAACCAAATGGGAGATGATATTCACAAACAACAGCTCCTATAAGGGTTTAATATCCGAAATGTATAAAGAACTCACAAAGTTCAGCAACAAAGAAGCAAATAATTCAATTATAAAATAGGGAAAGGACTTGAACAGACACTGCTCCCAAGAAGACATACAAATGGCCAGCAGATATATGAAATCATGCTCATCATCACTAGCTATTAGAGATTTGCAAATCAAAACTACAATGAGATGCCACCTCACACCTGTTAGATCAGCTATTATCAAGGCAAGTAACAAGTGTTGGAGAGGCTGTGGAAAAAAGGAACCTCATTCACTCCTGGTGGGAATGTAAACTGTACAACCGTTATGGAAGACAGTATGGTGGTTCCTCAAAAAATTAAAAATAGAACTACCATATGACCCAGCAATCCCTCTACTGGGTTTATACCCCCAAACTCAAAAACATTGGTACATAATGACACATGCACTCCCATGTTCATTGCAGCATTATTCATGGTGGCCAAGACATGGAAATAACCAAAGTGTCCCTCGATAGAGGACTGGATAAAGAAGAGGTGGTACATACATACAAGGGAACACTACTCAGCCACAAGAAATGATGACATATTTTCATTTATGACAATATGAATGGACCTTGAGAACATTCTGCTGAGTGAAATAAGTAAATCAGAGAAAGCTAAGAACTGTATGATTTTACACATAGGTGGGATATAAACCTGAGACTCATGGACATAGATAAAAGTGAGGTGGTTACCAGAGGGCAGGTGTTGTGTGAGAGGGGAGTAAAGAGGGAAAAATATATAGTGACAGAAAATAATTTCACTTTGGGAGATGCGTACACAACATAATCCACAGTTCAAATGCTATAGAGATGTTTACCTGAAACCTGTGTCCTCGTATGGATTAATCACCCCATTAAATTTACTTTTCCAAATAAAATAAAATTTAAAAAATTAAGAATTATTACATTTCTGTACACTGACAATGACTAATCCAAGGAAGAACTTAGAAAAAAGATTCAATCTAAAATAACATCAAAATTAATGAAATGCTAGGACTAGACAACCAAGGAATCAAAATAAATGTACATTGTAAACTACAAAACGTTTAATGAAGGCAGAAATGAATGGAAAGACATCTATGTTTATGACTTAAGAGACTCAATGTAAAATGTCAAAGCTGCCAAAATGATCTACACATTCAATGCAGTGTTCATCAAAATTTCAATGAGTTTTTTTACATAAATAAAGAAAAAACCCATCCCTAAAATTCATATAAGAGCTCAAGAGTCTCTGTTATGGCCTCTGGGTATATTGATTCTGGACCTCTCTGGAGGGAGGCTGGTGCCAGCCAATGTCAGATGTTTGTGCTTGGCTCCTGGCAACCGGTTTGGAGCTACAAGTGATCTACAGTTTGTGGCCGCCTCTTCTGGCCTTAGATGCATGCAGGAAGGACATGGCAGTGCCCTTTATTAGCACTGGCTTGAGAGTGGGTCAGCAAAATTCCAAAGGCTCTCCAAGATTTCCCTGGAGCCGCCTCTGCCTGCCGATTGCCTTGTGCGGCTCAGTCACTGAGAGTCTCTGGTGGAGTCCGGAGAGTGGGTCTCCTGGGAGGGGCAGGTGCCAGTCAGGCTTCAGGGACGGTGGTGGGTGTGGTCCTCATTTCAGAGCCACAGGACTCAGTCTGAAATTCCATGCCAACCTTGGCAGGGAGGAGCCACTGGGAGTCTTTGTGGGGCCTCCGGAGCCCAGAGGTAGGTCTGCTGGAAGCCAGGAGGGTGGTCCTATAAGATCCCACGTGAGGGGGAAACAGTCAGGTTGACAAGAACGTGGGGGGAATGGCGCCTTTCCCGAAGCCGGACAGTTTACCGTAGTCACCCACATCCCCGATCTGCCCAGATTTTTACACCGTGGCCAGGGAAGCCAACTCCTCAGCAGGGCCTGACCTCCACAGGGTGTGGCAAGAGGGAGTCCAGAGGATGGGGCGTTGCTTTCCCCCAGGCTGATGCCACAGAGAGGGAAGTACTCCACCCAAGAAAGATGGTGTCTGCAATACTGGAGAATGACTCAGCACAGGGGTCCTGGTGGCCGTCCCTCAGGTCTCTTGCCAGAGCCACAAACCCCAGACTCTGCTCACATGACTCTAGACCATTCCACCCTCCACATGCCAGAGCCTGGGTGAGTGATTGCTAGTAAGATTTTGTGCATTGGCTCTTGAAGAGGGTGCCTGTGTCTCCAGTGGACCCCCATCTCTCCCCGACAGAATCCCCACTACTTTTCACAGCCACATGTTATTAGAGCCTCTTCCTGGCTCTGGTGCTCTGGGCTGGGGAGCCCAGCATCGCATTAAGACACCGTGCTTCTCAGAGGGAAGGTTTGCAGCTGAGCTATCCCTCTAGATTCTAGAGTCTAGAACCTGAGCCACTACCCTTGGGAGTGCAGCCAGCCCTTTTTGTCTTCCCTTTCTATCTATCTCAGTGCGGCTGCTTCTGAGAATCGCTGGTTATAATATTCCTCTTCAGTTGGTTATTCAGCATGATTGTTCTTAAATTTTATTGTAGCTCCAGTTTGGTCCTGAGAAGAGGTGAGTGTAACATCCACCTACTCTGCTGCCATCTTGAATCTCCCAGGTATTGATTCTCATTTAAATGTTTGGTAGACTTATCCTATGAACCTATCTGGTCCTGGAAACTAGAATAGGGAAAATCAGATTCTGTTAGCTTTATAAATAACATCTGAAGCACTAGAAACACATCTTACTGTTACTTCTTAATCTATTTACTTGTGTTTTAAACATATTGGAACTTCATTAGATACTAAATTAATAGACTAAAAATAGAAACAATATAATTATTCTCATGTTCATAATTATTTTTGCTATCAATCTTTATTCTGAATATAGAGAAGATTAGCAGAAAGAAGTAATACTGTTATTTGCTTGATCTTCACATTATTAGGTAACTTAACATTAAAAACCCTCTTCTCCATACCTGGATTTGAATATATACTCTTTATAAAAGAATGGCTTTGTTGGCACTCAACCAATTTTCAGTTCTTCTCTGGAAAAATTTTACCTTAAAGGTAAGTAAGAGCATTCATGGAAAATGGATATGAATGTCCATTTCTTACAGTTGGGGGTGGGGTGTTGTATGTTTGAAAAATCAGTTTCATAGCAGTAGCTAGGTCTTCCAAACCTATAAAACTGAATTAAATAATAGTAGAGTCTGACCTATAAGAAAGTTGGTAGTGGAGAGGAGGATGCGGTACAAGACGGTCCAGGAAACACCCGCATTTCCGTAGTGAAATTGGCAGGAGTGTAGCGTGAGGGAGCTCAGTTGGCAGCGAGTGTGTGCTCTGACCACCATCTTTCTGTTGCCCCAGAGAAGGCAGTTCGTGAATCTGACCCTGGACATCTGCCTTGCACTGGTGTTTCCAGTGCTGCTGTGGCTGTGCCGTGCACTTTTCAGCACAAATATTGTTGGACCTCTCAGTTTTGACCCTCAACCCATCGGTACTCTGCCATTTTTCATCACAAACCCTCCAGAGTGGGAACTGATTTACACGCCTTCTAATATTAACGTGTTAAAAGAGATCATGGAGAATGTGAAGAGGAACTTAAACATCAGTATAAAAGGTTAGAATTTAAGATTTTCTGTAAAATTTATTCTTAAGTCATTTTTGATAGAGCTAAAACATGTAGAAAAAAATAAAATTGGAGGAATTACACTCCCTGATTTTGAGACTTATTAAATAACTGGAGTTTTAATGACACTGCTATTGGTAGAGGAGTGAACACATATGTCAAAGAACCCAGAGATAGCCCTTCAGAGAAAGGCCAAAATATAATTCTACAATGGTACAAAAGAATTAGTAGGAGGATTATCTTTTCAACAAATGTGCTGAACAACTGGACATCAATAAATAAATCAGTAAAACCACACTTTATGCAAAAAATATATTAAAGTGAATTACAAATCTAAAAGTAAAATGATAAAACATATAGAGAAAATCTTTGTAACTTAGATTTAATTAAAGAATCCTCAGACATGACACCAAATGTATCATCCATGAAAGAAAAAAGAATGGGTCAATTAGACTTCGGATAAATAATATCATTAGTGGTTGCTCTTAAAGTTAAAATGTGCATACGTATTTCTCATGCTTAGAGCTAATATTTTACCACTTTGTCATAATGTCAGGAGATCACCAGCACACAGAGCCCTTTATGTCATTCTCTTTCTGGTGTAGTTTTCAAATACACCGAAGTTGAGAACTTCACCAGGGAAGGTTAACCAGATATTGACCATACTTGTTACTTTTCACTCTCAAAGTTCCAAGTTTTCTTTTGATATCATCATCCTTCTTTCTAAAGAACTTCCTTTAATGATTTCTTGGAGTAGGCCTACTAGCAATGAGTTCTGTTTGTTTTTCTTGATCTGAGAATGTATTTAACTTTATGATCTTGAGGTTATTTTCATTTGGTATAAAATTCTGGATTGACAATTGTTTCAACCTTTAAAATTTTTCCACTTTCTTCTGACCTCCTTGGACTCAGGAAAAGAATCTTCAGTCATTTGACTCTTGTTTTCTTACAGGTCTGTGTCCTTTCTCTCCAGCTGCTTTTAACATATTCTTTTTATTTGTCAAAAGTTTGCATAAAGTGTGTGAGCATGGATTTCTTTTGGTTTATTCTGTATAGGGTTCACTTAGCCTTTTTATCTGTAAGGTTCTGTCTTTCACAAAATTTGGAGAATTTTTGACAATCATTTTTTTAAATGTTTTCCAAAACGACCTTCTTTCTCCCCTCCTAGGACTGTGGTGATGTTCATGCTATGCATTTTGTACTGTCCTGCTGGTCATTGAGGCTCTATTAAACTTCCTTCTAATTTTTCTCTCCTGTTTATATTAAGTAATTTCTGTGATCTATCTTCACTGACTCCTTCCTCTTCTATTTTCATGCAGTTATTGAGCCATAAAATTGTTGTTTTTAGAACATAGTTTGAAGTGATCTCCACCTTTTCATTTATCTTGTTTTTCTTAAAACAGCTTTTTTTTGAGATATAATGCACATACCATACATTCACTTACTTAAAGTGTACAATTTAATGGCTTTTAGCATATTTGCAGAGTTGTGCAACCATTACCACAATGAAGACCTATAACCTTTGGTCGTGACAGCACAATTTTCTACCCACAGGATTAGGAAAGCCCTAATCTACTTTGTATCCCTATGGATTTGCCTATTATAAACCTTGTATACAAACCTTTTATATAGATTTTATATAAATGTAATGTGTAATCTTTTGTGACTGGCTTCTTTCACTGAGTGCAATGTTTTCAAACTTCTGTGTTATAACATGTGCATTGCCACTTCATTCCTTTTTGTCGCCAATTATTATCCCATCGTATGGATGTGCTCGGTTCAGCTGGTACAGCCTTTGTCAACGGATGAGCGTGTGGGCTGCTCTCTCCTTTGGGCTATTCTCAGTCACACTTCTGTGCATATGCAGCTACTACACGGCTCACAAACATTAGGGGTCAGAGGACATGCAGATCCTCCAGTCCTCGCAGGCTTTTGTACAGTGCGTTTCACCAATGGAATACAAGTGGGTTTTTCATCTCACTTGCATAATTGAACAACTTTCTTTGACTTGTTGTTTGCTCTTCTGGTGTTCTTGTTTAATGAAAAAAATGAAGTGCTTTTTTTTTATTGCTTCATATTTATTTTGAAATATTCCCTAATTTTTGTGAGCAGTGTAGTTTTACGTGGTTGTATATCTTCCTTTCTGTTTGGCATATGCCTAGGAGTAGAATGAGCACTCACATGATGGCTCTGTGTTGACGTTTTTGAGAGTGCCAGACTTACCTGCAGCTGTCATACCGTTTTACACTCTGGTGAGAGTGTATGAAGGTGTCGGCTTTTCATGTCCTCACCAGCACTTGTTATTGTCTGTCTTTTTTACTACAGCCATCTCTATGGATTTGAAGTGGTATCTCATTGTGACTGTAATTGGCATTTTCCTTGTGACTAATGACTTACCTTTATTTAGGTTTATATCATTATTATTACTTAAAATTGTAGTAGAACTTTATAAAATACCAAAATTGTTTTGAACCCCAAATATTAAGTAGTTATGACACCAGTATTTGAGAAACAATATTTTTAAATGTATACTATTTGGATAGTCTTTTGTCTATGTGAAGTAGTATTTCCCCTCTCATGAGGAATTACCAGACATTTTTATTTAAGTGAACATTTTTGCCTCTCAACAGTTCAGGGCTTTTCTTCAGAAACTGATTTAGAGAAGTACTTGAAGTATGACTATAGATCAGAGAGAGTGTTGGCTGCTGTCGTTTTTCACAATGACTTTAAAGACAACAGTGACCCCCTGCCACTTCAGGTAAGAAAGTTTTATTTCAAGTTTTCTCCTAATTGTCCTTCCCGTGTATAGAATTTTAATTAATTTGATATCATTAACCCTATTTTATAAATGAAGAAACTAATTTCCCCAGGATGAAACTACTAGTATAAAGTAGAGCAAGAATAGGAATCCAGACCTGAGTAACTTTAGTATGTGTGCTCTTAGTTACTGCACAGTGCAGATAACAGAAGAAGTGTGTCTTCCGTGCTCCAGGTCTTAGACTCCCTGGAAACTCTGACTACTCAAACAATACTCCAGTTCTACAAAGCATAGTCCAGTAAATAACCCCAAAGCAGATGTGTCTTCACTAACAGACAACCAGGCATGGAAAAATCCTCTTTGTTTGAGTGAAACAAACAATCTAAGTCCTTTCAGAAATCTCTGGAGAAAACCCTACGGCTCGGCCATATTGATTCAGAATTGGGGAATCATGGGCCTTAGAATCGGACTAGAGATGGTCAATGGAAGGAGAAAGACAGACAGTGCTCTGAACTTCGTCTCTTCTGAGAAGATTTTAAAGAGGTTATATCCTGGTCTGGATGGAAATAAATGGTTAATCTACAATATGTAGACATGGATCCAAATTCTGTGTTAATACAGATGCTCGTCAGTAGGAAGGCAAGATTGATAAACCACTAGTAGGATAGTACTTGTTTCTGTCTCCCACCCTTTCCTGAGGCTCTTCTGTGCCAACCTCCTTCCATTTGCTGAGTCACAATTATCCATGTGCTGACAGGGATTTAGCCTGAACAGTATCGATTGGCTCAAAGTGTCTTCAGTGCCTTTCCAAGTTTCATTCTCCTTACTGATTGACTGAGCTTCTGTCCCCAAATATTTGGACTAGATTCCTGGCACCAAAATTCCCCAGAGTATTCACACAGGTGCTTGGTCTGGCTTTCCCCCCCTATTTTATTGAGATATACTTGACAGATAATATTATGTAAGTTTAAGATGTACAATGTAATGATTTGAAACATGTCTATATTGCAAAATGATTACCACAATAAGGTTAGTTAACATGTTCATTATCTCAAGTAATTACCATTTTTTGTATGTGGTGGGAATATTTAAAATGAGTAAGTTCTGGGAATCTAATCAGCAGCCTGCTACTTGGTCTGTTTTGATGGTTTTTCTAAACAAACCTTTGACCTTTGTTGATGACTTCATGTATAGCATGGTCTTCCAATATCTACCAGCTTTCCCCATTTAGCTTTCTTTTTTAATTGGCTTTATTGGGGTGACGTTGGTTAATAACGTCATGTAGGTTTCAGTACCGTTTTATAACACGTCATCTGTGCACTGCCCGCACACCCCCCCAGGTCGCCTCCTCCCTCATCCGCTGCCCTCACCCTCTTCGACTTTCTTGACAGGATCTCTGTTTGTCTCCAAGTGCCACACAGATCCATCCCAACCTCAGAGATGCTCACGTCACTGTGCTGATGAGGAGACCTCAGTCACTTCAGTCACTCGCTCCCTCAGGCTCAATTCAGAGTACTTGCCCGAGATGTCTTGTCTGTCCGTGTCCGGCTCCTGGGGATTGTTCAATCCCGTCTACTTGTCTCCTTAAACGCTCTAGCAGTATTTAACTGCTAATGTTTCCTAGATGCACCATAGTTTTTGCTTCTGGGCCTTTCTGTGGTAGAGAAAATAATGTGACACTGTGAGCTTCTGTTGAGCTCTTACCCAGCTCCTACATCTAATCCCTTTCCTTTCTGCCCTTTCGTCATAAACTGCGTGTTTCTATTCGTCAGAGTTCCCAAGGGAGCACAGGCACTGCTGTGGGTATTTTTTAACAGAAGGATTTTAACATAAAGAAATATTTACATATTCACATTCTAGATTTTAGTCATTCTTGACCAGCATTGCAGACAGTCTAGCTTTTTTTTTTTACCTTTTTGAGCGAACCATACCCTTCTTGAGACCTTAGTTGTTAGGCCATTGTTGTTGCAGATGTGTAGTCACTATGATCAATGGCAAGGTAGGCACCAAGAGGTGTCCCCAGTGAAGCCCCCAGGTTTTAGCCTGTCTAGCTTTCATTGTAAACAGCAGTCCTGCCCCTTGAGGTTAACTGTGGGTGATTGCTCCCTTTCATATGGTAGCGTGGTCATTTGCTGGTGCGTCAGTGTGAGCGGCTCAGTATTAGTAAGTGTAATCTTACAGGTCGGTCTTAGTGGAAGTTTTACTGTGTCCTGTCTTAGAAGTGTTTCTCTTGATCCAGGGAGTCCTGGGCCATTCCTGCAGCAGAATCTAAGATTGTGGGGATGGGAAGTGCAGATTCCACAAGTGGGTTTATGCAAGTGACGATAGGAAGGGTTAATTCTGCTTCCAAACCATGGTTCCTATTCCCTTATGTTCTAGCTCCTGGGGACACAGAGCCATATGTCAGCTATTATTTACTACATGGGCTGTATCTTATAGAAGTGTCTCAGACTAACAGTTTTGTCCCAAAGCTGAAGTCTTAGCTGAAATGTGATAGACCACTATGATTTCTTCTCTCAGGCATGCTGCTTCTGAGTGGCACGGAATGTGATGGGTAGCAGAGGCCGTGGGCTGGCACCAGTCATGCGCCTCCTTCACAGTGACTGGTCCCCTTGCCTGAAGCATGCAGTGTGCCCAAACCCCTCCTGAAGGCCTACTTCTTCTGGGCCCCACTGAAAAATTTTACTCCATAAATAGATCTGGCCAGCACCTCTCAAGTGTCATAAATGCCATCTCCAAAATTTGTAAAAGCGTCTCACCAAAAAAGAACCTCACCCAATGCAGTGCTTCCTTTAAGTGGTTAGGAGTATGGTATGCAACAAATTATTATTAATATTTACCTTAAGGGCATAACCTGGTATATCCCAGATCATTGGCCCCATAAAAAATTCATCAGCACCAAGGACCTGAGTCTTTACCTCTGGTAAGCAAATGTCTTACTACCAGGACATTGAAAGTCTAAATGCATAGGCAAATACAAAGAATTTAAAATACCCAACAAAACAATTTTATAAAAGAATAACAAAGTTCGCCTGACCAGGAGGTGGCACAGTGGACAGAGCATCTGACTGGGATGCAGAGGACCCAGGTTCGAAACCCCAAGGTCATTGGCTTGAGCACAGGCTCATCCAGCTTGAGCACAGGCTCACCAACTTGAGCATGGAGTTGCTGGCTTGAGCGTGGCATCTTAGACATGACCCCATGGTCGCTGGCTTGAGCCCAAAGGTCGTTGGATCACTGGCTCTGCCCCCTGGTCAAAGCACATATGAGAAAGTAATCACTGAACAACTAAGATGCCACAACAAAAAATTGATGCTTCTCATCTCTTTCCCTTTCTGTCTGTCCCTATCTGTCCCTCTCTCTGTCTCTCTCTGACTCTGTCACGAAAAAAAAAAAGAATAACGTAATTGGTCAAATTACAGTACTTCAAAAGCCATTATAAAGCTACATTAGCCTGACCTGTGGTGGCGCAGGGGATAAAGCATTAGTCTGGAATGCTGAGGTTGCCGGTTCAAAACCCTGGGCTTGCCTGGTCAAGGCACAGCAAATGAACACGCTACCATATGGAAGGGAGCAATCACTCACAGTTAACCTCAAGGGTCAGGACTGCTGTTTACCCACTCCTCTTCTTGCCCCCTCACCCTGACTTTCTCTCCTCTCTAAAAATCAATAAATAAAATCTTAACAAAAAAATTCTAGAAAATGGAAATTAATCTAAAAAATAAAAAAATAAAGCTATATTACTCATTACAGTATATTACTAGCATACAGTATGATTAACAAGTACATCTCTGAAACAGAACAAAAAGCCCAGAAGTAAACTCTGTTTAATACAATTGTTTGATTTTTGACAAAGGCCCCAAAAAGATCTGACCAGAAAAGGCAGGTTTAAAAAAAAAAAAAAATAGTGTTGTACAAGTGTTGAAGAGGCTGTGGAGAAAAGGGAACCCCACTCACTGCTGGTGGGCATGCAAATTAGTAAAACGATTATGGAAGACAGTATGGTGGTTCCTCAAAAAACTACCATATTTCCCCATGTAAAAGACATACCATTTTTCAAAAAATTTGGGGTCTAAAATCTGGGTGTGTCTTAAACAATGGTTGTAGATTGTTTTACTTGCATTTCCTGCTTTTTTGCACTTGTTTTTGTGCTCATTGTTGAAGACAGTGATTTGTCATCAGACACAGATGAGGAGAAGCTAATGGATGGGAGTTTTAACAGTGACAAGGAGTTATACGAATTTTATAATGAATAAAACTTGAGTTCAATAACTTTATGTAATACCTTTTCTTTCAAATTTCGGGCCCCAAATTTAGGGGGTGCATCTTATACATGGGAGCGTCTTATACATGGGGAAATACAGTAAGTGTAGAACTACTGTATGACCCAGCAATCCCTGTACTGGGTATCTACCCCCAAACTTGAAAACATTGGTATGTAAAGACACATGCACCCCCATGTTCATCACAGCATTATTCAGAGTGGCCAAAACATGGAAACAACCAAGCGTCCTTCGATAGGGGACTGGATAAAGAAGTGGTGCCCTGGGGAAGGACACTGAGTCTCCTTTATCAAATCACAAGGTGTTTCTCATATTCATTACTTTCCTTTATTTTTAATATTTGCTTTTCAGTTTGTTTGGTTTTAGTAAGCATAGTTTGTTTCCTATTGCTACTTCTAGGTGAAGTATCATCTGCGTTTTGTTACAATCCAGAGGACTCTGCGGAGGCCAGACATGCTGGGCTGGAAGACAACCAAACTGTTCCCTACTTACCCTTTGTCAGTGCCCAGGAACCCCTACGAGGACGACGGAGGCAGTCCTGGTGAGTGGGCGTCTGAGCATGCTGCTTGCCTCATCTCAGCTGCGTGCAAATACGTACATACGTATATGTACACACATATATATATATGTGGTATTATTTCTGGGCTCTAGATTCTTTTTTAATTCTTCTTTTATTAATTTTTAGAGAGGAGAGAGAGAGGGGGGGGGAGAGGGAGAGAAGGGGGAGGGAGGAGCAGGAAGCATCAACTCCCATATGTGCCTTGACCAGGCAAGCCCAGGGTTTTGAACCGGCGACCTCAGCGTTCCAGGTCGACGCTTTATCCACTGCGCCACCACAGGTCAGGCTCTAGTTTCTGTTCCATTGGTCTGTATGTCTGTTTTTCTGCCAGTGCCATGCTCTTTTGATTATTGTGGCTCTATAGTATAATTTTAAGTCAGGTGGTGTGATACCTATGGCTTCATTCATTTTTCTCAGGATTACTTTGGTTATTCAGGGTTTTTTATGGTTCTGTCCAAACCTGGTAATTTTCTGTTCTGTTTCTTTTTTTTAAATGACATTGGGATTTTCATGGGGATTGTATAACACTTGTGTATTGCTTGGGGTAATATGGCCATTTTAACTATGTTGATTCTTCCAATCCATGAACATGGAATATTTTTCCATTTCATTGTATCTTTTTCAATTTCTTTCAGTAAAGCTTTGTAAATTTCAGTATATAGATCCTTTACATTCATCCTTAAGTTTATTCCTAGCCATCTTTTTGTTGTTGTTACAATTGTAAAAGAAATTGTTTTTTGAATTTACTATCCAAAGTTTCATTGTTGGCATATAGGAAAGCAATAGACTTTTGTATATTTATTTTGTATCCTGTGACTTTACTGTATTGGTTTATTGTTTCTAATAGTTTTTTGGTGGAATCTTACTTCTTCTTTCCCAATACGGATGCCTTTATTTCTTTCTCTTGCTGATTGCTCTGGCTAGAACTTTCAGAACTATGTTGAATAAGAGTGGAGAGAGTGGGCAACCTTGCTTGTTCCTGATTTTAGAGGAAAAACCTTCATTTTCTTACCATTTAGTATATTAGCAGATGGTTTGTCATATATGGCCTTTATTAGGCTGAGGTCTTTCTATTCCAATTTTATTGTGTGGTTTAAACATAAAGGGATGTTGTACCTTATCGAATGCATTTACTGCATCTATTGATAGAATCATATGATTTTTATTCTTTGTTTTATTGATGTGGTGTATTACATTGATCAATTTCCATGTGTTGAACCATCCTTGTGCTCCTGGAATAAATCCTACTTGATCATGATGTATTATTTATTTAATGTGTTGTTGTGGGTGTGGCTTAAGAGGGTCAGACCAGTGTGAAGATGTCCCGGGTTCAATTTCCAGTCTGGGCAGACAGGAGAAGCACCCATTTGCTTCTCCACCCCTCCCCCTCTCACCTTTTTTTATTTCTCTCTCTCTCTCTCTCTCTCTCTTTCTCTCTCCCCCTCCCTCCCTCTCTCCCTCCCCCCCCCCCCCGGCAGCCATGGCTCAATTGGAGTGAGTTGGCCCCAGGTGCTGAGGATGGCTCCATGGCCTCCACCTCAGGTGCTAAGACCTTGTTTTCTGAACAACAGAGTAACACCCCAGATGGGCAGAGCATTGCTCCCTAGTGTGCTTGCCAGGTGGATCCAGGTTAGAGTCATGTGGGAGTGTATTTTTCTGCCTCCCTGCTTCTCACTTAAGAAAAATTAACAAAAAAAAATTAGTAGGATAAAGTCAAATTAAACTCTAAGCTGCCTTTGGGTTGTATGGCTGACTTCGGTTCAGTGAAGCAATTTCTCTTGGGGCCATGCTGCATTACTCACTAGACTATATATAAGCTTTGTTTCTTTTTTATATTTCCAAGTCTTTATCTCACCAATGTTTAACAAAATCTGCATTCTTTTTGTAAAAGTAAATTGCATTTAGCAATCTACCACTTTCATTAAATATATCTAACTTTGGGAAGATGTAAATCAGATTCAGCTGAAGAAATATTCCTTCTGTGTCAAAACTAGGATATGTTTCCAGAGTAATTATGTTCAGATGGCCTTGACAAATGGTAAATTTAGGTTGTCTGATGACTTACTTGAATTGCCTTGTGTCTGTGTGTCTCGGCTGTTCGTTGGTGTGTTTCACTGGACAGCGATTGTTTACTCTGCAGGGTACATCCGTGAAGGGTTCGTGGCTGTGCAGCATGCCGTCGATAAGGCCATCATGCTGTATCATGGGAACAGTGCTGCACAGAAGCTGCTTGATGACATCACCATTTTTATACAGAGATTCCCATGCCCAGCTTTCTCTCGGGATGGCTTAGTTCAGATCTCTACGGTGTTCTTGCCTCTGGCGTTCATACTCATGTTCTCTCCAACAGTGCTCTCCATCATACAGTCTGTCGTGTGGGAAAAGGAAAGAAGATTGAAGGTAATCCCAGTTATTTTCTGATTAAGTTTCTGTAAATAATTTTTAGGCCTGTGGAGGTGTTTTGTATGGAGAGTTGGAGTATGCCTATATTCATCATAAGTAGCTAGCTAGGTACACCCAGGAGCAGCACATTATATCCTGGTAGCAGCAAATATAGGACAGGAGGTGGTATAACTTTTCAGATATTTTCAGAATTTCAGAGATGAACTTTCTCTGAGAAGCATCGGAAGGGGAAAACCTGAAGACAGAGAGGGAGACAGAGTCACTGGGAGAATGTGTAGTCTCTCAACTTGAAGAAATGGGGAGTTTCAAGCACAACTCAACTCCTGACTAAATTAACATAAGTTCTTACACTTTAGGTCTATTTACCTTGATATCTACTGCCCTAGATAACGTATCCGGGTTTCAACAAAAATTTACAAAGTACACCAAAAATGAAAAAGAACATACACACGCCCTGGCCAGTTGGGTCAGTGGTGGAGTGTTGGCCAGGTGTGCGGAGGTCCCGGGTTCAATTCCCGGCCAGGGCACACAGGAGAAGTGCCCATCTGCTTCTCCTCCCTTCCCCCTCTCCTTCCTCTCTATCTCTCTCTTCCCCTCTTGCAGCCAAGGCTCCATTGGAGCAAAGTAGGCCCAGGCACTGAGGACAGCTCCATGGCCTCCACCTCAGGTGGTAGAATGGCTCCAGTTGCAATGGAGCAATGCCTCAGATGGGCAGAGCATCGCCCTCTGGTGGACATTCCAGGTGGATCCCAGTCAGGTGCATGCGGGAGTCTGTCTCTCTGCCTCCCCGCTTCTAACTTCAGAAAAATACAAAAAAAAAAAAAAAAAGAAAGAGAAGAACACAAGAACACACACACACACACACACACAGTCCAAAGAGGCAAATAAGTCAGCAGAACCAGATTCAGATAAGATACAGATGTTGGAAATATCAGATAAGAAATTGTTTTGCATTTTAAAGAGTTTATTTAGAAATTAATTTAATGGGGTGACATTGATCGGTAAGAGTACATACATTTCAGATAAACATTTCTTTAGCATTTGAACTGTTGATTGTGTTGAGTGCCCATCACCTAAATACAATTCATTTTTTTGTTTGTTTGTTTTGGAATGTTACATGTGGGATTTTTTTTAAATGAAATGTAATAAGGTGACATTAGTCCATAAGTACACATAGATTTCAGGTGAACATCTCTATAGAATTTGAACTGATGATTGCATTGTGGGCCCATCACCCAAAGTCACAGCATTTTCTCTCACTGTACATCACTAACCCATTACTCCACTCCCACCTGCCCCCAGCCCCCTGGTAACCACTTCACTTTGATCTATGTCCATGATTCTCACTTTTATATCCCATCTGTGTGTGAAATCATGTAATCCTTAGCTTTATCTGATTATTTCACTCAGTATAATGTCCATCCATGTTGTCATAAATGGCAATATGTCATCATTTCTTATGGCTGAGTAGTAATCCATTGCATATATGTATGATATCTCCTCTATTGAAGGACAGTCCTCTAGTGAAAGACACTTGGGTTCTTTCCATGTCTTGGCCACAGTGAATAATGCTGTGATGAACATGGGGCTGCCTGTGTCTTTACGTACCAATGGTTTTGAGTTTTGTGGGTAGATACCCAGTAGAGGGATTGCTGGGTCATATGGTAGTTCTATTCTTCGTTTTTTTGAGGAGTCACCATAGTTTCTTCCACCAGCAGTGAATGAGGGTTCCTTTTTCTCCACAGCCTCTCCAACACTTGTTATGACCTGTCTTGTTGATAACAGCCATGCTAACAGGTGTGAGGTAGTATCTCATTGTAGTTTTGATTTGTACTTTGCAAATAGCTAGTGAAGATGAGCATCTTTTCATGTATCTGTTGGCCACTTGTATGTCCTCTTGGGAGAGGTGTCTGTTCAGGTCCTCTCCCCCTTTTTTAATTGGATTGGTTGTTTGTTTGTTGCTGAGCTTTGTGAGTTCTTTATATGTCGGATATTAACTCCTATTGGAGCTGTTGTTTGTGAATTTGCCATTCGTTGGTTGCCTTTTTAATTGTTGTCAATTTCTTGTGCTGTGCAGAAGCTTTTTAGTTTAATATAGTCCCATTCATTTATTTTTTTTTTTGCCTCTATTTCCCTTGCTTTTGGGGTCAAATCCATAAAATGTTCTCTGCAGCCAAGGTCCAAGAGTTTATTTAGTACCTGTGTTTTAGTCTATGTGATTTATTGTTTCAGATCTTATATTTAGGTCTTTGATCCATTTTGAGTTAATTTTTGTGCAGGGAAACAGTCTGTGGTCAAGTTTCATTCCTTTGCATGTGGCTTTCCAGTTTTCCCAGCACCATTTATTGAAGAGGCTTTCTTTTCTCCATTGTGTGATTTTGGCTCCTTTGTGGAAGATTGTCCATGTGTGTGTGTGTGTGTGTGTGTGTGTATATATATATATATATATATGGTTTTATTTCTGCACTCTCAATGTGTTCCATTGGTCTATATCTCTATTTCTCTACCAATGCCATGCTTTTTTTATTATCATGGCTCTGTAGTATAATTTGAAGTCAGATAGTGAGGTACCTTTGACTTCACTCTTTTTTTTCTCATGATTGCATTAGCTATTTGGGGTTTTTTATGATTTCATATAAATCTGGTGATTTTAAAAATCTGTTTCTTTACAAAATGAAATTGGGATTTTAATGGGGATTATATTAAATTTGTACATAGCTTTGGTTAATATGGCAACTTTAACTATATTGATTCTTTCTATCCATGAACATGAAATATTTTTTAATTTCAGTTTGTCTCAATTTCTTCAAATAAAGATTTACAGTCTTTGGTGTGAAAGCCTTCATATCATTTGTTAAGATCAGCCCTAGGTGTTTTATGTCTTTTTTGTTCTTGCAATTGTAAAAATAAAAATGTTTTGAGTTCATTTTCTGAAGTTTCATTGTTGGCATATAGGAAAGCGGTGGACTATTGTGTATTGTTTTTATATCCTGTGACTTTACTTTCTTTGTTTATTGTTTCTAGTAGTTTTCACTTGAGTGCTTGAAGTTTTCTATATACAGGATCATGTCATCTGCAGACAGTGATACCTGGACTTCTTTTTCCCCAGCATGGATGCCTTTTATTTCTTTCTCTCTCCTTATTGCACTAGGTAAGACTTCTAGTACTATGTTGCAAAAGAATGAAGAAAGTGGGCAGCCTTTTTGTTTTCATGACTTTAGAGGAAAAGCCTTCATTTGTTCACCATTCAGTATAATATTGGCTAATGGCTTATCATATTTGGCTTTTAATATTGAATTGAGTTACTTTCCTAGTATACCCATTTTATAGGTTTTTAAACATAAATGGATGTTGTATCTTATCAAAAATTTTTCTGCATCTATTGACACAATCATATTACTTTTTGTCCTTTGATTTGTTGATGTGGTATATTACATTGATTAATTTACATATTTTGAACAATCATCATGCTCCTGGAATGAATCCCACTTGATCATGATGTATTTTTTTTAATGTATTGTTGTATTCGATTTGCTAGTATTTTGTTTAGGACTTCAGCATCTGTATTCATTAGGATATTGGTCTGTAGTTTCTCTTTTGTGTTGCCCTTGCCACATTTTGATATCAGGGTTATGTTGGCCTCATAAAATGTGTTAGAGAGTATGGCTTCTTCTTCAATTTTTGGAATACTTAATACCTCACCACTTCCCCACCCCCATCTCTTCACTCCTCCATGTGGAAGAAGACCGAGTCGCTCCAGGGTTTTTTCATTTCTGGAGCCCTGGAGACAAGAACGCTGGCCGTCTGGCTTCTCTCCTCTCCAGAGCTCCACTGAGAGTGTGTCTTATCTTCCACCCCTCTTCTCAGCCCTTCTCACCTTTAGTCCGTTTGATACACTACTCTTTTCAGGTGAGACTTCAGGCCCAGCTGGGGTTTTTTTTGCTACATTATAGGTGCTCAATTTATTGAAATTTCAAGGGGAGAGATCAAGGTGAGCTCAAGGTTAGATCAGGGTTATCTCTTACGTTGCCATTGCTCTAATGTCATCTTCCAGATGAGAAATTTAAAATGACTGTGATTAGTAGTGATTTAAAGACCCTAAAGGAAAATCTATGTATGTCCAGGATCCTCAAAGCCACCCTTATTTTCTAAAGTTCAGTTGGATCCATGGGACTCAGCACATAGTTATACTCACTGCTGGAATGTATTGTAGTGATATAGTAAACATTCATGGTTGTATCATAAGAAATGACACGGCAAAGTCTGGAAGAATTGACCTGCAGGCTTCCTCAAATAGCCCCACAAGAGGTCACACAGACCACACACACTCTTGCTCCAGCAATGAAAATCCAGCAAAGTGTTCGTGATGTTCTTGTACGTGGAAGTCCATTAGAGACGTAGTACCCAAAGTTTTTAATGGGGATCTGGTCCGGTAGGCACCCTTTACCTAGCAAGTACCAAAATTCCAAACTGCTAACATGTAGGTATCTAGCATAAACCATTAGGCACAGTCACTATCATTTAGGGAAAGTTTCATATCAGTGTAGGGTACAGTTTACCAGCCAAATGTCTACCTTGCAACCATGACCTTCTGATAGTCTCAAACCTTCTTAGTTAGCTTTTTTTTTCACAGTAAATAACATGCAATATCAGAAAGGTAATGCTATCAGAGAGAGAAGAACCATAAAAAGAAGTTACAGGAAATTGCTAGAAATTAAAAAACATGCTTTTTAATGAGGAATGCTTTGGACAGACTTAGTAGACTTGACCGTGATGAAGAACAAATCAGAGAATCGAGTATAAGACAGTTGAATTTACAGAAACTGAGCCTGAGCAGTGGTAATGTCACAGTGGATAGAGCATCAATGTGGGTGCCGAGGACCCAGGTTCAAAACCCCAAGGTCACCAGCTTGAGTATGGGCTCATCTGGCTTGAGCACAGGCTCACCAGCTTGAGTGTGGGGCAGCTGGCTTGAGCGTGGGAAAAAAGACATGGTCCCATGGTCACTGGCTTGAGCAAGGGGTCGTTGGCTTGGCCTGAGACCCACCCCCACCAAGGCACATATGAGAAGGAATCAAGGAAAAACTCAAGTGCCACAACTATGAGTTGATGCTTCTCATCTCCTTTCATATACTTCTCTTTCTCACACAAAAAAAAGAAAGAAATTACACAAACTGAAATGCAAAGAAAAAACAAAATATAAAAATCCAGAAAAAGCATTCAAAAGGTATAGGACAATATCAAATGGTATAACATTTATATAATTGGAATTCCAAAAAGGAGATGAGAAAATAGAACTGAAGAAATAATGGCAGAAAATTTTTCCAAAATTAATGATAGATGTCAAACCACAGATTGAAGAAACTCAGAGAATACAAAGTAGGATAAATACATCACACACACACATGCACACATACACACCTACACATTTAAACTACTGTAAAGCAAACACAAAGAGAACATCTTGAAAGCAGCAGAGAGGTGGAAAAGGCCACATTGCCCGCCAGGAGCAAGCCTGAGAATACAACTGACTTCTAGCTTACAATGGATTTTTTTTTTTTTTTAGAAAATTAAATTTTACAGGATGACATTGGTAAATAAGAATACATGGATTTCAGGCAGATATCTCTATAGTATTTGAACTGTTAATTGCCTTATGTGCCCATCACCCAAAGTCAGATCATTTTCTGTCACCATATATTTGTCCCTCTTTACTCCCCTCCCCCCTCCCCCTGACATCCTCTCTCCCTGGTAACCACCTCACTTTTATCTGTGTCCAGTGTTATATTATATCCCACCTATGTGTGAAATCATACTGTCCTCAGCTTTTTCTGATTTACTTATTTCACTCAGTAGAGTGATATTTGCAATGGAATACTGCTCAGCCAATTACAGCAACATGGGTAGAGCTTGAGGACAATTGGATTTTTTAAAACATAGATACATTTCTCTAATATTTCTTGGAGGTAGTCTATAACATAAAACAGGTCTTAATGGCTAAAGTTTAATTTGACATGCTTTCCATTTTTGTCTAGTATGAGGTATAGTATTGAAAAAAAATCTCTGAACTCAGGAGAAATATATTTTAATGCCAATACTGTCCTTATTAACTACATAATTTTGATCAACACATTTCACTTTCTTTTAAATTTATTTATTTTTAATTTATTGTGATGACATCGTTCACCAAACCATACAGGTGTCAAGTGTACAACTCAATAGAACACCATCTGCACACGGCATCGTACATTCTCCGCCTCAAGATACATCTTTGTCAATCCCCATCTCTGCCCCTGTACCTCCTCCTCCACCTTCACCCCCTTCCCTCTGTCCATCCCCATCTCTGCCCCTGTGCCTCCTCCTTCACCTTCACCCCCCTTCTGTCCATCCCCATCTCTGCCCCTGTGCCTCCTCCTCCACCTTCACCCCCTTCCCTCTGTCCATCCCCATCTCTGCCCCTGTGCCTCCTCCTCCACCTTCACCCCCTCTGTCCATCCCCATCTCTGCCCTGTGCCCCCTCCTCCACCTTCACCCCCTTCCCTCTGTCCATCCCCATCTCTTCCCCTGTGCCTCCTCCTCCACCTTCACCCCCTTCCCTCTGTCCATCCCCATCTCTGCCCCTGTGCCCCCTCCTCCACCTTCACCCCCTTCCCTCTGTCCATCCCCATCTCTTCCCCTGTGCCTCCTCCTCCACCTTCACCCCCTTCCCTCTGTCCATCCCCATCTCTGCCCCTGTGCCTCCTCCTCCACCTTCACCCCCTTCCCTCTGTCCATCCCCATCTCTGCCCCTGTGCTCCCTCCTCCACCTTCACCCCCTTCCCTCTGTCCATCCCCATCTCTGCCCCTGTGCCTCCTCCTTCACCTTCACCCCCCTTCTGTCCATCCCCATCTCTGCCCCTGTGCCTCCTCCTCCACCTTCACCCCGTTCCCTCTGTCCATCCCCATCTCTGCCCCTGTGCCTCCTCCTCCACCTTCACCCCCTCTGTCCATCACCATCTCTGCCCCTGTGCCTCCTCCTCCACCTTCACCCCCTCTGTCCATCCCCATCTCTGCCCCTGTGCCTCCTCCTCCACCTTCACCCCCTTCCCTCTGGCTCTCGCCACCCCGTTGTCTGTGAACATACTTGACTTTTTGAGCATTGATTTATTTTCATTTACAAAATAAAAAACAATATTGCCTATTTATATAGGTTTCTATGAGAACTGAATTGTGTAAATATGTCAAAACACTATGATTTACTGATATTTGTGATATCTGATTTGTGTTGACTTTTCTACTACAGGAGTACCAGCTCATAATTGGGCTTAGAAACTGGATGATCTGGACTTCCTATTTCTTCACAGTCTTCTTTTTTTATATTATCATTATCACTTTGATATGTGGGATATTCCTTGTCAAGGCAAGTGTCTAATTCTGTGCTATCCAATATAAATTTAATAAATCATATTAAAGTTTTAGTATCCACTATAAAATTTAAAGAGTAAAAAGAACTGGTGAAACTATTTTAATAATATACTTAATTTAACCAAATATATATAAAATATTTCAACACACAACCAATTTTAAAATTAAGATATTTTACATTCTTTTTTGTGCGAAGTCTTCAAACTACAGTGTGTTTTATTTTTACAGCACATTAATTTATATGCAATATTTTTATTAGAAATACTTAGTATTTGATACTTTTTAAATTGAAATTGAAATAATTATAATAAAAATTCAGTTCCTCAGTCACATTAACTACTTTTCCGGTACCCAGTAGTTACCTGTGGTTCATGTTCACTGCAGTAGGGATTTCAGTTCTTCCTGATGGCAGTCTTTTCAGAGGGACACAGTGATTTCTGTCGAGTGTGTGCCGATTGTCTCAGGTTGCCGTGACGATGAACAATGGCTTATATTGTCTCCACTGTGGAAACTCATAGGCTGCTGAATCTCTGAGAAAAAAGAACAAAAACATAAATCCTCCTATAATTAATAAGTTACTTAGTTCCCTTTCAGCTCATTGAGCTTCTGTCAGTGAGCAGTGTGATGCCTCCTGGGGGCCGTCACTTCCCCCCTCCCCTGGGTCTGTGTGACATGAGCTGCAGTGTGCGGTGTGCCTCACACCTGTTCTGTTTCCCTGCAGGTGTCCAGCCAGGAGCCGCTCCTGCGCTTCAGTGATTTCAGTCTCATCTTTGCCTTTCTTATTTGTTACGCCATTGCGTCCATATTGTATGGCTTTATGATTAGCACATTCTTCAGTAAAGGTGAGTCGGACTTTCTCCTGTGCACGCTTCTTTTTTAATTGGCCAAAATAGGGTCATATTTGGGTGCTCCTTTGAGCTACTTCTTATATGGTCTTGGTTCAGATTCGGTCATAGAAGATTACACACGAGATGATTTAACAGGCGATAAAGAGAGCATTGGAAAAAATATGTCCCAATGTGTATATTTAAAAGGATATAAGAACTCTAACAAAAATGAAGACTATAAAAAATAAAAGAATATAAAATAAAATTGTGAGCAATGAGAACTTAGCATGAATAAACAGTGCTTCCTAGAGAAGTTGTTTCAGATCACTTCTGAGAGAAACTCAGGGATGGAGATACTTGTTCACCCACTAGTTTGTTCGGTGTGTCCTTTGTGGGCTTTACCATGTGGCAAGGCTCTGTAGACAGGGAAACGGACTCTCTGTGTGCGTTCACACAAGAAAAACATGTGAGACTAAATAACCCCAGATTGGTCTGTTAAAGGTTTTGTATATGATTCTCTATTAGAAATTTTTAATCACATTCCAAAAGATCAAGGAATATCTTCTTTTAGACCAGTGGTTCTCAACCTTTCTAATGCCGTGACCCCGCAAAACAGTTCCTCATGTTGCGGTAACCCCAAACCAAAAAATAATTTTGGTGGCTACTTCATAACTGTAATTTTGCTACAGTTATGATTCGGAATGTAAATACCTGATATGCATTATGTATTTTCCGATGGCTTTAGGCGACCCTGCCGGGGTCGCGACCCACAGGTTGAGAACCGCTATTTTAGACTATAAGCATTAACCATTATTCCTTCCATATTTTTCTTCTGTACCTGAACCATTAAAATACCATCCCTATCACACTATTTTAGGGTATAATACAGCTTTACAGGTAAGACTTTAACTATAAGGCAATTTAACTTTTAATGTATTATCACAGAAATCATCTAGTTGATTGGTTTTCACAATTTACAATTGGTATTTATAATTTTGCAGACAAGAATTATGCAGGTTGGAGACTCCTATCATTAGAAAAGCCTGCTTGGAGATTGGCCTTTGGCTGGCATCTGGGAACTTAAATTTGGGGAGGAGTCCCATCATTCTCTCATAAGAGTGGCTCACAGCCCTAAACTGTACAAGCAGTGTGGTTTATATGAACATGTGCTTTTCTTCTTGGGGTCTGGAACCTTGATATATGTCTGATAGAGAATGCCTATGTGACCAGCCCCAGGTAAAAACCTTGGTCACTGAATCTCTAATGAACATCTGGTCAACATTTCAGACTGGGGGAATTAAGCTTAACCTGTGTGACTATACCAAGAGATAACTCTTGGAATCTTGTACTTGGTTTCCTCTGGACTTTTCCAAAGCTTCTTTTCCCTGTACGGAGTATGCTGATTATCCTTCTCTTGCTATCACAACATTTTTATTAATCACAGCTGTGACAACAACTACAGGCTAAATCAGAGGTTGGACACCTTTTTGGCTGAGAGAGCCATGAACGCCACATGTTTTAAAATGTAATTCCATAAGAGCCATGCAACGACCCATGTACGTTACACATTATCCAATAAAAACTTGGTGTTGTCCCAGAGGACAGCTGTGATTGGCTCCAGCCACCCGCAACCATGAACATGAGCAGTAGGAAATGAATGGATTGTAATACATGAGAATGTTTTATATTTTAACGTTTATATTTTTATTAAAGATTTGTCTGCGAGCCAGATGCAGCCATCAAAAGAGCCACATCTGGCTTGCGAGCCACGGGTTCCCGACCCCTGTGTGGGCCAAGTTACTGAACTCTGGAGGACCAAGAAAACAATTAGCACAATGAAATAACTGATAAAAATAATGTGTTGAGCTAATAGAAAGGGATACATTAAAGAACAAGATAAGATTGCCTGACAAATGGATAAAACTTAAAGGAAAGGGACTTTATTTCTGGATGCATAATAGACTAAATAATTGCAATTACTTTCCTAACTAAAACAATTAAAATGTATGTTTTTCAAACTTATTTTTTAATATGTGGCTTTAAATACTTTTACAATGTATAGCTCTACAAAGATGGAATAACCTCATTCCACCCAAGTTCTTCCCCTTATTATTAAAATTCTGAACACTGTAGTAAGCGTAGGAGTCTCTGGAAAGTGCAAGGAAGAAGAAGGTGAACTGCCTAGAGACTTCAGAACTTGAGGAATGACACGACCTCAAGTTCCCTGGGTTTTCTTATCCCTCCCCATATATCTGAAAAACCATCACAGAAGTCTTTAGTCTGCAACCAAGAATACACAAAAAAGTTCAATAAAAGTCTGTAATCCTGACCCAAAATACTAGGAAAAGGGTGGTCTAACAAGAGAAAGGTTTTGGGCAATATATTCTAGATTTCATCCAAGCACTGAGGGAAAAACCATTACACCCCAACCTACATGACTGAAGCAGGGTTGAGACAGAAGTTGCTTCTCTACCCCAAACCCCTACTCTCCAGAGTCGGGCAGTATTATAATTACCTTGCTAAGGTACTGCTAGCAGGGTCTGATAGCAATCTGAGCTTTTATCCACATACAACACTGGTAAGACAACAGGTAGTACAAGTTCTGTAAGCACCCCTGTTATCAACAAGGCCCAGTGGGGAGCTGAACTTCAGTCCACTCGACAGCAGTGAGACTGAACAAGTGTGGTGCAGAGCCAGTCCACCGTCTCCCCACTCCCAGCAGTGAGACTGAACAAGTGTGGTGCAGAGCCAGTCCACCATCTCCCCACTCCACAGCAGTGAGACTGAACAAGTGTGGTGCAGAGCCAGTCCGCCATCTCCCCACTCGACAGCAGTGAGACTGAACAAGTGTGGTGCAGAGCCAGTCCACCATCTCCCCACTCCACAGCAGTGAGACTGAACAAGTGTGGTGCAGAGCCAGTCCACCATCTCCCCACTCGACAGCAGTGAGACTGACAAGTGTGGTGCAGAGCCAATCCACCGTCTCCCCACTCCCAGCAGTGAGACTGAACAAGTGTGGTGCAGAGCCAGTCCACCATCTCCCCACTCCACAGCAGTGAGACTGAACAAGTGTGGTGCAGAGCCAGTCCACCATCTCCCCACTCAACACCATGAGACTGAACAAGTGTGGTGCAGAGCCAGTCCACCGTCTCCCCACTCCCAGCAGTGAGACTGAACAAGTGTGATGCAGAGCCAGTCCACCATCTCCCCACTCAACAGCAGTGAGACTGAACAAGTGTGGTGCAGAGCCAGTCCACCATCTCCCCACTCCACAGCAGTGAGACTGAACAAGTGTGGTGCAGAGCCAGTCCACCATCTCCCCACTCAACACCATGAGACTGAACAAGTGTGGTGCAGAGCCAGTCCGCCATCCCCCCACTCGACAGCAGTGAGACTGAACAAGTGTGGTGCAGAGCCAGTCCACCATCTCCCCACTCAACACCATGAGACTGAACAAGTGTGGTGCAGAGCCAGTCCACCATCTCCCCACTCCACAGCAGGGAGACTGAACAAGTGTGGTGCAGAGCCAGTCCGCCATCTCCCCACTCCCAGCAGGGAGACTGAACAAGTGTGGTGCAGAGCCAGTCCGCCATCTCCCCACTCCCAGCAGGGAGACTGAACAAGTGTGGTGCAGAGCCAGTCCGCCATCTCCCCACTCCCAGCAGGGAGACTGAACAAGTGTGGTGCAGAGCCAGTCCGCCATCTCCCCACTCCCAGCAGGGAGACTGAACAAGTGTGGTGCAGAGCCAGTCCGCCATCTCCCCACTCCCAGCAGGGAGACTGAACAAGTGTGGTGCAGAGCCAGTCCGCCATCTCCCCACTCCCAGCAGGGAGACTGAACAAGTGTGGTGCAGAGCCAGTCCGCCATCTCCCCACTCCCAGCAGGGAGACTGAACAAGTGTGGTGCAGAGCCAGTCCGCCATCTCCCCACTCCCAGCAGGGAGACTGAACAAGTGTGGTGCAGAGCCAGTCCGCCATCTCCCCACTCCCAGCAGGGAGACTGAACAAGTGTGGTGCAGAGCCAGTCCGCCATCTCCCCACTCCCAGCAGGGAGACTGAACAAGTGTGGTGCAGAGCCAGTCCGCCATCTCCCCACTCCCAGCAGGGAGACTGAACAAGTGTGGTGCAGAGCCAGTCCACCATCTCCCCCACTCCACAGCAGTGAGACTGACAAGTGTGGTGCAGAGCCAGTCCGCCGTCTCCCCCACTCCCAGCCTGCAGCCTCACTGAGGCGCAGCGGGAAGCTGAGCTCCTCTCAGCGCTCACAGGAAATGAGGTGATGTGAAACAGGGCCCCATTTCCATTAGGAAGGTGTCAGCAGAGCCAAGGAGAGATCTGAACTCCCACCCCATCCATCTGTAGTCAGGCACTGTATGTCATTACCCCCCTTTTTCCAAGGAAGTGTCAGCAGGGAAGAGAAACATACATGCCCACCTGACCTTTATGTTACAGCTTCACAGACTATCAGCTTAAAGATAAAATAATTAGAATCCAGAGTATCATTATACCTCAATGTTCAGGACACAATAAAAAGCCACTCGTTGCAGTTAAAAAAAAAAAAAAAAAACAGGAAAATCATTAGTGAGAAATGACAAGAGACACCAATACTCTGATGAAAGAGATATTGTAATTACCTGATTAAAAATTTAAGCAGACATTATAAGAAAAAAGCTTCCTCAAGCAATTATGAATTCCCTTAAAACAAATGGAAAAATTGAAATCTGAGAAACAGAAGTTATAAATAAGAGCTAAGTGGAAATTAGTGTCCTGAAGAACACAGTAACAAATATGAAACTTAAGTAAAATGAAAATAAGAGAATAAATGAAATTGAGAACAGATCAGTAGATTTATACATTTTGACTAATGACAAAAAATTGATACAATAACTAAAATCTCAAGGACTGTAGAATAACAATATATCTAATATGCATGTCACTGAAGTATCAAAAGGCAAGTAGAAAAATGTGGGACTGAAAGAGTGTTCAAATAAATAATGGCTGAAATTTTATCATCTGGTAAAAAACAGAGACTTATAATCTCAAGAAGCTGAGTAAACCCCACATGAGATACACTCAAAGAAATTCATGCCAACACAGAATTATAATTAAACTTCCGAAAACTAAAGACAGTGCTCATTTTTGCTAGCTATTAGAGAAATGCAGATCAAAACTACAATGAGATAGTGCCTTACCTCTGTTAGATTAGCTATTATCAACAAGACAGTTAATAACAAGAGTTGGAGAGGCTGTGGAGAAAAAGGAACCCTCATTCACTGCTGGTGGAAATGTGAACTGGTACAGCCAGTATGAAAAACAGCCTGGTGGTTCCTTAGAAAATAATAGAACTACTATATGATCCAGTGATGCCTCTATTGGATGTCCACCCAAAACACTTGACAACACTAGATTGCAAAGACACGTGCACCCCCATGTTCACTGCAGCATTGTTCACAGTAGCAAGACATGGAAACAACCAAAGTGTCCCTCGATAGAGGACTGGATAAAGAAGATGTGGTACATATACACACTGGAAAACTACTCAGCCATAAGAAATGATGACATTGCCATTTACAACAACATGGATGGACCTTGAGAACATTATACTGAGTGAAATAAATAAATCAAACAAAGCTAAGAACTGGATGATTTCACACATAAGTGGGATATAAAACTGAGACTCATGGACACAGATCAAAGGGAGGTGGTTATCAAGCAAAGGAGGGGGAAGTAAAGAGACGCAAATTCATGATGACAAAAAACGATTTGACTTTTGGTGATGGGCACAGAGCACAACAGTTCATAAGCTGAAATCTATGTAGTTTTATTGAGCGATGCCACCCCATTAAATTTAATTTTCTAAATAATAACTTAAAAATACTAAAAACAAACAAACAAAAAAACTAAGGACAGTGAAAAAACTAGAAAGCCAAAGGAAAACAATGCATTAATTACAGGGGAATGATAATTTGAATGACTGCAAATTTTTCATTTAAAATCAGGAGGAAATAGTATGTTTTTCAAATGCTGAAGAAAAGAACTGCCGACTGAATTTTATATCCAGCAAAACTATCCTCCAGGAATGAATAGGAAATAAAGGCATCCTAAAGAAAAGGAAAATGAAGAGAGTATGTTACTTGCAAGCCTACCCTTAAGAAATCACTAATGGAAATTTTCTAAACAGAAAAGACATTATAACAAGTCTTAGAACTCTACAAAGAAAATAGGTAAAAGTAGACATCAGTAGAATATTATTCTTACTGGTTTTTTAGGTCAAATTTTGTTGTATGAGCCAATATAGTGCTCAGTGTAGCTAAATACTTAAAACATTTAGTTATAAAGTAAGTAAGTTAAAGTAACCTCAATGGAAGTAAGTGTTTTATAACTAAAAGTGATAAGACACAGAAATTGTAGTGCTGTGGCCATATGCCAAAAATGCTGACAGCTGTCAGAAAAGATGCAAGGAGTTCATTATCCATAGAACCTCCAGAGTGAATGCAGCCCTGTCAGCACGATGCTCAGATGCATAATTGATTCCCTACCCTCGGTGCTTTTGTTACCAGGCCTCCTTATTTAGGGCCTTTGGCTGAGGTTGACTCAGGTGGTTTTGCAGAGACTCTTAGTGTCTCTGAGAGCTTGAAGACACTTTGCTCCACTCTGACTACACTCAACTTAGGTAAAAGAAATTAGGAAGTTTTTCTTTATTCTTTTTTTTTAAGTGAGAGGAAGGGAAATACAGAGACAGACTCCTGTATTGCCCCAACTGGGATCCCCCCAACAGCCCCCATCTGGGGCTGATGCTCTGCCCATCTGGGACTACTCACAACCAAGCTATTTTTAGCACCTGAGGTGGAAGCCATCCCCAGCACCCAGGACCAATGTGTTTGAATCAATCGAGCCAGGCTGTGGGAGGGGAAGAGGGAAAGAAGGGGGAGGGTTGAGGAGCAGATGGTCACTTCTCCTGTGTGCCCTGACCAGAATCAAATCCGAGACTTCCAGACACCAGGTTGGTGCTCTCCCACTGAGCCAACTAGCCAGGGCTGGAAGTTTTTCTAAGAAAAAGAAACTTTATCCTAGATGTGTATTTATAGGCCAAAAAAAAAAATTTACATATAGAGTTCAGTACTAAGTGGTTTTAAGCATCTACTGAGGGTCTTAGAATATATCCATTGTGGATAAGTGGAATGACTATATTATAAATTAAGCACCAACAAATTGGATAACTAGAAGAAATGCGTAATTCCTCCAAAGATACACTCTACCAAGACCGAATTATGAAGAAAAAGAAAACCTGAAGAGACTGATAAGAAACATGGAGATTGAGTCAGAAATCAAGCCTGTCAGAACAAAGAAAAGCCCCAGGACCAGATGGTTTCACAGATGAATTCTACCAAACATTTAAACGTGAAGCTTCTCAAACTCCAGAAACTTGAAGAATGGAGAAGATTGTTAATCTCATTTAATGAGTCCAGCATCATTCTGACCCAAAGCAAGCCTGAGACACCAGAAGAAAACTACAGTTTAACTGCCATTATGAACAACAGAATACTAGTGTGCTGAATTCACAGGCACATTACAAAGATCATAGACCACAACTAACTGGGATTTATCTCTGGATACAAAGATGTTTCAGCATACACATATTAATTAGTAGGTTACACAACGTTAATAGAACAAAAGATAAAAATCATTTAATAATCTCAATAAATACAGAGAAGCAGTTGAAAATCCAGTATACTTTCATGAAAATATACTCAACTAATTAAGTATAAAAGGAAGGTACCTCAACATAATAATGGCCATATATGAAAAGATCACAGCTAATATTAAACTAAATAGTAAAAACTGAAAGCTTTTTTATTTTTTTAGAATGCACCAAGGGTCCTAGGGGAGACCACCTCACAATTCCCTATACAGGTTTCATGAGATAGCCCCAACCCCCAGTCCGTACAGGTATTCATTGATACAAACAGAAGCAGGGAAGAGAATGAGGAAGTCAGGAAGGAGAACTTCTTTAGAGCAGACAAAAGAATAAAGGAAATAATTCACTTTTGAGATATTTGCCCTGCCTATTTAATCAGAATTGCTAATTCTATCCCAGGTGTGTTGTGTTCAGCACAGTGCTATGTTCAGTACTTTTGTCAGTGACACCATTGTGGATTTTGCCTCAGGGCATGGAACTCTATCCCTGTTCTGTGTTCCTGTTCAGAGCCTCTACATCGTGTATCTTTCTGTTTGCGTTTTGCATCTAAGATCGAGAATGGGCAAGGGTGACCATTCTCACTACTTTGTTCAACAAAATACTGGAAGTCTTAGCCAGAGAAATTGGGGTGGGGTATTTAAATTGGAAAGAAAGAGGTAAGACTATCTGTTAAGAACAGGTCTTTTATGTAGGAAATTATAAAGACTCCATTAAAAATGTTAGAACTAATAAATTCTGTTAAGTGCTGAATACAAAATCAACACACAAAAACAAATTGCATTTGTATACATGAACAATTATTCAAAAGAAAACACTCTCTGGACTCCACACATATGTAGTGGCTGAGAATTCGGAGTGATATCTCAGTTGCAAATAACCCCTTAAAAGCATGGGGTCTCAACCTCACTATGCTCATCAGTTCAGAGCATCAGAGCCAGGAAGAAAAATCCACAAAACATTTGGCTGTGAAAATAACCAGGGATTCTGTCTGCGAAGGAGAGACAGAGTATGCTAGAAAGTCAGGCACCCACTTAAAGGCCAACACACAAAATCCCACTCACATTTACTTACCCTGGGCTCCCACACAGTGAGAGTGGCTCAGAGCAGAATACAGTCATGTGAGAAGAGTTTAGAATGGGTGATGCTGGAGAAATAGCTTCAAGGGCAATTGGCAGGATCCCTGCGCTGAGTCCCTTTCCCAAACAACCCACAGAGGCCATCTTCCTTGGGTCGGTATGCCCCTCGTTATGGCACCAGCCTGAGGGAATACAGTGGCCCTATCCCCCCAACTCCCTGTCACCCTACCCTGTGGAGCTCACACAAGTACAAAAGTCAAGTTTACTGGTATGAGAAGATTGGGTGTAGGAGAAACTGATTTGTGTGGCTCTGAGATGGGGACATTTTCCCACCTTCCTGTGAGCCTGACAGGTGCTACCTCCTCTCAGGAGAACCACTAGCTGCACCTTCCCAAGTCCTGGTAACACCAGCCCACTGAGATCATGCTGTCCAAGAGGTCTGGGCAGAATCTGGACAGATGGAGTTGTGTGGCTCTAAAATAATGGCCATTTTTCCCATGCGTGCTTGACTGGTGTGGAGTCCTTCCTCCACAGAGCCAAGTCTGGGTTGTTTAGCCTGATAAATTTTTCAGGCCTCTCCCTGATGACCCCCTGACATCCGGACACACCACAGTGTCTTTGGGTACCCAGTGAGTGATGGTCAGCCTTGGTGCACCCTGGAACATTTGCTTGTAGCCTCAGATTCAGAACTGGCACCAAATTTGAATCTGTATCAGTCTGGTGAAGACCACTCACCCATACCTCAATTAGAACATACTTCACACACTCACATACAACCAGAGGTTTGTCTTTTTCAGTGACAGAGCTCAACAGGCAGTTGGCAAACAGAGGCGGGCAGAGCCAAATGATGGCATGGATTGGCCCTTTTGCTGGCCCCCCTGTGCTCGGTGCTGGTGGAAGCCAGCTTTGCCACACAGCTAGACCCTCTGAGCACACACTCAGCCCAGCACAGGCATGGACTGGGCCTTTTGCTGGCCCCCCTGTGCTCGGTGCTGGGGGAAGCCAGCTTTGCCACACAGCTAGACCCTCTGAGCACATGCTCAGCCCAGCACAGGCATGGACTGGGCCTTTTGCTGGCCCCCCTGTGCTCGGTGCTGGGGGAAGCCAGCTTTGCCACACAGCTGGACCCTCTACACACTCAGCCCAACAGCTAGACCCTCTGAGCACACACTCAGCCCAGCACAGGCAGCCACAAACTGGGTTGCTTTGTAACTCCAAACAGATTGCCAACGCCAATCAAAGAAAATGTTTGATAGTGACCTGCACCAGAGTCCCTACAAAAGGTCCCAGAACAGACACATCCCATAACCAGATTCAGACGATATCAAAGCAGGGTACAGTTATCTCCACAAATCACACATCCAAAGGGAGATCTCAGCAGGCACCAGACCCCACTTAGGCAGATCATGCTTTGTGTTTTCATCACCGCGCAGCAGCTCGTACACTGTGCCCAAGGCCGACCCACGCAGTCACCCAGCCTGAGAGCATACCTCATACAGAGAGTTGCCAACAGCAGTCAAGACCCAACTACAGCTTACATCTCAGACAACTCCATACAGCAAGGCTATCGTTTAAAATTGAAGGAGAAATAAAGAGTTTCCAGACAAGGAAAAGCCAGAAGAGTTTGTTACACCAAACCAGTATTATTTTTTTTAAAAAAATGTGAAAGGACCTGCTTAAGAGAAAGAAGAAGAAAAAGAAACATATCTAAAAGAATAAAATGACAATAAACATGTACCTGTCAATAACCACTGTACATGTAAATGGCTTAAATGTTCCAATAAAAAGACATAGGTAGCTGAATGGATAAGAAAGCAAGACTTCAACATGTGTGAAGGGTCTATGGAGTGAGGTCAGTCTGTGCCCACTCTACAATCTTTCTTTAGAAGGTTCTGGAGGAAAACCAGGCAACTTCAAGGGTAGGTGAGCAGCTGACAAGTGGAAGCAGACTTCAAGGAGCTTGGTCCCTTCTACAGAGTGGCCCACATCACAAAGTGGGAAGAAGTTGGCCATTATACACAGATTTAACCCTCCCACACATACCCAGGAACAGTAGAGGCAGTCAAAACCAGTGAACAGAGTGGTAGCTCCAGACAGGTAGCCCATGGCCAGTTACAGACAAAGACTTACATAGACACATACCCAAACCCTGCCCAAGTGTATCCAGAATTAAAACAACCAGTGTTGGGCTTTAGACCACGCCGGAGTTAGTTGGGTTATCAGTGAGGTTAAGAAAGCAATCAGAAGACACCTGGAGGCAAATTGAAAACAACAACCCATTATTTGCGGACAAGCAATCCTATGAGGGAAATTTATAGTAATACAGGTCTACCTGAGAAAGAAGAATAATTGTAAACAGTTTAACATTGCCCCTAAAGGAACTAGGAAAAGAATGACAAACCCCAAAATGAGTAGATAAGGAAAATAATAAAGATCAGAGCAAACAAATGAAATAGAGTCTGAAATAACAATACAAAAGATCAATGAATCCAAGAGCTGGTTCTTTGAAAAGATAAACAAGATTGACAAACTTTTAACCAGGCTCATCAAATAGAAAGAGAGGACCCAACTAAATAAAAAAGAATTGACAAATGATGTCACAAATATAAAAAAAATTGTAAAAATATATTACAATTATACGTTAACAAATTGAACAATCTAAAAGAAATGGATAAATTCCTAGAAACATATCATCTTCCCAAACTGAACAAGTAGAAACAGAATCTACACAGACCAATTATAACTAATGAAATCAGAGCAGTAATTTAAAAATTTCCAATCAGAGCAGTAATTTAAAATTTTCCCAACAGACAAAAGCCTGGACCACGTGGATTCACAGGCAAATTTTACCAAACATTCTAAGAAGAATTAACACCTATCCTTTTCAAACTATTCAAAAATAAAATGCAGCAGGAGGGAAAGCTCCCAAGCTCATTTGACTAGGACAAATTACAAGAAAAATTATAGTTAAATATCACTGATAAGCATAGGTATAAAAATTCTAGACAGAATATTAGCAAACTAAATTCATCAGTACAATTATACAATATGATCAAGTGAGATTTATTCCTGAAATGCAGGATTGGTTCAATAGCTTCAAATTAATGAATGTGATACACCACATAAACAAAATAAAAGATAAAAATTATATCATATCAATGGATAAAGAAAAACCATTTATAATATGAACCTCAGAGTGATGGGAATAGAGGGAACATGCCTCAACATAATAAAGTTCATATGTGACAAACTAACAGTGCTTTTCTTAAGATCAGGAATAATACAGGAAGGTCTTCTCTCACTACTTTTATTCAACATAGTGCTGGAAGACTTAGCCACAGCAATCAGATATAAAGAAGAAATAAAAGGTATCCAAATTGGAAACAAAAAAGTAAAACTTTCATTATTTACAGATGACATATTGTTTATAGACATCCCTAAAAGTTTCACAAAAAAACTACAAGAACTATAAATAAATTGAGTAAATACCAGGATACAAAATAAATATTCAAAAATTAGTTGCATTTTATATATACATCAAAAATGAACTATCAAAAAGGGAAACTAAGAAGGCAACTCCATCTACAGTTGTATCAAAAACTAAAATATTGAGAAATAAATTTAACCAAGGATATAAAAGACCAATACTCAAAAAAAATTATAAAATACTGGAGAAGGAAACTGAAGAAGATACAAATAAATGGAAACATATATCATGTTTATGGATAGAAAGAATTAACATTGTTAAAATACCCATACTACTCAAAGCAATCTATGAATTCAGGGCAATTTCTACCAAAGTGCCAAGTACCGATGGCATATTTCACAGGACTAGAACAAATAATCCAAAATTTTATATAGAACCACAGAACATGTTGAATAGCCACAACAATCCAGAGAAAGCAAGCACTACCGGATATCAAACTCGACTACAAGTCCATAGTAATCAAAGCAGCATGCTACTGGCATAAAAACAGAGTAGACAGCCCAGAAATAAACCCATACCTAGATGGTCAATTAATATTTGACAAGGAAAGTAAAAAACATGATATAATGCGGTAAAGACAGTCTGTAAATGGCATTAAAATTGGACAGCTACAGTTGAAAAGATTAAAGTAGACAACCACCTCCCATCATATACAAGAATAAACTCAAAATGGTTAAAAGACTTAAATATAAGGCTTGGAATTACAAATATTTTAGAAGAAAACAGGCAGTAAAATCTCAGACATTTCTCTTAGCAATATTTTTTTTCTGATATATCTTCTAAGGCAGTGGTTCTCAACCTTTCTAATGCTGTGACCCTGCAATACAGTTCCTCATGTTGCGATGACCCCAAACCAAAAAATAATTTTGGTGGATACTTCATAACTGTAATTTTGCTACAGTTATGATTCAGACTGTAAATACCTGATATGCATTATGTATTTTCTGATGGCTTTAGGCGACCCCACCAGGGTTGCGACCCACAGGTTGAGAACCGCTGTTCTAAGGCTAGGGAACCAAAGAAAATAAACAAATGGGACTACATCATACTAAAAAGTTTTTCCAAAGCAAATACAATTATCAACAAAATGAAAAGATGGCTGACTGAGAGAACATATTCATTAATGATACATCTGATGAGTTACTAACCAAAATTTATAAATAACTTATACAACTCAATACTAAATAAAAACCAAACAATTCAATTAAAGATTGGACAGAGTACCTCATTACACACTTTTCTAAAGAGGATATACATGTGGCCAATAGACATAAAAAGATGTTTAATTTCACTAATCATCAGAGAAATGCAATTTAAAACTGCAATGAGATACCTCACACTTGTCAGGCTGGCAAACATCAATGTGTCCACATAAAACAAGTGTTGACAGGTATGTGGACAAAAGAACACTCCTGCACTGCTGTTGGGGGTGCAGAGTGGTACAGCCCCTATGAAGAACCATCTGGAATTTCCTCAAAAAAATTAAAAGTGGAACTACCTTATGACTTAGCAGTTCCAAAGAATATAATTATTTGGGTCTTCTCTCCATTTTTTCTTGATGAGTCTGGCTGAAGTTTCATCAATCTTGTTTCTCTTTACAAAAAAAACAACTCTTGGTTTTATTCACAGAGACTTTTAGTCTCTGTGTCACTTATGCTCTAAACTTTAATATTTTTCTCCCTTTTACTCTGGGCTGTTGTTCTTTTATTAGTCCTTTTGGGTGTGCAGTTAGATTGTTTACTTGCTATTTTTCTTGCTTCTTGAGGTAGGCCTGTAATGCTGTGAACTTCCCTCTCAAGACTGCTTTCATTGTGTCTCATAGCTTTGTGGTTGTTGAGTGTTCATATTCATTTGTTTCCAAGTAATTTTTTTTATTTCTTTCTTGATTTCACAACCCCTTTCTTGTTTAATAACAAGCTATGAACCTCCATGTGTTTGAATATTTTTCAGTTTTTTTATTGTAGTTGACTTCTAGTTTTATACCATTGTGAAAAAGAAGCTTGAAGTGATTTAAATAAGTTTGAATTTGTTAAAACAAAGAAATATGACCCAAATAAATAAAATCAAATTAAAGAGTAGTAACAGCTGACATCAGAGAAATACAAAGGATTATAAGAAAATGATATGAACACGTATATGCCAACAAATTGGACAACCTGGGTAAAATGAATTAATTTCTAGAAACATAAGTTTTCCAAAATTGAAGCTGGAAGAATCAGAAAACCTGAATAGACTGATTAGACCTAATATCATTAAGGCAGTTATCAAAAAAACTTCCAGCAAACAAAAGTCCTGGACCAGATGACTTTACAGGTAAATTTACCAAATATTTTAAAAAGAATTTACATCTGTCTTTCTCAAATTATTCCAGAAAATTTAAGCAAGGGAAAACCTTCAAGCACACTGGAAAGAAAGTATAATCTGATATTCTGGGATGAAATGTCCTGTAAATATGTATTAAGTCCATTTGGTCTAGTGTGTCATTTAAGACCAATATTTCTTTATTGATTTTCTGTTTGGATGATCTGTCTAAAGCTGTCAGTGGTGTGTTGAGTTCTCCAGGTATGATTGTATTTTTGTCTGCTATTTTTAGATCAGTTAGTAGATGTAATATATTTTAGTGTTCCCTGGTTCAGTGCATATATATGAAGAAGCCTTATGTCTTTTTGATATAGTGTCCTCTTTATCATTCATTATGAAATGTCCATCTTGTTCTCTTGTTACTTTGTTGTTTTGAAGTCAGCATTGTCAGATATAAGTATGGCTACACTTCCTTTTCTTTGGGTATTATTTGCTTGGAGAATGGTTTTCCAGCCTTTCACTTTGAGTTTATTTTTGTCCTTGCACCATAGATGTGTCTCTTGAAGGCTGTGTATGGTTGAGTTTTGCTTTTTGATCCAATCTGCTACTCTGTGCCTCTTGATTGGTGAATTCAGTTCATTTACAGTTAGGGTAATTATTGACACTTGAGGATTTCCTATAGCCGTTTTATGTTTTGTTTTCTGGTAGCTCTGTGTCTCCTTTGGTTCTTTTCTTTTGTGTTTCTGTCAGTTGTTTTTGTTTGATGGTATTTTGTACTTATTTCCCCTGTTTCTTCTTTTTGAAACTATATATTTCAGTAGTGGCTTTTTTTTGTAAATAGTTTATTAAGAGAAAAATGACCATATGTACAAGAGTCCTTTGTCTTATGAGTGCTTCTGCACTCCACCCTCCTTTGCTGCTACAGATCTTGCTGCTCCTCCCTCCTTTTATGTTATTGTTGTCACAGAAATTTCCTTGTTTTTATTTTAACCTTGTTGGAGCTTTTACTTGTAGTTTTGATTTGTTTTGTTCTTTGTATGTGGTCGAATAACCCCCTTTTGTATTTCCTGCAGTGGAGGTTTTCTGGTAATATATTCTGTCAGCTTCTGTATGTCTGCAAAAGTTTTTATTTCTCCTTCATATTTGAAGGATAACTTTGATGGATATACCGATAGTATTCTTGGCTGGTATTTCCTCTCTTTCAGGACTTTGACTGTTTGGGTCCACTCTCTTCCGGCTGGTAGAGAGTTTGCTGAGAAGTCTGATAATACCCTGATGGGCCTTCCTTTTTATATATCATGTTCTTCTTTTCCCTGGCTGCCTTGAGGATTCTGTCTTTGTTACTGATTTTTGATATTATTATGATATGCCTTGGAATAGGTCTGTTTGGGTTGAGGTAACTTGGCATTCTGATTGCTTCTTGAATTTGAGAATGTAACTCTTTCCACAGGCTTGGGGACTTCTCATCAGTTATTTTTTAATAGGCTCTCCATTCCCTTCTCCTCTTCTGCTATCCCCATTATTCTGATATTGCTCTTTCTGTTGAAGTCAGACAGTTCTTGTAGAGCTCTATCATTCTTTAAATTCATGATTTCCTATCTTCTTTCTGCAGCATCTCTAGTTGCTTGTCTTTGATGTCACTGATTTTTTATTCTCTCTGGCCTGTTTTATTAGCTAAACCTGCCACCTCATTTTTCTTTCTTTTTTAAATTTCATTTAGAAAATTAATTTTATCATGGTGATGTTGGTCAGTAAGAGTACATAGGTCTCAGGTAAACATTTCTTCGGGTATTGAGTTCTTCATCACTGTTTGTTTTGTTTGTTTTAAGTTTCAGTCTCCTTGGTGAAACACTCCTTTTGTTTATTAATTTGTTTTTTGAACTCATTAAGTTGCCTATTATTTTTATCTCGCATCTCATTGAGTATTTTCAGAACTTCAGTTTCTAATTCTCTATTGTTTAACTCCAAGGTTTTCATGCGATTGAACCTGCTTTCTGGAGATTTTTTGTTTTGTTTCTGAACTATGTCTCTTTTTTGTTTAGCCATGGTATTCAATTTCTTCTTCCTTGATGGCATTTGAGAGTGGTAGTATTCTTTATAACTCTAACAAAAATCAACCAGAAAATAAGAAAAATAAAAGTAAACATTACAATGAAATTATAAAAATTTTAAAAAATAATGACAAGTGAAAAAAATCCACAAAAAATAAAGAGCAAAAACAAAGAGAAACAACTACAAGAAAATAAGAATAAAATATATAAAAACTAATTAAAATGAAATTCAATGGGAAAAAAAAAGATTTTTTTGAGAGATTTTTCTGTTTTTTTCCAGTACTTGGCACCATGTTACAGGTGTTTCTGTGTGAAAACCCGGGGCTGACCTTCACTTCGGTGTTGCTATAGCAATGATGCAGGCAGGGTGGCAGTCACGGTGGTGGGTGGGGCGTGTGGAGAGGGCTTTACAGCTGTAGTAGCAGTGATCTCAGACCTCTGAGCTCTCTGCCCCACGGCTCAACCGACCTCTGTTTCTCGGGGGAGGGAATGGCTGCAGAGCTGGCTGTGGGGCCTGTCTTGGCCACTGTCCAATCCCGTGAGGTGAGGAAGTGGGATCTGGGGTGCTGGGGGCTGCACTTTGGTTCTCTCCGTTTCTGTGCAGAGTGCAGGCCGCAGGAGACACAGGAAGGAGCTCTGGCCATGACCCCTCGTTCTGAACCTGCTCTGGTTATCTCCCCTCTGCCCCTCATTGTCACCACTTCCTTGGCAGAAGGAGACCCAGTGATTCCAGGCTTCTCCCCTCTGAAGAGCCCGTGCAGAGAAAAACCCAGACAGTTGGGGCTTCTCCTCTCTCTACAGCCCTGCAGACAAAGCCCAGCCTGAGCTTCCCTCCTCTCCAGAGCCCCAGCAGAAAAGAAAATGACCCAGTCACGCCAGGCTTCCCTTCTTTCTGGAGCCCCAGCGGACGAGATCTCGGGAAGCCCAAGCCTCTCTCCTCTCTGGAGCTGACTGCGAGTGCATCTTCTCTTCCTCCTCCCTTCTCAGACCTTCCCCCCTTAGTCCATTCGGTGTGCAGACCTGTCAGGCAAGCCCGCCAGCCCAGCTGGGGTTGCTTCGCTGTGTTATAGCTGCTCAGTCTGTTGACATTTCAAGGGGAGAGATCAGGGGTATCTCTCATGCCCTCACGACTCTGATGTCACCATTCTTCTTTTTCTTAAAGAAGATCTTTTAACATTTCATGTGATAATTGGTTGGGTGCTGATGAACTCCTTCAGCTTTTCCTGTCTGGGAAGCTCTTTACCTGTCCTTTGATTCTCAGTGACAGCTTGGCTGCTGGGTAGAGTCATCTCGGTTATAGGTCCTTGCTTTCCACCACTTTGAGTATTTCGTGCCCCTCCCTCCTGGCCTGCAGAGTTTCTGTTGAGAAGTCAGCTGACAGTCTTATGGGAGCTCCCTGGTAGGGAACTAACTGCTTGTCACTTGCTTCTTTTAAGATTCTCTCTTTGTCTTTAATTTTTGGCATTTTAATTATGTTTCTTTGTGAAGGCCTCGTTGGATTCATTTTGTTTGGAACTCTCTGTGCTTCCTGGACTTGTGTGTCTGTTTCCTTCACCAGGTTAGGGAGTTTTGTGTCATTTTTTTACATAGGTTTTTCATTGTTTTTGTCTTGTCTCTTTCTGGCACCCTCGAGATGAGACTGTTGGTGTGCTTGAAGTTGTGCCACAGGCTCCTCACACTGTCTTTATTTTGGGGTTCTTTTTCTTTTTGCTGTTCTGATAGGGTGGATTTTTGTTTTTTGTGGCTTTTTTTTTTTTTTGCTTTCTTATATTCCAAATCACTGATTTGATTATCAGCTTCATCAATTCTACTGTTGATTCCCTGTAAATTATTCTTTATTGTAATTAGTGTATTCTTCATTTCTGACTGGTCCTTTGTATGCTGTTGGAGTTCTCACTGAGTTTGCTGAGCATCTTTATAGCCAGTGTTTTCAACTCTGCATCTAGTCGATTGCTTGTCTCCATTTTTATTTGTTCTCTTTTTTCTTTTTCTTTTTGTAGTTTTGTTCTGTTTTCTCATTTGGAACATGTTTTTTCTGTCTCCTCATTTTGGCAGCCTCCCTGGGTTTGTTTCTATGTATCAGGTAGAGCTCTGTGTCCTGAGCTTGGTAGAGTGGCTTAATGTAGTTGTCGTCTTGTAGCATCCAGTGGAACGGTCTCCCTGTTCACCTGAGCTGTGCATACAGGTGTGCCCCTCCCATGTGGGCTGTGTGCACCCTCCTGGTGTGTTGATCGCTGAGTGCTGTTGGCTCCGCCATGGGAGGGATACACTGCCAGGCAAAGTGTCCGCATTGAGTGGCTGCAGCCACCTTGGAGGATCAGCTACGCAAGAGCCTGCACCACAGAGCAAGACTTCCTTCAGCTGGGCTCTGATGGCCACTGCTTCTGTCCTTGGCTGTGTCATTTGTGGAGGTGGTTGGGTGGTGCTTCAACATCCTCTGAAGCTATCCACCGGGTGCCCTGGCTCCGGGGCCTCAGGATGTGCAGGACAAGATCAGCCACTGCCTGTGTTCTGCTGGGGTCACTTGTCATGAGCTACAAAGCCATCTGCAGATGGTTGCTACTTGTGCTGGTCTTTAAGGTACCCCAGAGAGGCCCAGCTATGAACCAAGGCCAGTGGCCCTGAGTGGTTGTCCTGGGACCACTTAACAAAAGCTATGAGGCCCAGCAAGGCCAGATGCTGCTGCTTTGAGAAATATTAGGAAAGTCTGCCACAATGAGTTATGACGGAACATTTGTATGGAAAAGCCACTGGAAACGGCTTTGGTGTGCCTGCAACTGGGGTGGGGCTGAGTCTCAGGAAATCTCCAGAGCAAGGTCAACAGGGATAGCCAGGGCAATGAGACTCGGATATGGTGCCTGCTGGCTGGTCTGAGGCGGGAGGGCTCAGTAAAGCCACAGTGGCCTCGGCCACACTTCCGTCTGTGAGAAATGTGGCCCTCACCTTCCATGTGTCCGTCAAGCCTGCCAGGCTGCTGCCCCCGCACGGGAGCTCAGAGCAGTAATTCTTGGGAAGGCCCTGCATGGTCCTTTTAGGGGGAACCCCTGGGACTCCAGTGGCCCTCGACTCACTCAGCCAAAATTCCCTCTGGCTTTTACTAACAGAAGTGATGGGACGGCTCTTCCGGCACTGGAACCCTGAGCTGGGGGGCCTGGTGTGGGGCTGGGACCCCTTGCTCCTCAGGGGGGACCTCTGTAGCTGAGACACCCCTCCCGATGTTTGTCCACCACAGGTGGGAGTGGGGCCAGCCTGTTACACGTTTACGCCCCTCCCACCAATCGGGATGTGACTTCTTCATAGTCTCAGTTGTAGGATTGACAGTTGTTCGATAGTTTAGTTGTAATTTTGATGTGGTTTTGGGAGGGTGTAAGTATGCCATTTACCTATGTTGCCATCTTAACTGGAAGCCCTAAATGACTAAATATTTATATTTATCACATGTGTTAAATATCTTATACATTAACACACCCTATACTTTTTTTTTTTAATAAATTTTTATTAATGGTAATGGGATGACATTAATAAATCAGGGTACATATATTCAAAGAAAACATGTCTAGGTTATTTTGTCATCAAATTATTTTGCAAACCCCTCGCCCAAAGTCAGATTGTCCTCCGTCACCCTCTATCTAGTTCTCTGTGCCCCTCCCCCTCCCCCTAACTCTCTCCCTCCCTCCCTCCCATGTCCTCCCTCCCCCCCCACCCTTGGTAACCACCACACTCTTGTCCATGTCTCTTAGTCTCATTTTTATGTTCCACCAATGTATGGAATCATGTAGTTCTTGTTTTTTTCTGATTTACTTATTTCACTCCTTATAATGTTATCAAGATCCCACCATTTTGCTGTAAATGATCCGATGTCATCATTTCTTATGGCTGAGTAGTATTCCATAGTGTATATGTGCCACATCTTCTTTATCCAGTCTTCTATTGAAGGGCTTTTTGGTTGTTTCCATGTCTTGGCCACTGTGAACAGTGCTGCAATGAACATGGGGCTACATGTGTCTTCACGTATCAATGTTTCTGAGGTTTTGGGGTATATACCCAGTAGAGGGATTGCTGGGTCATAAGGAAGTTCTATTTGTAGTTTTTTGAGGAACCACCATACTTTCCTCCATAATGGTTGTACTACTTTACAGTCCCACCAACAGTGAATGAGGGTTCCTTTTTCTCCACAGCCTCTCCAACATTTGCTATTACCCGTCTTGTTGATAATAGCTAATCTAACAGGAGTGAGGTGGTATCTCATTGTAGTTTTGATTTGCATTTCTCTAATAACTAATGAAGCTGAGCATCTTTTCATATATCTGTTGGCCATTTGTATCTCTTCCTGGGAGAAGTGTCTGTTCATGTCATCTTCCCATTTTTTTATTGAACACACCCTATACTTAATGCAGTTATTCAACACATATTTACTGAGCATGTACAATGTATCAGACACTGGTGATACAATGGTAGAAAAAAAATTTTCTTCCCTCATACAGCTTGCATTCTGTTACTGTAGCATGGCATAAAAAGTTTTCTGTAACTCACCATTTTGCATATTGTTTTATACTGACTTACACTTTCCTCCTTCTCTGCAGTCCATTTAGCTGCTTCTGTTGGAAGCTTCCTATTTTTTGCCAGTTTTTTCCCATTTAACTCCATTAGTCAAAACTATGGATGTATAACCCTCACGACCAAGGTGGCGGCCTGTCTCAGCTCAAACGTTGCACTGGCACTGGGTGTCAATCTTCTGATGAAGCTGGAAATAAAAGGTAAGTGTTTGCCTTGAAAGTTTTGCCTTTGCTATTTGATTCCTAGAATGGTAGAACAAGGCGGCGTGGTAAAGAGGTAAGAAATGTAATAAGAGTTATTTATCCCCTGATTTTTTATTTACTGTAAAGGCAATTATGTGAACTGTCAAAAAATCAATCAGAAATGTGAAAAACTAAGTGTTCCCATCTCTTCACATTAAAGCCCCAGTTATACTCTCAAAGTCATTTTAAACCTTATAACCTACAAATTGCTGTATTTACTTTATGCTATATATTCAATATTTATATTAGACCTCTTCCCACATAGGTAAGTGTTTTTTATCCAAAGTTGTATAATATTCCATTCTGAAGAAGTACTATAATTAACTGGTTCTCTATCAATGCACATTTGAGTGGTTTCCAATTTTTTGCTGTTACCCACAAGAATATACATATTATATTTGCTCATGCAGTGTACATACTAATACAAATACATTCCTAGATATAAAAATGCTATCTTCTGATGTGTTTGTAACAATTTTAATTGCTATTAAGACACCTTTCAAAAAGATATAAATAGCACATGAGTTTTTCTACATTCTTTCCAATAATATAGTACACTACTCTCATTTTAAAAACAAATATAGCTTCTTTATTTCCTATCACTAATATTCCTCCAAACTCCACACTACTGGGCTGAAGAAAACCAATGTAATATAAGTTTACCCAGTGATTTATTCATGTTCTTATGGGTGTATCAATCTTTCAGACATCTCTCTTCTCCTTCAAGATGATATGTGAGGAGAGGGGAATTGATGAATCTCTTGTGGTGAATGAAAAGGGGAGCCTCAGACGTATTTGGACTGGGATCTTTTGCGTCTGTGGGGGAGTTCCCTGCCAGAGCTGAGGTGTATTTATTTATGTGTGGCCCATGTGGCACCATGTCCGTCTGAGAATGTACCTTGTCTGTTAGAAGTGTGATTCTGGCTGTGTTCCTCTGCCTTGGCCAGGCCCTCTCTGAGACTCTGGCCCTCACACTTAGACAGTTCTGCAAGCTCTGGCTTTTAAGACATGAGAAGCCCATTGTCCCGCCTCAGGTCCATTCACCCAGCTTCCTGATTGTGCCAGTACCCATGCCACCATCACACAGTTTGGGAATTACACATGAGCCCACCCAAGTGGTTGTCCGGAGTTTCCCTGAAATGGAAAACCTAGGATCCATGTACCTGTTCTGTCTCTTTCCTTTGCCAGTTTTTTCCCATTTAATTCATTTCTTACTCAGGGAGAGGAGGATGCCTTTCTTCTTTGTCTTTCTAGAATGGACTTCCTTTCCAAAATTTGTATTGTTAGCTTCCCTAATTTAATGTAATCATATTTGTCAGTCTTTTCCAAGAAATCCTTTTAGACTCGGAGTCATAAAGATAATAATCTTATAATTTCTTCTAAAATTTATGTATTTTTATTTTTACATTTGGGTTTTCAATAAACATAGAGTTGATACTTCTGTTTGTTATAAGGTAAGAACTTAATTATTTATTTTCATGACATTCATTTATTGGATAGTTTGTTCTTGACTGGTTTCTGATTCCACCTTGTTTTCCAACATTTCCATATGTGCATGGGTCTGTTTCTGGTGATCTTTTCTGCTCTGTTGATTTTTTCCAGTCTGTTTTTGTGTCCCTGCCACGACGTCTTTGCTCATCATTGCTTTATAACAAGGCTCAGTGTTTGCTAGTCTTGCACCCACACCATGTTCTCTAGTCACTTCTGTCACAGTGCTCTCCACCTGAACTTCAGATTACTTGATAAGTCTTGTTGGGATTTATAACAAGTCTTAGTATTTGCTAGTCTTGCACCCACACCTTGTTCCCTAATCACTCCTGTCACTGTGCTCTCCACCTGAACTTAAGATGACTTGATAAATCTTGTTGGGATTTAGTAAGAATTTTGTTGCACTTACTGATGTATGAGGAAGATTGAGGTTACTAAATTTTCTAATCTATGAACAAAAAGCTAATTCCAGTGAAGATCCAATTAGAAGACTGTAACATATAACTTATTTATGGATACTTTATACATGAGGCATTAAAAATTCACTAAAAGAAGATGGCAGCAGAGTAGGCGGAAACACAGACGCCCAGCTCTCACCACCAAACTGGAATACAAATCAATTTAGGAAAAATCAGCATGAAAAACCAACTCTGAACTGCAAGAACAGCTCTCAAAAACCAAGGAGCAAAGAGGAAGCCACAACAATCCTGGTAGGGAGTGCCTGAACCTCCTCTGCTTACAGGAACGGAGGGGGGGTGAGGCTGAGAGCCCAGAGAGGATTTCACAGAGGGAAAAAGAGCAGAAACTACTGCTCACAGCCACTTACCTGGCGACCAGGGAGCGAGGTGTGTTGAAAAGACCAGCTTATCTCCCAAGTGGAAAGGACAGGGAGAGGGACAGACTGTGAGGGGCTAAGGAATAAAGGAGACAAAATAAAAAAGCTGACTCATTCGTGCTGGAGGCGGCGATAGCTGGGGGAGGGACTGAACCTTTCACGAAACAGAGCTGAAGTGCTTCCGGATCAGAGATCTCCAGACATCTATCCAGCTCCAATCAGCACAACAAGACACAGCTGAAAACAAGAAGTGGGGAGGAGGGGCAGTAACTCAGGTCTCCATGGAGATCTGAGATATACCTCCCCCTACTGAAGCTGAGAAAAAACCCTGCCCCCAGTGAGATTAGTTGGTGGAAGAGACCTTCAGAGTCTCAGGTTACACCCACAGCATTCTTAGATACAGTTTCAAGGAAGCCCCTGCTGAGATCAGTTAATAAGAATATCACCTGTTAAGAAAACAAACAAATCAAGACTTCAAAGCTGCCCAAATCCGAAAGTGGATTACAAATAATAGCTGATACCAACCCAAGAAGACCTAGAAATAACACAACTGAAAACTGGAGGCAGACAACACCAAGCCTAGACTCAACCAACTCTACAAACAAAACACCAAAAATGAGAAGACAAAAAAGTGCAATCCAAATGAAACCTTCAGGAGATGAACTGAGTGATATGGAAATAATTAAACTTCCAGATGCAGAGTTCAAAATAATGATTGTAAGGATGCTTAGGGATCTTAGAACAACAATGGATGGTTACTATGAACACCTAAATAAAGAAATAGCAAGTATAAAAATGAATCAGTCGGAGATGACAAATACAATATCAGAAATAAAGACCACAATGGAAGGAATTAAAAACAGGATAGATAGAGCAGAGGATCGAATCAGCGAGTTAGAGGACAACTGGAATGAAGGCATGAAAGCAGAGAAAAAAAGAGAAAAGAGACTCAAAAAGTCAGAGGAAACTCTTAGAGAGCTCTGTGACAACATGAAGAGAAATAACATCCGCATCATAGGGGTTCCTGAAGAAGAAGAAAAGGAACAAGGAATAGAGATGTTGTTCAATCATATCATAGCTGAAAATTTCCCTAAATTAATGCAAGAGAAACTCTCACAAGTCCAAGAAGCACAGAGGACTCCATTAAAGAGAAATCCAAAGAAACCTACACCAAGACACATCATAATTAAAATACCAAAGCTAAGCGATAAAGAGAAAATATTAAAACCTGCAAGAGAAAAAACAGTTATCACCTACAAAGGAGCCCCCATAAGGATGACAACTGACTTCTCAACAGAAACACTTGAGGCCAGAAGGGAATGGCAAGAAATATTCAAAGTAATGCAGAACAAGAACCTACAACCAAGACTACTTTATCCAGCAAGGCTATCGTTTAAAATCAAAGGAGAAATAAAAAGCTTCCCAGACAAAAAACAACTCAAGGAATTCATTACAACCAAACCAATGCTGCAGGAAATGTTAAGGGGCCTGTTGTAAACAGATCAAAGTGGGAAAAGAATATAGCAAAAGAATACACCTTTAAAGAAGAAAATGGCAATAAACAACTACATATCAATAATAACCTTAAATGTAAATGGATTAAATGATCCAATCAAAAGACATAGGGTAGCTGCGTGGATAAGAAAATAGGACCCAGGCCCTGGCCAGTTGGCTCAGCGGTAGAGCGTCGGCCTGGCATGCGGGGGACCCGGGTTCGATTCTGGGCCAGGGCACATAGGAGAAGCACTCATTTGCTTCTCCACCCCCACCCCCCTCCTTCCTCTCTGTCTCTCTCTTCCCCTCCCGCAGCCAAGGCTCCATTGGAGCAAAGATGGCCCGGGCGCTGGGGATGGCTCCTTGGGCTCTGCCCCAGGCGCTAGAGTGGCTCTGGTCGCGGAACAGCGACCCCCCGGAGGGGCAGAGCATCACCCCCTGGTGGGCAGATCTTTGCCCCTGGTGGGCGTGCCGGGTGGATCCCGGTCGGGCGCATGTGGGAGTCTGTCTGGCTGTCTCTCCCTGTTTCCAGCTTCAGAAAAATACAAAAAAAAAAAAAAAAAAGAAAATAGGACCCATACATATGTTGTCTACAAGAGACACACCTTAGAACAAAAGACACACATAGATTGAAGGTAAAAGGATGGGAAAAAACATTTCATGCAAACGGAAATGAAAAAAAAGCTGGGGTAGCAATACTTATATCAGACAAATTAGACTTTAAAACAAAGGATATAGTAAGAGATAAAGAAGGCCACTACATAATGATAAAGGGAGTAATCCAACAGGAAGATATAACTATTATAAATATCTATGCACCTAATATAGGAGCACCCAAATATATAAAACAGACTTTGATGGATTTAAAGGGCGAGATCAACAGCAATACTATAATAGTAGGGTATTTCAATACCCCACTAACATCACTAGATAGATCCTCAAGAAAGAAAATTAACAAAGAAACAGCAGACTTATTGGAAACACTAGATCAACTCGATTTAATAGATATCTTTAGAACCTTTCACCCTAAAGCGGCAGAATATACATTCTTTTCAAGTGCTCATGGTACATTCTCTAGGATAGACCACATGTTAGGGCACAAAAGTGCTCTCAACAAATTTAAGAAGACTGAAATCATATCAAGCACTTTCTCCGATCACAACGGCATGAAACTAGAAATGAATCACAGCAGAAAAGCTCAAAAATTCTCAAACACATGGAAACTTAATAGCAGGGTGTTAAATAATGAGTGGATTAAGAATGAGATCAAAGAAGAAATAAAAAAATTTCTAGAAACGAATGACAATGAGCATACAACAACTCAAAATTTATGAGACACAGTGAAAGCAGTGCTGAGAGGGAAGTTCATAGCACTACATGCACACTTTCAGAAGCTAGAAAAAGCTCAAATAAACTTAACCCTGCATCTAAAAGAATTAGAAAAAGAACAGCAAGTAGAGCCCAAATGTAGTAGAAGGAAGGAAATAATAAAGATCAGAGCAGAAATAAATGACATAGAGGCTAAAGAAACAATACAGAGGATCAATGAAACTAGGAGCTGGTTCTTTGAAACAAGATTGATGAACCTTTAAGTAGACTCACTAAGAAAAAGAGAGGACTCAAATAAATAAAATTAGAAATGAGAGAGAAGAAATAACAACTGACACAACAGAAATACAAAATATTGTAAGAAAATACTATGAAGAACTGTATGCCAAAAAACTAGACAACCTAGATGAAATGGACAAATTCCTTGAAACATACAATCTTCCAAAAATCAATCTGGAAGAATCAGAAAACCTAAACAGACCAATTACAACAAATGAGATCGAAACAGTTATCAAAAAACTCCCAACAAAGAAAAGTCCGGGGCCCGATGGCTTCACAACAGAATTCTACCAAATAGTCAAAGAAGAACTAACTCCTATCCTTCTCAAACTATTTCAAAAAATTCAAGAGGAAGGAAGACTTCCAAGCTCCTTTTATGAGGCGAGCATAATTCTGATTCCAAAACCAGGCAAAGACAACACAAAGAAAGAAAATTATAGGCCAATATCTCTGATGAATATAGATGCTAAAATCCTCAACAAAATATTAGCAAACTGGATCCAACAATATATGGAAAAAATCATACACCATGATCGAGTGGGATTTATTCTGGGGAGGCAAGGCTGGTACAATATTCGTAAATCAATCAATGTGATTCATCACATAAACAAAAAGAAAGAGAAAAACCATATGATAATTTCAATAGATACAGAAAAAGCATTTGATAAAATCCAGCACCCATTCATGATCAAAACTCTCAGCAAAGTGGGAATACAGGGAACATACCTCAACATGATAAAAGCCATCTATGAGAAACCCACAGCCAACATCATACTCAATGGGCAAAAATTAAAAGCAATCCCCTTAAGATCAGGAACAAGGCAGGGGTGCCCCCTTTCACCACTCTTATTTAACATGGTCTTGGAAGTCCTAGCCACAGCAATCAGACAAGAAGAAGAAATAAAAGGCATTCAAGTTGGAAAAGAAGAAGTAAAACTATCATTATTTGCCTATGATATGATATTGTATGTAGAAAACCCTAAAGTCTCAGTCAGAAAGCTACTGGACCTGATAAATGAATTCAGCAAAGTGGCAGGATATAAAATCAATACTCAGAAATCAGAGGCATTTTTATATACCAACAATGAACAGTCAGAAAGAGAAATTAAGGAAACAATCCCCTTCACAATTACAACCAAAAAAATAAAGTACCTAGGAATAAACTTAACCAAGGAGACTAAAGACTTGTACTCGGAAAATTACAAAGCATTGATAAAAGAAATCAAGGAAGATACAAACAAGTGGAAGCATATACCGTGCTCATGGTTAGGAAGACTAAACATCATTAAAATGTCTATATTGCCTGACCAGGTGGTGGCGCAGTGGATAGAACGTCGGACTGGGATGCAGAAGGACCCAGGTTTGAGACCCCAAGGTTGCCAGCTTGAGCGCGGGCTCATCTGGCTTGAGCAAACAGCTCACCAGCTTGGACCCAAGGTTGCTGGCTCCAGCAGGGGGTCACTCGGTCTGCTGAAGGCCCACGGTCAAGGCACATGTGAGAAAGCAATCAATGAACAACTAAGAAGTCCCAACGCGCAACGAGAAACTGATGATTGATGCTTCTCATCTCTCTTCGTTCCTGTCTGTCTGTCCCTGTCTATCTCTGCCTCTATTAAAAAAAAAAAGTCTATATTACCCAAAGCAATCTATAAATTCAATGCAATACCAATTAAAATACCAATGACATACTTCAAAGATATAGACCACATATTCCAAAAATTTATATGGAACCAAAAGAGAACACGAATAGCCTCAGCAATCTTAAAAAAGAAGAATAAAGTGGGAGGTATCACACTTCCTGATATCAAGTTATACTACAAGGCCATTGTACTCAAAACAGCCTGGTACTGGCATAAGAACAGGCATATAGATCAATGGAATAGAACAGAGAACCCAGAAATAAACCCACAGTTCTATGGACAACTGATATTTGACAAAGGAGGTAAGGAAATACAATGGAGTAAAGACAGCCTCTTTAACAAATGGTGTTGGGAAAATTGGACAGCTACCTGAAAAAAAATGAAACTAGATCACCAGCTTACACCACTCACAAAAATAAACTCAAAATGGATAAAAGACTTGAATGTAGGCCGTGAAACCATAAGCATCTTAGAAGAAAACATAGGCAGTAAGCTCTCCGACATCTCTCGGAGCAATATATTTGCTGATTTATCTCCACGGGGAAGTGAAATAAAAGACAGGATAAACGAATGGGACTATATCAAACTAAAAAGCTTTTGCACAGCTAAAGACAACAAGAACAGAATAAAAAGACAAACCACACAATGGGAGAACATATTTTACAATACGTCTGATAAGGGGTTAATAACCAAAATTTATAAAGAACTTGTAAAACAACACCAGGAAGACAAACAACCCAATCCAAAAATGGGCAAAAGAGATGAATAGACACTTCTGCAAAGAGGACATACAGATGGCCAATAGGCATATGAAAAAATGCTCAACATCACTAATCATTAGAGAAATGCAAATTAAAACCACAATGAGATATCACCTCACACCAGTCAGAATGGCGCTTATCAACAAAACAACACAGAATGAGTGCTGGCGAGGATGTGGAGAAAAGGGAACCCTCCTGCAATGCTGGTGGGAATGCAGACTGGTGCAGCACTGTGGAAAACAGTATGGAGATTCCTCAAAAAACTGAAAATTGAACTGCCTTTTGACCCAGCTATCCCACTTTTAGGAATATACCCCAAGGACACCATAGAACAGCTCCAAAAGGAGAAATGCACCCCCATGTTTGTGGCAGCATTGTTCACAATAGCGAACATCTGGAAACAGCCCAAGTGTCCGTCAGAGGACGAGTGGATTAAAAAACTTTGGTACATATATACTATGGAATACTACTCAGCCATAAGAAATGATGACATCGGATCATTTACAATAACATGGATGGACCTTGACAACATTATACGGAGTGAAATAAGTAAATCAGAAAAAAAACTAAGATGAATCCATACATAGAAGGGACATAAAAATGAGACTCAGAGACATGAACAAGAATGCGATGGCAACAGGGGTGGGGGGTAGGGGGAGGGGGGAGGGCGTGAAGAAGGAGAGAGGGGTTGGGGGAGGGGAGGGGCACAAAGAAAACCAGATAGAAGGTGACAGAAGACAATTTAACTTTGGGGGAGGGGTATACAGCACAATTAAATGTCAAAATAATCTAGAGATGTTTTCTCTCAACATATGTACCCTGATTTATCAATGTCACTGCATTAAATTTAATAAGAAAAAAAATTCACTAAAATTTATTTAGATATGGGGTTTTCATTGTACATCCTGCAACAAAATGTATAATTTTACTTTTCTAATTGAGTTATTTTTGCCAGATTCTTTCATTTTATTATTTAGTTATTGTGTCTTTTTTATATTGCTTATTTTCTCTTTCAGGGACTCCTATTGTGTTTGGGTGGACAATTTCTCAAGTTAGTGTAGGCTTTCTGAAATTTATATTCTACCTTCTTTTTTTTCCTGTGGTTTCTAGTTTGCTCTTCACTGCCTCAAATGGCTTTTATTTTGAAAATCATCGCTTCCTGAACATTCTTCTGAAGGGGCTGGTCTACAGGAAAGCTGGTCTACAGGGTCCACAGGCCCCTGTTCAAGGAAGGACAAGTCACACGGGCTGCTGTCCTCTTCACGTCTTGCTCTTTGCACCAGGAGCTTCCTGGAAGCCTGCCTGCTTTTCGACCGTGCTGCACCCTGCCTGGAAATAGAGGAGTCGGAGTAAAGGCTGCTTGTCCTCTTTCAACAGCTTCCTCTTTCCGTTTTCATCACTCTGCTTGGTAGTCAGCATTTATCTCTATTACTGTTGAATGTTTTTCCAAATTTGCATATCTTGATGGTTGTTTCAGTGGGAATTTAGTATGAGGGATAAGTAGAAGGATGGGATCTAGGAGACCCACTTTCTTCTTGACATTTTTGTTATTGTTTATTTTTATTTCAGTTGTTGACTTTGTTTCAATCATTTATGTTTATTTTTATACCTGTTTCTGTTTATTGAGTTTATTAGAGAGACACTGGTCAACAGGATTATACGGGTTTCAGGTGCACAGTTCCACAGCATGTTGTCTGTACACTGCATTGTGTGCTCACCATTCCAGGCCAAGTCTCCCTCCATCACCATCTGTCCCCCGTTACTCTCCTCCACCTCCCCCACCCCTCCCCAGCAGTCATCACACAGGCGCGTCTATCCATGATTTGGAAGGGAGGAGGAAAGAAACCAATGTTATTACGTATTCCATTATTTTCTAAGATGACCTTTATACTAGGGTATCAACATATAGATAATTCACAGTGGCAAAAATTTAGAGTATCAACAATCTTTTTTCTTTGTTGTTTCAGCCACAGAGCTTCTATCAATGGTAAATATCTCCTTTTTTATTTCAGAAATTGGTGCTAAGTGGGATAACCTTTGGACACCAGCCACCATAGAGGATAACCTCACATTTGGCTATATTATAGGAATGCTTTTACTTGATGCTTTGTTATACGGCCTTGTGGCCTGGTATATAGAAACTGTCTTTCCAGGAGTGTACGGCATGTCCCAACCATGGTATTTCTTTCTCATGGTGAGTTCTAGCGCTTCTGTTATTGTGAAAGGTCATAGTTCTTATTAGTAATTTAGAATCAGATAGAAAGGTTTGGTGCAGAATCACTGTCATCTGTATCCCAGCCATGCAGAAATGCCAGCCATTTCAGAATATGCCCACGGCCTTCCACATGTGCAGATGCACGTATCTGTGGATGAGACACTGAAAATTCCCACATCAGGAGGTATGGGTGCTTGACACTTCAGGTGGTACACAGTGAGTGGGTTTTATTGGAAAATAACGAAACCTAAATGTCTCTGCACAGTTTGTTCCTAACTCACTTACTATGTGACAGTGTCTTAGATCCTAGTGAGGAGAGTCCCCATGTCTGTGTTCTCAGCACCAGCTTCTCCTCAGTGCTAGACCAGGTACCTAGAAGAGAACATCTGCCTTCCACCCTCCGTGCACCTGACCACTGCTGGACGATGACACAGAGAAGACTCTCAGACCAAGTGTAATAAGATACATTCACTGTGGCCTGTTTTTAGTAATTCTCTGTGTCCCTACTTCTTGAATACTATTTTAAAATACATTTTTTTCTTGCTCCTAAATCCCAGGGATTCAAATCATACACATATTTGCTGAAAAATATAATCCTGGAAAGTATGCTGTAGCTTTCTCCATCTCACAGAGGACTTTCAAGTCTTTATAGAGCCTGGTTTCTGTTTTTTCACATCTAAGTTGTAATTCAGATGAAATTACTATAAACCATTTCCAAGTGAAAAATTCAGTGTCATTTAGTACATTTACACAGCACATATCTATTTCCAAAACATTTTCATCACCCAAAAATAAAATCTTGTGTCAATTAGGAAGTCACATCTTATTTTTTCCTGTCCGAAGCCCTTAGCAACCGCTAATCAATTAGATTTCTTTTTATATGAATTTACCTGTTCCAGATATTTTGTATAAACAGAATCATTCAGTAGGTGACTGGTTGTGTCTGGCTTCTCTCACTGAACACAGTGTTCTTGCAGTTTGCCCGTCTTATAGTATCAATATGTCCCAGTGCTTCCTTCTTCTAGGTCGCTAAACAGTGTTCCAATGTACGCAAGTAAAACAACTCCTTTATCCATCCGTAGTGTAACATACAGGACACCTCTTGTCTATCTGAATAGTTCTGCTATGAATATTTCAGTACAGGTATTTGTTTGAACCCCTGTTTTAATTCTTTTGGGACTGTACCTAGAACTGGATTGTAATTCATATGGTAACTTCGTTTCATTGTTTCAGGAACCACAGTGCCTGTATCGTTGTACATTCCCACAAGCAGCAGACCAGCGTTCCAACCTCTACCTGTCCTTACAAGCATTATTATTCCTTTTATTACAGCCATTTTTGTGGGCATAGAGCAGTATCTTGGGGTTTTGATTTGCATTTCCCTAATGACTAGTGATGCTGAGATATTTCTGTGTACATATAGCAATATGTAAATATTCTTTGTTTTAAATTATATTTAGAAAATTAAATTTAACAGTTGTGCCCATTTTTTAATTTGGTTGTCTTTTCATATATTTTGGACACTAGACCCTTATCATATGCATGATTTTAAGTATTTTCTTCCATTCCGTGGACTGTTTTTTTCCCCCGCTCTCTTTGATAATATCCTTTCATGCACAGATTTTTTTTCATCTTTATTAAATCTAATCAATTTCCATTTGTTGTTTGTGAACTTGGTATCATATCTAAAGCACCAATGTCAAATCCAAGGTCATGAAGATCTACCCATATGTTTTATTCTAACTGTTTGGTGGTTTTATATCTTATATTTCGATCCTTGATCAATTGCGAGTAAATTTTACCTACTGTGAGGTAAGGATCCAGCTTCATTCTTCTGCGTGTGAACACCTGGTTGCCCCAGCACCACTGTTTCAGAAAGCACCCCCTTCCCCCGGAGGTCTTAGCAGGCTTGGTGAAGACCAGCTGCACGGACGGACGCAAGGCTTTATTTCTGAACCACGGTTTCATGCCATTGGCCTACGTCTGCCTTCCAGCCTGGGCCGCGTGGTTTTGATTACTGTGGTTCTATAAGTTTTGAAATCTGAAAGTGAGTCCTCCAACTTTATTTTTCTTTTTCGAGATTGTTTTGACTATTAGTGGGCCCTAGCAGTTCCATGTAAACTTGAGGATCAGCTTTTTATTTCTGCAACAATGACCCCTGGAGTTTTTACAGGGATTACCCTGAGTCTGTTGATTACTTTACTTGTATTATTACCGTATGATAAATACTGTCTTTCAGTCCATGCGTTTTCTATTTATATGTCATCTTTAAACTATGTAAGCAAGGTTTTATAGTTTTATTGTGTGAGCCTTTCATTTCTTTATTCCTACTTACTTTACTGTTTTGTATGCTGTTATAAATGAAATTGTTAATTTTCTTTTTGGATAGTTCATTGCTGGTGTATAAAAACACAGCTGACTTTTGCATGTTTGTCATGTACCCTGCATCTTTGGTGGACTTGTGAATTAGCTCTGGCAGTACGTGGCGGGGGGGGTATTCATTGGGCTTTTCTGTATATAAACTACATGCGTTATGTCATCTTCAAATATAGGTAGCTTCGCTTCTCCCTTTGCAGTCTGGCTGCTTTTTGCCTCCTTGCTCTGGCTGACACCCCCATGCAGTGGGGAGTGCGGGGATGGACGTGACCTCCTTGCCCTGTTCCCAATTCCAGAGGCAGAGCTGTCAGTCTTTCACCACTGAGCGTGATAAGATGACCTCTGTCATTCTGAGAAAGTTTCCTTCCATTTCTAGTTTTCTGAGGGTTTTTATCTTTTTTGATGCTTTGTCAGGCTTTTTTGCATCAACTGTAATGATTATACGGTTTATCCCACTTGTTGCATCAGTGTGATACATTGCATTGATTGGCTTTCATCTGTTGAACCACCGCTGCATTCCTGGGGGAATTCCCATTGGATCATTGTGTTTAACACTTTGAGTGTGCTGCTAGGTTCAGTTCGCTGGCATCTGGTGAAGGTTTTTCATCCGTGTTCATAGCGGATCTTGCTCTCTAGTTTATTTTTTTCATGATGTCTTTGTCTGACTTTGGTGTCCGAGTACTGCTGAGCTCATAGTATAAGTTAGGGAATGTTTCCTCCTCTTTATACTTCTTGGAAGGCTTGGAGAAGAATTGTTGTCAATCTTGTTTAAATATTGATATTTGGTCGAATTCACCAGCGAAGCCATCTGCTCCTGCACTTTTCTTTGTGGGAGGGTTTTGATCACTGGTTCATTTGCTTTACTTGTTATAGGTCTGTTCAGATAGAGTGCTTCATTCCTTTTCATGCTCATTTTGGTAATTACATTTTGGCTTTCTTTGTAGCGTTCATACTGGTATGGTCATCCAAGAATTAGAAGGGGAAACGAAGAAATAGAAGACTGTGAAGAAACTCAGTATTTTGAGGCTGCATCACCTAGCTGGGTGGCCGGTATCCAGATCAAAGGATTGCACAAGGTATCACTTCAGAGGGGAAGCCCTTTATCAGTGCGTGCCCGGAGATCCTGGGCCGGCCAGTCCGTGGGGACCATGGACAGACCAGATGATGGCCTCTGTGAATGAGCCAGCTAGTAGGATCCGAGTGTGGGCCAGACACCTGCAGGGTATCCCACAGGCAGGGGGGCCATCCTGGTGCCTGACTCCAGCAGTGGGTGGGCCTGGTGCCCGGCCCACGAGCAGGCCTGGTGAGAGTCCACATGTGAAACTGGCTGCCCCGCCTCACTTTTAGTTCATGCTTGCCTGGTATATTTTCCCCGTTCCTCCTGTTTCTGTCGTTGTGATAGGAGGCTGTGTAGTTTACCTACGCATACGTAGAGTTAGTGTGTGCTCTTTCTTCAGTGTGAAAATTGCCTCTTTTTAATAGAGGCTCAGGCCATTTACATTTTTTTAATTTTTCAGTTACATTTTACATTCCATATTATTTTATATTTCAGGCCATTCAGATTTAATGAAATTATTGATATTATCTGTCATGTTGATAATAGCTAATCTAACAGGTACGGGATGATATCTCATTGTAGTCTTGATTGGCATTTCTCTAATAGCTAGTGAAGATGAGCATTTTTTCATGTGTCTATTGGCCATTTGTATGTCTTCCTGGGAGAAGTGTCTGTCCAGGTCCTCTGCCCATGTTTTAATTGGATTGTTTGTTGTTTGTTGCTGAGCTTTGTGAGTTCTTTTATATGTTTTTGATATTAACCCCTTATCGGAGCTGTTGTTTGCAAATACCATCTCCCATTTGATTGCCTGTCTGTCTGCTTTGTTGTCAGTTTCCTTTGCTGTGCAAAAGCTTTTTAGTTTGCAACAGTCCCATTCGTTTATCTGTGCCTTTACTTCCTTTGCCTTTGGAGTCGAATTCATAAATTGCTCTCTACAGCCAATGGCTATGATCTTAGTACCTATGTTTTATTCAATGTAATTTATTGTTTCAGATCTTATATTTAGGTCTTTAATCCATTTTGAATTAATTTTTGTGCGTGGGGACAAGCTATAACCAAGTTTCATTCTTTTGCATGTGGCTCTCCAGTTTTCCCAGCACCATTTATTGAGACTTTGTTTTCTCCATTGTGTGTTTTTGGCTCCTTTGTTGAAGATTATTTGTCCATATACATGTGGTTTTATTTCTGGGCTCTTGATTCTGTTCCATTGGTCTGTGTTTCTGTTTTTCTGTTCCTTTAAAGTTGTAATACCTTTGGTAAGGTAATCATTTTGTTCACTGATTTTATTTCAGCATCTATTGAACTACCTATCTGTGTTTTCTCATGTCTTTTTGAACTGCAGTATTCAATCCTGTCATTTAAATAACATTTTGCTGGCCCCGGCTCGTTAGCTCAGTCGGTTAAGAAAGTTAAGAGGCCGACCCGTCGGTGGCGCAGTGGATGGAGCGTAAGACTGGGATGCAGAGGACCCAGGTTCGAGACCCCGAGGTTGCCAGCTTGAGTGTGTACTCATCTGGTTTGAGCAAAGCTCACCAGCTTGGACCCAAGGTCGATGGCTCGAGCAAGGGGTTACTCCATCTGCTGTAGCCCCACGGTCAAGGCACATATGAGAAAGCAATCAATGAACAACTAAGCTGTTGCAACGAAAAACTAATGATTGATGCTTCTCATCCCTCTCCGTTCCTGTCTGTCTGTCCCTATCTATCCCTCTCTGACTCTCTGTCTCTGAAAAAAAAAAAAAAAAAGAAAGAAAGTTAAGAGCATCATCCTGATTGAAAAAACAAGGTTACAGGTTCGATTCCCAGTCAGGACGCACACAATGGAAGCAACCAGAGAATGCACAGCTGACTGGAACAGCTGTTTCCCTTCCCCTCTCCCTCTCTCTCCCTTCCTCTCTCTAGCTCTCTGAAAATCAATAAAAATAAATTAAGCCCAGGTCAAATACCTCAGTTTCTTGGAATGTTGTCCAGAGCACAGAGGTTGCCAGTTCGATCCCCTGCTTTGTCCACGCCCGGGGTCCTGCGTCCAATCACAGTGCAGACTGCCCACTCCTGCAGGAATGCTCCCAGGTCCTCTGTGCTCCCCTGGCCGAAGGGAGCGCCAGCAGCGACCTGACCTCCCTCTGCGGGATCAGTGAGCTCTGCCCTGTCGCTGGCACTCTCCCACTCTCTGTGCCCCTGTCGCTGGCACTCTCCCACTCTGTCTGCCCCTGTCGCTGGCACTCTCCCACTCTCTGTGCCCCCGTCGCTGGCACTCTCCCACGCTCTCTGCCCCTGTCTTAGGCACTCTCCCACTCTCTCTGCCCCTGTTGCTGGCACACTCCCACTCTCTCTGCCCCTGTCGCTGGCACACTCCCACTCTCTCTGCCCCTGTCGCAGGCACTCTCCCACTCTCCCTGCCCCTGTCCCTGGCACTCTCCCACTCTCTCTGCCCCTGTCCCTGGCACTCTCCCACTCTCTGTGCCCCCGTCGCTGGCACTCTCCCACTCTCTCTGCCCCCGTCGCTGGCACTCTCCCACTCTCTGTGCCCCCGTTGCTGGCACTCTCCCACTCTCTGTGCCCCTGTCGCTGGCATTCTCCCACTCTCTCTGCCCCTGTCCCTGGCACTCTCCCACTCTCTCTGCCCCTGTCGCTGGCACTCTCCCACTCTCTGTGCCCCCGTTGCTGGCACTCTCCCACTCTCTCTGCCCCCTGTTGCTGGCACTCTCCCACTCTCTCTGCCCCCGTCGCAGGCACTCTCCCACTCTCTGTGCCCCTGTCGCTGGCACTCTCCCACTCTCTCTGCCCCTGTCCCTGGCACTCTCCCACTCTCTCTGCCCCTGTCGCAGGCACTCTCCCACTCTCTCTGCCCCCGTCGCAGGCACTCTCCCACTCTCTCTGCACCTGTCGCTGGCACTCTCCCACTCTCTCTGCCCCTGTCCCTGGCACTCTCCCACTCTCTCTGCCCCCGTCGCTGGCACTCTCCCACTCTCTCTGCCCCCGTCGCTGGCACTCTCCCACTCTCTCTGCCCCTGTCGCAGGCACTCTCCCACTCTCTCTGCCCCCGTCGCAGGCACTCTCCCACTCTCTCTGCCCCCGTCGCAGGCACTCTCCCACTCTCTCTGCCCCCTGTCGCTGGCACTCTCCCACTCTCTCTGCCCCCTGTCGCTGGCACTCTCCCACTCTCTCTGCTTCTGTCGCTGGCACTCTCCCACTCTCTGTGCCCCCGTCGCTGGCACTCTCCCACTCTCTCTGCCCCTGTTGCTGGCACTCTCCCACTCTCTCTGCCCCTGTTGCTGGCACACTCCCACTCTCTCTGCCCCTGTTGCTGGCACACTCCCACTCTCTCTGCTTCTGTCGCTGGCACTCTCCCACTCTCTCTGCTTCTGTCGCTGGCACTCTCCCACTCTCTCTGCCCCTGTCGCTGGCACTCTCCCACTCTCTCTTCTTCTGTCGCTGGCACTCTCCCACTCTCTCTGCTTCTGTCGCTGGCACTCTCCCACTCTCTCTGCCCCTGTCCCTGGCACTCTCCCACTCTCTCTGCTTCTGTCTCTGGCACTCTCCCACTCTCTCTGCTTCTGTCGCTGGCACTCTCCCACTCTGCCCTCTTCTTCCTCTCTGCTCTGCTCCCACCTTCCAGTGTCAGGTGCTTCACTGTGAGAGTCACTTGGACATGCTTGTGTGCTGAGCAGGGAAGCCTTTGTTGAGTTATAGCTGTCATAACTGTTCCAATTATTGTAACTTCAAGAGGAGAGACAAAGGGGCTTTCATGCCTCATTTTTCTTTTCTTTTTCTTTTCTTTTTCCAAGTGAGAGGAGGGGAGATAGTGAGGCAGATTTCCTCATAAGCCTCACCTACCACTGCCTGTGACCCTTCCCCATCACCTACCCCTGCCTGTGACCCTTCCTCATCACCTACCCCTGCCTGTGACCCTTCCTCATCACCTGCCCCTGCCCTATGACCCTTCCTCATCATCTACCCCTGCCTGTGACCCTTCCTCATCACCTACCCCTGCCTGTGACCCTTCCTCGTCACCTACCCCTGCCTGTGACCCTTCCCCGTCACCTACCCCTGCCTGTGACCCTTCCTCATCACCTACCCCTGCCTGTGACCCTTCCTCATCACCTACCCCTGCCTGTGACCCTTCCCTATCACCTACCCCTGCCTGTGACCCTTCCTCATCACCTACCCCTGCCTGTGACCCTTCCTCATCACCTACCCCTGCCTGTGACCCTTCCTCATCACCTACCCCTGCCTGTGACCCTTCCTCGTCACCTACCCCTGCCTGTGACCCTTCCTCATCACCTGCCCCTGCCTGTGACCCTTCCTCATCACCTGCCCCTGCCTGTGACCCTTCCTCATCACCTGCCCCTGCCTGTGACCCTTCCCCATCACCTACCCCTGCCTGTGACCCTTCCTCATCACCTACCCCTGCCTGTGACCCTTCCTCATCACCTACCCCTGCCTGTGACCCTTCCCCATCACCTACCCCTGCCTGTGACCCTTCCTCGTCACCTACCCCTGCCTGTGACCCTTCCTCATCACCTACCCCTGTCTGTGACCCTTCCTCATCACCTGCCCCTGCCTGTGACCCTTCCTCATCACCTGCCCCTGCCCTATGACCCTTCCTCATCACCTACCCCTGCCTGTGACCCTTCCTCATCACCTACCCCTGCCTGTGACCCTTCCCCATCACCTACCCCTGCCTGTGACCCTTCCTCATCACCTACCCCTGCCTGTGACCCTTCCTCATCACCTACCCCTGCCTGTGACCCTTCCCCATTACCTACCCCTGCCTGTGACCCTTCCTCGTCACCTACCCCTGCCTGTGACCCTTCCTCATCACCTACCCCTGCCTGTGACCCTTCCTCATCACCTACCCCTGCCTGTGACCCTTCCCCATCACCTACCCCTGCCTGTGACCCTTCCTCATCACCTACCCCTGCCTGTGACCCTTCCTCGTCACCTACCCCTGCCTGTGACCCTTCCTCATCACCTACCCCTGCCTGTGAGCCTTACATTTCTCTAGTCTGGCTGGTGGGAGGAAGCACCTCTCCTGGCCCCGGGCGAGGGCCAGCGAGGCATCCTCTAACTGGTAAGTGGTCTTCCTGCCGCGTCAGGCAGTTTCTGTCTGAACACTCAGGGTGGCTGTTGCTGTCCATGCTCAGGTCTGTCCCTGCATGCCTGTGTCCCCTCTTCAACATTCTCTCTCTTCCCTTCACTGGACCCTCAGATTTCTGTCTTCAGCTCAGGTCGACCACTAGTCTCCACCTGAGTGACTCATGACATAGACCCCGTTTACGTAACCGGGGTGGGGGGGGACAGGGGCTACCTCCTTTGTTTTCCATTCTCAGGGACCGTTAACCTCGGTCGCCTGATGACTGCTGTGAGTGCTTGTTTCACTCTCATACCTTACATCGTGCATTTTTTTATGTTGATCAAGATCCATAATTATTTTTATGTGCCTTTACTTTTTTCCTCTCTTCCTTTACCAAAGCTTCATTAAAGCATGGATTATACATCACTTACTTCTAGGTGTAACTCTTAGCACATGGCACAGTGCCTAGTACACAATGGGCATTCAGTAAATAGTTTTTAAGTGAAGAATGATCACTTATGGTCTAATTAATTAATTGGACTTGGTGATTTATTGCATACAGTAGTAACAGCAATGAAGTGCAGGGTTATATATAGTCAGGGTTCTGGGCTCTACATCTAGGTGAATTTGGGGGCCATTCACCAACCTAGGGAGTACAATTAAAGACTGTATATTCAGAATATGGTAATGAGCAGAGTTTTTTAGACATACTGAATTTTTTTAATTTAGAAAATTAAATTTAACAGTAATACTGATCAATAAGAGTACATAAGTTTCAAGTAAACATTTCTAAGCATTTGAACTGTTGATTACATTGTATACCCATATATAACGTAATGTATACATTATGTTGAGTATATACATTCAACCAAAATCAAACTGAATTTGAGATATTTATAAATATTTAAACTTATATTGACAGGAGAGGTAGAGCTATAGCTTTGAAGAGAGATTATGACTGAAGCAGATTATAGTATCATCAGCATCTATAAAGTAATTGAATTCATAAGAGAAAATTAGATTCCCTATGGCAGTCGCTTTCAGCTGGGGATGACTCTGTCCCCCCAGAAGATGTCTGACACTATCTGGAGAGATTTTGGTTGTCACAACCAAGGGAAAGAGAGGTCAGAAGAAGAGTTCTAGGGACATCTACAGGGCAGAGACCAGGGAGGTTCTAACCATCCTTTGAGTTATCGGGGAGCCCGCCCTCCAAAGCAAAGAGTTATGTCATCCAAACTATCAGCAGCGCTACTGTTGAGAAGCCCGGGGTGTGGACACACACACTGCCCGGACGGTCTCCTGTCAGCCTGGCAGTGCCCGCCTCTTCCCAAGGTTTATTCTGCATGAGCCACGTTCCCCAAAACAGGCCTCGCTGTTTGCTTTTAATGAAGATTTGCCAATGAGAGGCACCTGCAGGCAGATGTGAGCTTCAGCTAGCTGAGTTCTTGGGAACCATGGGATTTCTCATTTCAGACTGAAATATTAGGAGTTTCCAAGAGACAGTTTAATAGGGTTTTCAGACATGTTCAGTAAAGGACTTGATCAATATTTTAGGGTCCACGGACCACAAACAATGTCTGGTGTATATTCTTTTTTATTTTTCTTATTTTTTTATTTATTAATTGAATTTATTGGGATGACATTGGTTTGCAAAACCTTACAGGTTTCAGGCATTCAACTCTTTTTTTATTTTTAATTGAATTATTAGGGTAACACTAGTTAACACAATTGTACAGGTGTCAGGTGTTCACATCCTCTATATCATATTGTGTATTCAGTCCCCCACACTGAAGTCTTCATTTATCACCATTTCTGCCCCTACACCCTCCTTTCTCCCCATTCCCAGTAATCACACAAAAACACATACTGAATTCTATATGAATTTGCCAACTTCTAGTTAGACTCCTAAAACGTCCTGGGCGTGCTCCTGTGAGTTCTCAAACTCTGGGTGTAACGATAGCATCCGCTTTCCTGCTCACTGGTGGCAGCTCTGTGAACTTCCAGCTCTTGCTGCACTTGAGTATTCCCGTAAATACTATGTTAACTCTTCACACATAGACTATAGACAGGTCTTCATTTCTGTCACCACACAGAGATAGATATACACTGTACTTTCACACTTCATTTGACTAATACACCAACTCCGTGCACCTGCAAGTACTGTTTATTATTCAGAATACCTTTTATAAGTCTGATGATACACTGTTGATTCTCCTAAGAAGAGAAAAGATGAATTTTCTCTTTCATAAATGATAGTGACAGGTATCAAGTCATTTTTCTTTTATTTCATAGACATTTGGTGACAAAGTAGCAGTAAACAACATCTCTTTGAATTTATATAAGGGGCAGATCACTATTCTTCTAGGAGAAAATGGGTCAGGGAAAACCACAGTCCTGTCCATTCTCACAGGTATGTATGCAGTTTGTCAGAACAGTCATGTTCCTTCTATGACTGTAAACCAATCAGCAGGTTGTGCTGTTGTAGATGTTATTTCAGTGTTGGTGTTATTACAGTTTCAATTATTTACAACCAAGATGTCTTGGATGTTGTAATAAATTCATTTATTTATTCAATGGGAAATGTTATATACTGATTTTATAGGAATTTATAATACAGTGGTGATTACAGAGCTGTTACACTCAGTTTTATGCTCTGATGGAAATTCATACAGAAGACTGAAAAAGGTAGAGATAGAATGTAGGATGCTGTTCGCCCAGTAGAACGACATCTAGCCTGTACTGGTGATGAGGAATAGGGAAGTGATATCGAGTCTGAGGCACATAGAAGCTGTACAGGGTTATGAAGGAAAGAGAAGAATATTGTAGTTGTAAGCAAAGACCAGGAGGCTGGGAAGCAGAGATTATCTGGATAACTAGATCAGATAAGGAATGTAATGGCAAGAGATGAAGCCGGATGAATAATCAGAGGTGAAATCACCCAACGTTTAGGGAAGACGTGCTCTGACGTTTGTAATTGACGCTGGGAACTGTGAGAACCAGTGGAGGAGGATTTTATGAAGGTTCATGCTTCAGAAATGCTGTGGGAGGAAGAACATATGAGTAATACTGGGGACCATTAGGATAGGGAACCCCATGTCGTGTTAAATTAACACAGTTCTCAGAGACTCGAGCAAGACTGAGCCTAGTAGTTACGATAAAATAGCCTCTTCTTTGACACAAAAGTAATGGCAAAACTAAGTCAGGATTCCCAGCCAGGGCACACAGGAGAAGTGCCCATCTGCTTCTCCACCCCTCCCCATCTCCTTCCTCTCTGTCTCTCTCTTCCCCTCCCACAGCCAAGGCTCCATTGGAGCAAAGTTGGCCCGGGCACTGAGGATGGCTTCATGGCCTCCGCCTCAGGCGCTAGAATGGCTCCAGTCGCAACAGAGCAACGCCCCAGATGGGCAGAGCATTGCCCCCTGGTGGGCATGCCGGGTGGATCCCGGTCAGGCGCATGCAGGAGTCTGTCTGTCTGACTGCCTCCCCATTTCCAACTTCAGAAAAATACAAAAAAAAAAAAAAAAACTAAGGAAGGGAAGGCCACACCCACATTCTGTTTTACATATTTCCACTGACTTCCTCTCAGCCTCAGTTACTATTCTTAAAAGAATCACGAGGTTATGATTTGAATTATTAACTTGATAATGACAAGAAAAATACATATATGTAGTTGGTATACCTTGCATCAGATATCTTGGAACACACTCTGCTTCTCGGAACACATATTATGCACGTCCTCATCTGCGTGTGCTCCTGCCTCTCACTGGGAGTGACGAACTCCACTCCACTCCCTACCTATTAAAATACCATTTATTCACCATGATGCAACTCGCGAGCAACCACCTGGCGCAAAATGACAGATGAGGCAGCTCTGAGCTCCAGCCCCTTCACAGAAAAGAGCCAATCAACAAGCACACAAGTGTCAGCAACAACCGGTCAGAACTCTGGACACAGAACAAGGTCATGGCAGTCAAGCAACGCTCAGGAAGAAGGAGGCAACTCAGAAACAGTAGGGGTTCGGGATACATCAGTAACGCTGTGGACTTGGAAGCTCCAGGCCCGCATTCCCCATGGAGACACAAAGCTGACAATACACAGACAAAAAAACCTTTCTCCAGAATCCTGGGTACCAGTTTGGAAGCTGCAGCGTGCAGGTGAACACATAGCCAACCAAAGAAATGCAAGTTTGGCACTTTCTCACCTGAGCCCTTCCCCTCACAGGGCCGGCATGGGCAGAAAGCAGCTTTCTGGGTCAGAGCTCCTCCCGGGGAACAGAGAAGAGATGGGGACTTGCATCCAGTGTTCTGGGTTTTGCAAGGGCTCCCCAAGGGTCTGGTTTCTGTCCCATCTAACGGAGCCCTGACAGGAGTGTCAGCATGGAATGGATGCCAAGTTAAAACCCACAGGAAGAAAAGATGCAGACTCTTCAGCACTTCAGCTTGCCTTCGAGCAGCCGAGGGAAGTCCCACGGGCAGGTGCCAAGGGAGCGTCAGTCCCACGGGCAGGTGCCAAGGGGGCGTCAGTCCCACGGGCAGGTGCCAAGGGAGCGTCAGTCCCACGGGCAGGTGCCAAGGGGGCGTCAGTCCCACGGGCAGGTGCCAAGGGAGCGTCAGTCCCACGGGCAGGTGCCAAGGGGGCGTCAGTCCCACGGGCAGGTGCCAAGGGGGCGTCACAGAACGAGCAAGTGCCAAGGGGGCGTCACAGAACGGGCAGGTGCCAAGGGGGCGTCAGTCCCACAGACAGGTGCCAAGGGGGCGTCAGTCCCACGGGCAGGTGCCAAGGGGGCGTCACAGAACGGGCAGGGGAGTAAACTAGGAACTGAAACTAAATTCTCCAAGCTGCTTCCAGAAATTGGGACAGTTAAAAGCAGTTGTATCTACTGAAATAAAAGCACACAAACAATCCCAGAGAAGACACATCCTCAGAAAATGTTTGCAAGATCATAAAAATTCCAGCTGGGCTGATTGGTGAAGAATTTCACATGCATGAAACCAGTCCATAAACACTGGGAGGCATATCTGCTTTTAAATGTTCGGCTCTCAACAGAACATCAAAAAAGAAACAAGGAAACATACCACAGTCAAAGGAACAAAATAAAGCTCCAGTATCTGAGCATTAAGAATCACAGATCTCTGCGTTATATGACATAAGAAAAGCCTGTGTTCTCCTTCATATTTCAACAATACAAAAGAACATAGAAAACAAAATGAAATGAGGCAAATTATGCATGAAGACAATTAAAATACAGAGATAGAAATTATTTTTCAAAACCCAAATAAATTGTGGATATAAAAAATATTACAAAATTGAAAAGTTAATCGGGCAGAAAAACGAATCAGCAAACTTTTTAAAAATTTTTATTTAGAAAATTAACAGGGTGAGTTGATCAATAAGAGTACATAGGTGTCAGTTAAACAAAGAAAGAGAAATGCCAGTTGATCTCATATATATAGAATATTTTTTGTAAATGATGAACCATAGATGGAGAGGACACCTTGGCGGTGGCCAGTGGTGGGGGACAGGAGCTGGGCTGAGTGGGTGGTGGGCTCACAGGTGCAGACTTCCAGTTACAAATAAGTGACAGGAATGTGACAGGCAGCATTGTGACTGCAGTGGATCACACTGTATTTTCTATTTGAAAGTAACTAAAAGATGAAATCTTTAATATTTTCATCACAAAAAAAATGTGTAACTATATATGATGATTGGTGTTAACCCTACTTATTCTAGTGATCATTTAACAACTTATACATATGTCTAATCATTATGTTGTATACTGAAACTAATATAATTTTATATGTCACCTATAACTCATTTTATAAAGTGTATTTTAAAATAGAATAAAAGATTTATAGGGTTTAAATGGTTATTTAATTTTTTTACATATTACCAAATAGTTTCCCACAAAATTTGGACTGGTTGTTATTATTTAAAATTCATATGGACAAACATTTTATATTCTAGATCTTTATGTTTTTCATAGCTGTGCACAGTACCTAATATGGTTCACATACAGGGTGACAGGTGATTTCAGTGCCAATAAATGGGAATATAGCAACATACTTATATGTTTTTATTGCCAATATAACCCATATTGATGTGCAAAAAATTAGTATATATTAGCAAAAAAGAAAAGAGAATTAAAAGACATAGCTAATTCCACCACCCAGAAGTAACTTGCTGTTTTAGGGAACTGTTCTGCAGGGCACAGTGCTTTCTTCTGAGTGACCTCGAGCAGACTGAATTTGAGATGCTTGTTTGCAGAGTCCTGCCATGTTCTCATCAAAGCACAGCCTCTGCAGCATCTTCTGTTTCCTTAGGTCGCTACCTTCCAACCGCGGGAGAGGCCTATATCAATGGCTATGACATCTCAAAGAACATGACTGATATTCAAAAAAACCTAGACTTCTGTCCACAGCAGGACTTGTTGTTTAATAACTTGACACTATCAGAACACCTTTATTTCTACTTTAAGGTGAGTCAGAGATTTGCTTTATACAGCAAATTTAACTTTTCTCTTTTGATTGACAGAACCATGAATTTTAACACATTTAACCAACACCACAACCAAGACACAGTAGTTTCATCAGTCTAGACCAGTGGTGGTCAGCCTGGTCCCTACCGCCCCCTAGGGGGCACTCCAGCTTTCATGGTGGGCGGTAGCAAAGCAACCAAAGTATAAATAAAAAGATAGATTTAACTAGAGTAAGTTGTTTTATAAAGATTTATTCTGCCAAACTTAGCAAAAATCCGACATAAAGTACTTGGTAAGTAATTATTATTATATGTTTTAACTTGCTGTAACTCTGCTTTATAAATTTTATAAAGTAAAGTTACTTTCCTACTTTATAAATCACCATGACTGTGGAACCGGTGGGCGGTTAGAAAAATCTTACTACTCACAGAGACACAGAAGTGAGCGGTAGGGATAAGAAGGTTGACTGCCCCTGGTCTACACACTCCTCCCTCAGTCTCCTTCTCTGTGTTCCCTCTCTTCCGCCTGCTAACCTCTGGTCTCTTTCATCACTACTTCTGTGTCTGTTAAGAAATTATATAACTGGAACCACGTACTATGTAACCTTTAGAGATTAGCTGCTTACATTGAGCATAATGCCTTTCAGGTCCATTTTGCTGAATAGTAGTTCATGTTTGGATAGAACACAGCACACCCGCTGAGTAGCAGTTCATGTTTGGATAGAACACAGCACACCCGCTGAGTAGCAGGTCATGTTTGGATAGAACACAGCACACCTGCTGAGTAGCAGTTCATGTTTGGATAGAACACAGCACACCCGCTGAGTAGCAGGTCATGTTTGGATAGAACACAGCACACCCGCTGAGTAGCAGTTCATGTTTGGATAGAACACAGCACACCTGCTGAGTAGCAGTTCATGTTTGGATAGAACACAGCACACCTGCTGAGTAGCAGTTCATGTTTGGATAGAACACAGCACACCCGCTGAGTAGCAGGTCATGTTTGGATAGAACACAGCACACCTGCTGAGTAACAGTTCATGTTTGGATAGAACACAGCACACCTGCTGAGTAGCAGTTCATGTTTGGATAGAACACAGCACACCCGCTGAGTAGCAGGTCATGTTTGGATAGAACACAGCACACCCGCTGAGTAGCAGGTCATGTTTGGATAGAACACAGCACACCTGCTGAGTAGCAGGTCATGTTTGGATAGAACACAGCACACCTGCTGAGTAGCAGGTCATGTTTGGATAGAACACAGCACACCTGCTGAGTAGCAGGTCATGTTTGGATAGAACACAGCACACCTGCTGAGTAGCAGGTCATGTTTGGATAGAACACAGCACACCCGCTGAGTAGCAGGTCATGTTTGGATAGAACACAGCACACCCGCTGAGTAGCAGGTCATGTTTGGATAGAACACAGCACACCCGCTGAGTAGCAGTTCATGTTTGGATAGAACACAGCACACCCGCTGAGTAGCAGGTCATGTTTGGATAGAACACAGCACACCCGCTGAGTAGCAGGTCATGTTTGAATAGAACACAGCACACCCGCTGAGTAGCAGGTCATGTTTGGATAGAACACAGCACACCCGCTGAGTAGCAGTTCATGCTTGGATAGAACACAGCACACCCGCTGAGTAGCAGGTCATGTTTGGATAGAACACAGCACACCTGCTGAGTAGCAGTTCATGTTTGGATAGAACACAGCACACCTGCTGAGTAGCAGGTCATGTTTGGATAGAACACAGCACACCTGCTGAGTAGCAGGTCATGTTTGGATAGAACACAGCACACCTGCTGAGTAGCAGTTCATGTTTGGATAGAACACAGCACACCCGCTGAGTAGCAGGTCATGTTTGGATAGAACACAGCACACCTGCTGAGTAGCAGGTCATGTTTGGATGTAACACAGCACACCTGCTGAGTAGCAGGTCATGTTTGGATAGAACACAGCACACCTGCTGAGTAGCAGTTCATGTTTGGATAGAACACAGCACACCTGCTGAGTAGCAGTTCATGCTTGGATAGAACACAGCACACCCGCTGAGTAGCAGGTCATGTTTGGATAGAACACAGCACACCTGCTGAGTAGCAGTTCATGTTTGAATAGAACACAGCACACCTGCTGAGTAGCAGTTCATGTTTGGATAGAACACAGCACACCTGCTGAGTAGCAGTTCATGTTTGGATAGAACACAGCACACCCGCTGAGTAGCAGTTCATGTTTGAATAGAACACAGCACACCCTCTGAGTAGCAGTTCATGTTTGGATGTAACACAGCACACCTGCTGAGTAGCAGGTCATGTTTGAATAGAACACAGCACACCCGCTGAGTAGCAGTTCATGTTTGGATGTAACACAGCACACCTGCTGAGTAGCAGGTCATGTTTGGATAGAACACAGCACACCTGCTGAGTAGCAGGTCATGTTTGGATAGAACACAGCACACCCGCTGAGTAGCAGGTCATGTTTGGATAGAACACAGCACACCTGCTGAGTAGCAGGTCATGTTTGGATAGAACACAGCACACCTGCTGAGTAGCAGTTCATGTTTGGATAGAACACAGCACACCTGCTGAGTAGCAGGTCATGTTTGAATAGAACACAGCACACCCGCTGAATAGCAGGTCATGTTTGGATAGAACACAGCACACCTGCTGAGTAGCAGGTCATGTTTGGATAGAACACAGCACACCTGCTGAGTAGCAGGTCATGTTTGGATAGAACACAGCACACCTGCTGAGTAGCAGTTCATGTTTGGATAGAACACAGCACACCTGCTGAGTAGCAGGTCATGTTTGGATAGAACACAGCACACCTGCTGAGTAGCAGTTCATGTTTGGATGTAACACAGCACACCTGCTGAGTAGCAGTTCATGTTTGGATAGAACACAGCACACCTGCTGAGTAGCAGTTCATGTTTGGATGTAACACAGCACACCTGCTGAGTAGCAGGTCATGTTTGGATAGAACACAGCACACCCGCTGAGTAGCAGGTCATGTTTGAATAGAACACAGCACACCCGCTGAGTAGCAGGTCATGTTTGGATAGAACACAGCACACCCGCTGAGTAGCAGTTCATGCTTGGATAGAACACAGCACACCCGCTGAGTAGCAGTTCATGCTTGGATAGAACACAGCACACCCGCTGAGTAGCAGTTCATGTTTGGATAGAACACAGCACACCTGCTGAGTAGCAGTTCATGTTTGGATGTAACACAGCACACCTGCTGAGTAGCAGGTCATGTTTGGATAGAACACAGCACACCTGCTGAGTAGCAGTTCATGTTTGGAGAGAACACAGCACACCTGCTGAGGAATATTGGTTTGTTTGTTTCCAGGCTTTGGTGAGTATGAGTGAAACTGAATTTTATGTATAGCTTTTTGCTGTGTGAACGTAAGTTTTGTGTCTCTCAGAGTAGAATTGCTCCCTCACAAGTATTTGTTTACCTTCCTCAGACACTGCCACATAGCCCTCCAGAGTGGCAGTGGTGTCTCACGCTCCCACCAGCAATGTATGAGAATGACATCACCCATGTCATCGCCAAAACATGGAATTGTCAACACTTTTTTAAAATTTTAACCATTCTAATCAGTATGTACTTGTGTCTAACCATTGTTTTAAACTGCATTTTGTGAACAGAGAATAGTGTGCATCATCTTTCATGTGCTTGTCTGCCATTTTTATACTCCCTGATAAAATACTTGTTGAGGCCCTGTGTCTATTTTTAGTTTGGATTATTCATTTCTTATTAAATTTTTGAGAGTTCTTTATATAGTCCAGATACATGTTGTTTGTTTGACATGTACATTAGAAACATTTTTCCCAAACTGTATCTTGTTTTTATATTTTTATTCAATTATCACATGTTCTTAATGGATCCTGCTTTTGCCGTCTTTTCTAGACTCTGTGCCCAACATCAGGACATGACGATTTTATTCTGCATTTTCTCACACATTTTACAGTTTTACGTGCTGCACTCACAACTGTGACCCGTTGTGAGCTAACACATCTATTAAAGAGCAGAGTTGCCCTTTGTTTGTGTCTGGGCTTGGGCTCTGGTTGAGAGCCCCTGTTGGGCCTCACTGCAGTCAGATCGCCTTCTTCCAAGGCGACTCTCAAAAGCACAAGGACAGGATTGTGTCAGAGTAATGGCAGTGTGAGATACCTTTGATCTCTCCCCTTGAAATTTCAACAAGTTGAGCAGCTGTAACTCAGTGAAGGAAACCCAGCTGGGTTCACAGGTTTGCCTGAAAGATCTGCTCATTGGATTGATGGATGGTGGGAAGGATAGAGACAGGGGTGCAGAAGACAAGAAGCACTCACAGTGGGGTTCCGCAGAGGGGACATCCCTGGTCTGTCTGGGGTTTGTCTGCAGGGGCTCTAGAGAAGGGTGAAACCCAGTCTCTGGGTCTTCCTCTGCTGGGAGGACTGGAGAGGTTGGGAGCACACTCACAACACTGCTGAGCAAAAGCAGCAGCTGCTGCAGGGACAGGACAGAGACAGAGCTCGAGGACCCTGCGGGCATCCCCACGGTCTGCCAGCAGCCTACGCTGGGGACAGAGACAGAGCTCGAGGACCCTGCGGGCATCCCCACGGTCTGCCAGCAGCCTGCGCTGGGGACAGAGACAGAACAACACAGAGTGCAGCCCCAGCCTCCCGACCTCACCCCCGCCCCTCGTGCAGCCCCCAGCCTCCCGATCTCACCCCCTCCCCTCGTGCAGCCCCCAGCCTCCCGATCTCACCCCCGCCCCTCGTGCAGCCCCCAGCCTCCCGATCTCACCCCCGCCCCTCGTGCAGCCCCCAGCCTCCCGATCTCACCCCCTCCCCTCGTGTGCCGAGAGTAACAGCGAAGTACCCAAGAAATAACTGCAGAACAACTATTTCCCCTGAAAACCGGGTACTCTCTGTTCCTTGGTCTTTTGGGACACCAGGAGAACTACAGGGAGGCCCGGGATTGCCGTTCCAGGAGAAAAGCGGAAAAAGCCATAAAGCCCTCGCACGTGCCACACCGTCATGGTGGCTGCATCACGGTGGACCTCAGCAGAGGTCAGCCGGGGGTTTCACAGAGCTAAAGCTTGTAATCCAGCACCCTTACGGGAAAGTCATAGGAAAGCCTCTTGCAAGTGCAATACCACTCTCAAACACAATCTAGAGCAGCGATTCTCAACCTGTGGGTCGCGATCCTTGCGGGGTCGCCTAAAGCCATCGGAAAATACATAATGCATATCAGGTATTTACATTCCGAATCATAACTGTAGCAAAATTACAGTTATGAAGTAGCCACCAAAATTATTTTTTGGTTTGGGGTCACCGCAACATGAAGAACTGTATTGCGGGGTCATGGCATTAGAAAGGTTGAGAACCACTGATCTAGAGTCTAGACAAAGAAAAACTAATACCAAAAATAACCAAAAAAGAGACACAGTTCAAAAAGAAAATGAAAACTCTCCAGAAAACAGTATCAGTCACAAGGACACTTCGGAGTTAAATGACCGAGTATTCAAACTTGAAGTTCTGAAAACACTCAACAAGAGTTGAGGAAATACTGATAAGCAATATAACGAACTGAGAAAAAATGATGAACAAAACAAGTATCAATACTTTACGCCTGACCTGTGATGGTGCAGAGGATATAGCGTCACCGGTTCAATACCCTGGGCTCGCCCGGTCAAGGCGCACACGAGAGGCAACCACTGAACAACTAACGTGAAGCAGCTGAGAGTTGATATTTCTCGCTCCCCTGCCTCTTCTTGCTCTAATATCAACAAATAAAATCTTAAATTAAAAAAAAAAAGTACTTTGTCAAAGAGACTGAAACTTTAAAAAAGAACCGAACAGAAGGGCGTGGACGGCATGAACTGCTCGGTGGTGGCTCCTGGCTTCTGCCACAGTCCGGGCGTTCTCACATCTACCGAGGCCTCTGGTGGCTGCCACATTGCCTCTGTGGTGGGGCCTGCACTGCCAGGGGGGAGGGAGTCGGAAACTGAGGCATGGACTCAGCGACCTTTGAGGGTGTGGCTATGAACTTGACCCTGGAGGAGTGGGCTTTACTGGACCCTCCACAGAAGAAACTCTATAGAAATGTTGTTCAGTTTGTTGAAATTTCAAGAGGAGAGATGGGGAGTATCTCTCACTCCACCATTTATATTTAAATTGAAATGTATCACTTTTATTATGTTTTTTCTGTTTTTCTTACTGCTTTTCCCCTCTGTTTTCTCTTTGCTGTCCTATTTTCGGTTAATTGAACATTTTTTAATATTTCATTTCATTTATTTATTGTAATTTTTATTAGCTCTTTAGTATATTTATATTTGTAATCTAAGGATTACAAATTACAGACATAGCTTTTCAGTTATTTAGAATCAATAGTTTTTAATTTTGTTTTGAGCACAGAAACATGACCGACCACACTATAGGTTCTGTCCTCCTTTAGGCTACAGTTGTCACAAATGACACCTCCATATACTGAAAATGCTTAAAATCACCTAACATTTTTAAAAACCCTAAGAAAGTACTTGTTAGCCTGAGCAGGCGGTGGCGCAGTGGACAGAGCGTCAACCTGGGATGCTGAGCACCCAGGTTTGAAACCCCAAGGTCGACAGCTTGAGCGCGGGCTAACCAGCTTGAGCACGGGGTTGCCAGCTTAAGCATGGGATCATGGACATGACCCAGTGGTCACTGGCTTGAAGCCCAAGGTCTCAGGCTTGAGCCCAAGGTCACTGGCTTCAGTGTCATTGACATGGCTGGAGTCCCCAGGTCAAGGCACATATGAGAAGCAATCACTGAACAACTAAGGTGCCACAACTATGAATTGATGCTTCTCATTTCTCTCTACCTTCCTGTCTGTCTGTTCCTCCTTCCCTCTCTCTCTCTCTCACTAAAAAATAAAAGTAAGTTTTAAAAATTAAAAGAAAGCAATAGTGATTATAATAACTTTTTTTTTTTGAAAATTCAATTTAACCGGGTTACATTGATCAATAAGAAGAGTGCATAGATTTTGGATAAACATTTCTATAGCACTTGAACTGTTGATTATGTTGTATACCCATCACCCAAAGTCAAATCATTTTTCATCACCTTATATTTGTCCCTCTTTACAACCTTCCCCTCCCCCACATCCCCCTCCCCTTGGCAACCACTTCACTTTGATCTATGTCCCTGAGTCTCCATTTCTGTTGTACTGTCATTATTCACTGTTTCAAATTATCCTGTATCATTTCTCTTCTGTTTGAGAAACATTTTGTATCAGTCTATTTACATCAATACTCATGGCTACGAAGTCTCTTAGTTTTCCTTCACTTGAGAGTGTCTAATTCACCATATTTCCTCAAGAATATTTTTACTTGACATAGATACCTTCAGCACTGAAGAATGTTGTTCTCCTGCTTTCTGGACACCATTTATAATAAGAAATTCAAAGTCATCTGAATTGTTCCCCTAAAGAAAATTACCAGAGAAAAAAATAGGGGCATTACATGTTGATAAGAGAACCATTTCATAAAGAAAAAACAATCCTAAATGTGCATACACCTAGTAAATATTCATCATTTTTTCTCTGAATGCTGCCAAGAGTTTGTCTTTACATTTCAGCAGTTTGCTTATGATTTGTCTGGTGTGAATTTCTTAGAGTTTATCTGGATCAAATTCAATCAGCTTTTTCAGTCTGTAGATTTGTATCTTTTTGCCAAACCTGAGAAGTTTTCTGTCATTATTTCTTTAAATATTATTTAAGCCACATACTCTTCTCTCTTTCTGAAACTACAGTGACATGAATGTTAGGTATTTGGTTGTTGTCCCAAAAGTCCTTGGGTTTTATTCATTTCTCTTCATCATTTTTCTGTCTGTTGTTCCGATTGTATAATTTCTATTTATCTGTCTTCAAATTCACTGACCTTTTTCTCTGTCATTTCTATTTTACTATTAAGTAAGTCAAATGAACTGCTTATTTTGCTTATAGATTTGTTTAGTTGTAAGTTTTCAGATAGTTTCTTTTTCTATATTTTGTTTATTCCAGCACCTGTGCCATCCTCTTAGAGATACCTGTTGATTGTCTCTTCTATATAAGATAAGATTTTTGTCACTCTTTGTGTAGCAATTGATTTTTCCATTTTATCCTGGATGTTTTCAACAATACCTCCTGACACCCTAAGTCTTATTTATATCTTATCTGTGGGCTATGGTTCCCGTGTCTGTTTCCAAGTCTTTGCTGTGCTTTTCAGTTTTTCCCCTGCCCGTGTTACCCGCTGGTCAGTTCACACCTGGGTAGAGGTATACTCATTGGTATCGTTTTTGAAGTTTGGTATTCTAATAAGGATCCTATCCAGGTATGCAAATGATGGGGTAAATACATGAGCTGAAAAATAACTTGGTCACTTTCCTGTTCCTCTCTCCTGTTACCTGCTCGATGTATTCCATTTCCCCAGGATTCTAGCCTCAGTCCCTCGCCAGAAACAACCCCCTTCCATGACTGTGACATCCCAGTGGCAGAGGACAGAGAGGATGTGAGAAGCAGTTGGCCCCGTCTTCTTGGAAGCACGGTTGCTCTGACCTCAGCAGGTTCATCTCCCTCCGCACTTTGGGTCCCAATCTGGCCGGTCCCTCCCTTGGGACGTGTCTCCCCCGGGACCACCCACAGTCTGGGCCACATAAGATCAGGGAAGGAAGTGGGGTTGGCTTTCCCCCACTTTTTCAGAGCTTTAGAAGTTTTCCCATTTCCACTCCTCAAAACAAAACCAGTGGGTTTCTCCTTCGTCTCAGTCAAATGTACAGTTGGCAGCACTGTACATTTCCCCGTTTGGGATTGCTCGAGTTCAGGCGAGGGGATGCACACGAGGGAAAAGCAGCCACCTCAACAGCCCTTTTGGCTCCTGTGTTCTTTTTTTTTTTAATTATAATGGGGTGACATTGATAAATCAGGGTACATATGTTCAGAGAAAACATCTTTAGGTTATTTTGACATTTGATTATGCTGCATTCCCATCACCCAAAGTCCAATTGTCTTCCGTCACCTTCTATCTGGTTTTCTTTGTGCCCCTCCCCTCTCCCAACCCCCTCCCTCTCCTCCCCCCACACCCTTGTCCATGTCTCTGAGTCTCATTTTTATGTCCCATCTATATAGAGAATCATATAGTTCTTAGTTTTTTCTGATTTACTTATTTCGCTCCGTATAATGTTATCAAGGTCCATCCATGTTGTTGTAAATGATCCGATGTCATCATTTCTTATGGCTGAGTAGTATTCCATAGTATTATATATATGTACCAAAGCTTTTTAATCCACTTGTCCACTGACGGACACTTGGGCTGTTTCCAGATCTTCGCTATTGTGAACAATGCTGCCATAAACATGGGGGTGCATTTCTTCTTTTCAAACAGTGCTATGGTGTTCTTGGGGTAAATTCCTAAAAGTGGTATAGCTGGGTCAAAAGGCAGTTTGATTTTTAATTTCTTGAGGAATCTCCATAGTGTTTTCCACAGTGGCTGCACCAGTCTGCATTCCCACTAGCAGTGCAGGAGGGTTCCCTTTTCTCCACATCCTCACCAGCAATTATTCTGTGTTATTTTGTTGATGAGTGCCATTCTGACCAGTGTGAGATGATATCTCATTGTGGTTTTAATTTGCATTTTTCTAATGATTAGTGATGTTGAGCATTTTTTTCATATGCCTATTGGCCATCTGTATATCCTCTTTGGAGAAGTGTCTGTTCATTTCTTTTGCCCATATTTTGATTGGATTGTGTGTCTTTCTGGCATTGAGTTTTTACAAGTTCTTTATAAATTTTGGTTATTAACCCTTTATCAGACGCATTGTAAAATATATTCTCCCATTGTGTAGTTTGTCTTTTTATTCTGTTCTTATTGTCTTTAGCTGTGCAGAAGCTTTTTAGTTTGATAGAGTCCCATTCGTTTATCCTGTCTTTTATTTCACTTGCCCGTGGAGATAAATCAGCAAATATATTGCTTCAAGAGATGTCAGAGAGCTTAGTGCCTATGTTTTCTTCTAAGATGCATATGGTTTTACGGCCTACATTTAAGTCTTTTATCCATTTTGAGTTTATTTTTGTGAATGGGGTAAGTTGGTGGTTTAGTTTCATTTTTTTGCAGGTAGCTGTCCAATTTTCCCAACACCATTGTTGAAGAGGCTGTCTTTACTCCATTGTATGCTCTTACCTCCTTTGTCAAATATCAGTTGTCCATAAAAGTGTGGGTTTATTTCTGGGTTCTCAGTTCTGTTCCATTGATCTATATGCCTGTTCTTATGCCAGTACCAGGCTGTTTTGAGTACAATGGCCTTGTAGTATAACTTGATATCTGGAAGTGTGATACCTCCTACTTTATTCTTCCTTTTCAAGATTGCTGAGGCTATTCGTGTCCTCTTTTGGTTCCATATAAATTTTTGGAATATGTGTTCTATATCTTTGAAGTAAGTCATTGGTATTTTAATTGGTATTGCATTGAATTTATAAATTTCTTTGGGTAATATAGACATTTTAAGAATGTTTATTCTTCCTAACCATGAGCATAGTCTATGCTTCCACTTGTTTGTATCTTCCCTGATTTCTTTTATCAATGTTTTATAATTTTCCAAGTACAAGTCTTTAATCTCCCTGGTTAAATTTATTCCTAGGTACTCTATTTTTTTGGTTGCAGTGGTAAAGGGGATTGCTTCCTTAATTTCTCTTTCTGACAGTTCATTGTTAGTGTATAAAAATGCCTCTGACTTCTGAGTATTAATTTTATATCCTGCCATCTTGCTGAATTCATTTATCAGGTCTAGTAGTTTTTTGACTGAGACTATAGGGTTTTCTATATACAATATCATATCATAGGCAAATAATGATAGTTTTACTTCTTCTTTTCCAATTTGGATGCCTTTTATTTCTTTTTCTTGTCTGATTGCTGTGGCTAGGACTTCCAGAACTATGTTGAATAAGAGTGGTGAAAGGGGGCACCCCTGCCTTGTTCCTGATCTTAAGGGGATTGCTTTTAATTTTTGCCCATTGAGTATGATGGGGTTTGTCATAGGTGGCCTTTATCATGTTGAGGTATTTTCCCTGTATTCCCACTTTGCTGAGAGTTTTGATCATGAATGGGTGCTGGATTTTATCAATTGCTTTTTCTGCATCTATTGAAATTATCGTGTGGTTTTTCTCCTTCCTTTTGTTTATGTGGTGAATCACATTGATTGATTTGCGAATATTGTACCAGCCTTGCCTCCCAAGAATAAATCCCACTTGATCATGGTGTATGGTTTTTTTTATATATTGCTGGATCCAGTTTGCTAATATTTTGTTGAGGATTTTAGCTTATAAATTCATCAGGGATATTGGCCTATAGTTTTCTTTCTTTGTGCTGTCTTTGCCTGGTTTTGGAATCAGAATTATACTCGCCTCATAAAAAGAGCTTGGAAGTCTTCCTTCCTCTTGAATTTTTTGAAATAACTTGAGAAGGATAGGAGTTAGTTCTTTGAATATTTGGTAGAATTCACTTGTGAAGCCATCAGGCCCAGGACTTTTCTTTTTTGGGAGTTTTTTGATAACTGTTTCAATCTCATTTGTTGTAATTGGTCTGTTTAGGTTTTCTGATTCTTCCAGATTAATTTTTGGAAGATTATATGTTTCAAGGAATTTTTTCATTTCATCTAGGTTGTCTAGTTTTTTGGCATACAGTTCTTCATAGTATTTTCTTACAATATTTTGTATTTCTCTTCTGTCAGTTGTTATTTCTCCACTCTCATTTCTAATTTTATTTATTTGAGTCCTCTCTCTTTTTTTCTTGGTGAGTCTGGTTAAAGGTTCATCAATCTTGTTTACCTTTTCAAAGAACCAGCTCCTGGTTTCATTGATCCTCTATTGTTTCTTTAGCCTCTATGTCATTTATTTCTGCTCTGATCTTTATTATTTCCTTCCTTTTACTAGCTCTGGGCTTTACTTGCTGTTCTTTTTCTAGTTCTTTTAGATACAGGGTCAAGTTGTTTATTTGAGCTTTTTCTAGCTTCTTGAGGTATGCCTGTAATGCTATGAACTTCCCTCTCAGGACTGCTTCTGCTGTGTCTCATATATTTTGAGTTGATGTATGCTCGTTATCGTTCGTTTCTATAAATTTTTTAATTTCTTCTTTGATCTCATTGTTAACCCAATCATTATTTAATAACATGCTATTTAGTTTCCAAGTGTTTTGAGTATTTTTCAGTTTTTCTGTTGTGGTTGATTTCTAGTTTCATGCCATTCTGATCAGAGAAAGTGCTTGATATGATTTCAATCTTCTTAAATTTGTTGAGACCGTTTTTGTGCCCTAACATGTGGTCTATCCTAGAAAATGTACCATGAGCACTTGAAAAGAATGTATATTCTGCTGCTTTAAAGTGAAAGGTTTTGGCCCTGGCCGGTTGGCTCAGTGGTAGAGCGTCGGCCTGGCGTGCAGAAGTCCCAGGTTCGATTCTCGGCCAGGGCACACAGGAGAGGCGCCCATCTGCTTCTCCACCCCTCCCCCTCTCCTTCCTCTCTGTCTCTCTCTTCCCCTCCCGCAGCAAGGCTCTATTGGAGCAAGGATGGCCCAGGCGCTGGGGATGGTTCCTTGGCCTCTGCCCCAGGCGCTAGAGTGGCTCTGATTGCGGCAGAGCGATGCCCTGGAGGGGCAGAGCATCGCCCCCTGGTGGGCATGCCGGGTGGATCCCGGTTGGGCACATGCGGGAGTCTGTCTGTTTATCCCCGTTTCCAGCTTCAGAAAAATACAAAAATAAATAAATAATAAAAAATATAAAGTGAAAGGTTCTGAAGATATCTATTAAATCGAGTTGATCTAGTATGTCCTTTAAGTCAGCTGTTTCTTTGTTAATTTTCTTTGAGGATCTATCTAGTGATGTTAGTGGGGTATTGAAATCCCCTACTATTATAGTATTGCTATTGATCTTACCTTTTAAATCCATCAAAGTCTGCTTTATATATTTAGGTGCTCCTATATTAGGTGTATAGATATTTACAATGTTTATATCTTCCTGTTGGATTGCTCCCTTTATCATTATGTAGTGACCTTCTTTATCTCTTACTATAGTCTTTGTTTTAAAGTCCATTTTGTCTGATATAAGTATTGCTACCCCAGTTTTTTTTTTCATTTCCATTTGTGTGAAATATTTTTTATATCCTTTTATCTTCAGTCTATGTGCATCTTTTGTTTTAAGGTGTGTCTCTTGTAGACAGCATATATAAAGATCCTGTTTTCTTTTTTTTTTCTTTTTTTTTAATTTTATTCATTTTTAGAGAGGAGAGAGAGAGGGAGAGAGAGAAACAGAGAGAGAAGGGTGGAGGAGCTGGAAGCATCAACTCCCATTGACCAGGCAAGCCCAGGGTTTCGAACCAGCGACCTCAGCATTTCCAGGTCGATGCTTTATCCACTGTGCCACCACAGGTCAGGCCCCTGTTTTCTTATCCATGCAGCTACCCTATGTCTTTTGATGGAATCATTTAATCCATTTACATTTAAGGTTATTATTGATATGTAATTGTTTATTGCCATTTTATTCTATATTCCTCTTTTGCTATATTCTTTTTCTCCTTTGATCTGTTTACAACAGGCCCCTTATCATTTCTTGCAGCCTTGGTTTGGTTGTAGTGAATTTCTTGAGGTTTTTGTTTTTTTGTCTGGAAAGCTTTTTATTTCTCCTTCAATTTTAAACAATAGCCTTGCTGGATAAAGTAGTCTTGGTTGTAGGCTCTTGTTCTGCATTACTTTGAATATTTCTTACCATTCCCTTCTGGCCTCAAGTGTTTCTGTTGAGAAGTTAGAATTCATCCTTATGGGGGCTCCTTTGTAGGTGATAGTCTTTTTTTGTCTAGCAGCTTTTAATATTTTCTCTTTATCACTTAGCTTTGGTATTTTAATTATGATATGTCTTGGTATAGATTTCTTTGGGTTTCTCTTTAATGGAGTTCTCTGTGCTTCTTGAACTTGTGAGATGTTTTCCTGCCTTAATTGAAAGAAGTTTTTAGCTATGTTTGAACAAAGTCTCTATCCCTTGTACTTTCTCCTCTTCTTCAGGAACCCCTATGATGCGGATGTTATTTCTCTTCATGTTGTCACAGAGCTCTCTTAGAGTTTCCTCAGACTTTTTGAGTCTCTTTTCTTTTTTCTGCTCTGCTTCTCTGCCTTTATTTATCTTGTCCTCTAACTCGCTGATTCGATTCTCAGCTTCATCCATCCTGCTGTTAATTCCTTCCATTGTGTTCTTCATTTCTGATATTGTATTTGTCATTTCTGACTGATTCTTTTTTATTATTTCAATGTCCTTTTTTATATTTGCTATCTCTTTATTTAGGTGTTTGTTTGTTTTTTGTTTTGTTTTTGTTTTTTGTTTTTTTTCTGAAGCTGGAAACAGGGAGAGACAGTCAGACAGACTCCCGCATGCGCCCGACCGGGATCCACCCGGCACGCCCACCAGGGGCGACGCTCTGCCCACCAGGGGGCGATGCTCTGCCCATCCTGGGCGTCGCCATGTTGCGACCAGAGCCACTCTAGCGCCTGGGGCAGAGGCCACAGAGCCATCCCCAGCGCCCGGGCCATCTTTGCTCCAATGGAGCCTTGGCTGCGGGAGGGGACGAGAGAGACAGAGAGGAAAGCGCGGCGGAGGGGTGGAGAAGCAAATGGGCGCTTCTCCTGTGTGCCCTGGCCGGGAATCGAACCCGGGTCCTCCGCACGCTAGGCTGACGCTCTACCGCTGAGCCAACCGGCCAGGGCTATTTAGGTGTTTATAATGACCGGTTCAAAACCCTGGGCTTGCCTGGTCAAGGCACATATGGGAGTTGATGCTTCCAGCTCCTCCCCCCTTCTCTCTCTCTCCTCTCTAAAAATGAATAAAGAAAAAAAAGAAAAAAAAAGATAGGTGTTCGTAATGACCATCTATTGTTCTAATATCTTTGAGCATCCTAACAATCGTTATTTTAAACTCTGCATCTGGTAATTTGGTTATATCTGACTCATTCAGGTCCTTTTCTGGGGATTTCTCTTGATTCGTGTTGCATTTCTCTGCCTTCTCATTTGTCTGTGTAAAAGAAGGTTTTGGCCACTGGAGTCCACTGGGTGTGGCCTCTGTGTTCCCTAGGTGTGGTCTGTCTGCAGGCCCTCCACCCCCTCTGCTGTTGCTGCCTAGGGCATTTGGGTATGGGTGTTGCCGGTGCCTGCCCACTGGGGCTGTTGCTGTGGTTTCTGCGTCTCCTTCACAGGAGTGGCTGTGATCACGTGCTCGGGTGTACAAGCTTCGGTGGCCTTGGCCTTCGCCCTACCCCCGCGGGTGGCATTATGCTCGGTCCTGAGGGCAGGGGTGAACACCTTTGCTCAGCTGTGGGTCTCTGCCTGATTTTGAGCTTTCGCCCCACCTAGCAGGAGGAGCCCGCTCGTGGGACGGCTGCAAGCCTTGGCTCCACAGGCCAGGCGGGACTGCATGTCCACGCTCAGTAGCGGGACTCCGCCTGTTCTGGGCTTTTGGCTCCACCCCCACGGGAGGAGCCGTCTCCCAAGTCAGGCCACAAGCCTCCGTTCCACAGGCGGGACAAGGCTGTGCTCCTGCGCCCTTGCTCAAGGGCAGTTCTCCACCCCTTCCGGGGCTCCTGCCCTTCCCCCGCAGGCTGGATTGCAGGCAGGCTGTAACTGGGCTTGACCATTTTTGCACGTCTCCTCCTCCCCAGCCAAGCAAGACTGAGCTCACACCTGGGCCTCAGTAGTGGCCAGCCGGCTTCTGCCCTTGCTGACAGAACCGCACTTCCACATCCCGCATCCCGCCGCCACCCACCCTCCAGCGAGCCCTCAGCTGTGTGGGGTGTGGGCACTGCAGCTCAGACCCTAACACTCACTACTGTAGTCCCGAAAGCTCCCTCCTTCTAAGCGGCTCTGCTCCAAGTGCCATGGGAGAACTTGTTTGGCTGGTGTCCTGCTTCCCTTTGCTGGTATTGCTGTTTCCAGGGGAAATATTCACTTCAGATTTGGGGAGTGACTCATCCCAGAGGTTAGGGTGGCTGTCTCTCAAAATGTTTCTCTCTGTGCCTCCTAGATTACACTTTCTTCCTGCTAGTCTGGACCTCTCCTCTCTCCTCGTCCCCTGGAGCCCTAGGTGAGTGGTTGTGAGAGAGGTTTTCTGCACAGTCCCTTTAAGAAGAATCCTGGGTCTAAGAAATCAGTCTCTTTCTCACAAACAGTATCCTGTCTTGTTTCCAGCTAAATACTGTCCATATGCCTCTTCTAGGCTCTGGGGCTGCAGGCTGGGGCTTTGTACCTGGGACTCAGGACTTTGCTCTCTCTGCTAAACTTACTTCCCACCACGTGAGCCTCTCCTGGCTTCTGTTTGCTCAGGGGAGCTGGGCAGCCCTCTCCACGTTTCCGCTTTTCCTACCAGTCTCAGTGTGGCTTCTTCAGTGTTCCTTGGTTGAAGAGTCCTCTTAGTTTAGTCTAAAGTTGGTTTTTCCAGATGATGGTTCTTAAAATTAGTTTGTAATCCACTTTGGTTCTGGGAGGTGGAAGTTGGTACGTCCGCCTACTCCAGCGCCATCTTGTCTTCTTGCACATTATTCCGTGTGCTCACTTCTGGGGGAGTTCCATTACCTCTCCACTTTCCCTTTTTTGATAGCCACACGTATGGGCACCAATTGTTGCAGTCCAGCCACGACAAGTCTATTACAGGGTCCTCAAACGGAAAAAGGTATGGAATTAAATAAATGATAGAGAATTAAAATATATACATAAAGATGGGTTCAGGATGACAGCACGGCGAACAGTCTCTACTGTTCCTAAGTCAATGCCATCAGTTCCTGTGTTCTTGATACACCTGCTGTGGTTTATTTGTTCTAGTTCTTTAGGTTTTAATGGAGTTCAGTGGGGAGGAAAAGGTGTATGTTGACTCTGTCATACCTGGAAGCTAGAGATATGTTTTCTCCTTTTATTCCTGAGTTCAAGTATCTTTATCAATTCTGAATATTAATTTTTTAGAAACTCCTTTAGACATAGAGGAAGACAAAGGGGAAAAGACATTAGGTAGCTGATACAAGAATAGAACTGGCATGAAATGTTCTAAGGACATAGTTGCAAAAGACTTCATTTCTAAATGGAGAAAATATGGTTACAGTTGTAATGAAATAAATATACATACTACAATAACACTGAGGAACAATTTTTTTTCATTTTCTGTTGCATGAGATTTTAGAACTGTTTCTATATATTTCTGCATTGCTGATTCTAAATCTGAAATCCGTTTATTGGTGCATGCTATATAGTTTTTATGCAATTTTAATTTCTTTTTGTTACAGTTAATAATAGCATGCATTGGTTTTTTTTTTTTGGTTTTTTTTAAATAAATTTTTATTAATGGTAATGGGATGACATTAATAAATCAGGGTACATATATTCAAAGAAAACATGTCTAGGTTATTTTGTCATCAAATTATGTTGCAAACCCCTCGCCCAAAGTCAGATTGTCCTCCGTCACCCTCTATCTAGTTCTCTGTGCCCCTCCCCCTCCCCCTAACTCTCTCCCTCCCTCCCTCCCATGTCCTCCCTCCCCCCCCACCCTTGGTAACCACCACACTCTTGTCCATGTCTCTTAGTCTCATTTTTATGTTCCACCAATGTATGGAATCATGTATTTCTTGTTTTTTTCTGATTTGCTTATTTCACTCCTTATAATGTTATCAAGATCCCACCATTTTGCTGTAAATGATCTGATGTCATCATTTCTTATGGCTGAGTAGTATTCCATAGTGTATATGTGCCACATCTTCTTTATCCAGTCTTCTATTGAAGGGCTTTTTGGTTGTTTCCATGTCTTGGCCACTGTGAACAGTGCTGCAATGAACATGGGGCTACATGTGTCTTCACGTATCAATGTTTCTGAGGTTTTGGGGTATATACCCAGTAGAGGGATTGCTGGGTCATAAGGTAGTTCTATTTGCAGTTTTTTGAGGAACCACCATACTTTCCTCCATAATGGTTGTACTACTTTACAGTCCCACCAACAGTGAATGAGGGTTCCTTTTTCTCCACAGCCTCTCCAACATTTGCTATTACCCGTCTTGTTGATAATAGCTAATCTAACAGGGGTGAGGTGGTATCTCATTGTAGTTTTGATTTGCATTTCTCTAATAACTAATGAAGCTGAGCATCTTTTCATATATCTGTTGGCCATTTGTATCTCTTCCTGGGAGAAGTGTCTGTTCATGTCCTCTTCCCATTTTTTTATTGGATTGCTTGTTTGTTTGTTGTTGAGTTTTATGAGTTCTTTGTAAATTTTGGATATTAGGCCCTTATCTGAGCTGTCGTTTGAAAATATCAGTTCCCATATAGTTGGCTGTCTGTTTATTTTGATATCAGTTTCTCTTGCTGAGCAAAAACTTTTAATTCTGATGTAGTCCCATTCATTTATCTTTGCCTTCACTTCTCTTGCCATTGGAGTCAAGTTCATAAAATGTTCTTTAAAACCCAGGTCCATGATTTTAGTACCTATGTCTTCTTCTATGTACTTTATTGTTTCAGGTCTTATATTTAGGTCTTTGATCCATTTTGAATTAATTTTAGTACACGGGGACAGGCTGTAGTCGAGTTTCATTCTTTTGCATGTGGCTTTCCAGTTTTCCCAACACCATTTGTTGAAGAGGCTTTCTTTTCTCCATTGTGTGTTGTTGGCCCCTTTATCAAAGATTATTTGACCATATATATGTGGTTTTATTTCTGGGCTTTCTATTCTGTTCCATTGGTCTGAGTGTCTATTTTTCTGCCAATACCATGCTGTTTTGATTATCGTGGCCCTATAATATAGTTTAAAGTCAGGTATTGTAATGCCCCCAGCTTCATTCTTTTTCCTTAGGATTGTTTTGGCTATTCGGGGTTTTTTATAGTTCCATATAAATCTGATGATTTTTTGTTCCATTTCTTTAAAAAATCTCATAGGGATTTTGATGGGAATTGCATTAAATTTGTATATTGCTTTGGGTAATATGGCCATTTTGATTATATTTATTCTTCCTATCCAAGAACAAGGAATATTTTTCCATCTCATTGTATCTTTTTCGATTTCCCTTAACAATGCTTTGTAATTTTCATTATATAGGTCCTTTACGTTCTTTGTTATGTTTATTCCTAGGTATTTTATTTTTTTTGTTGCAATCGTGAAGGGGATTATTTTTTTGAGTTCGTTTTCTAATATTTCATTGTTGGCATATAGAAAGGCTATGGACTTTTGTATGTTAATTTTGTATCCTGCGACCTTACTGTATTGGTTTATTGTTTCTAATAATCTTTTTGTGGAGTCCTTCGGGTTTTCGATGTATAGGATCATATCATCAGCAAAAAGTGATAGCTTTACTTCTTCTTTTCCGATATGGATGCCTTTTATTTCTTTGTCTTGTCTGATTGCTCTGGCCAGAACTTCTAGCACCACGTTGAATAAGAGTGGAGAGAGTGGACAACCCTGTCTTGTTCCTGATTTAAGGTAGAAAGTCCTCAGTTTTATGCCGTTTAATAGGATGTTGGCTGATGGTTTATCATATATGGCCTTTATCATGTTGAGATATTTTCCTTCTATACCCATTTTGTTGAGAGTCTTAAACATAAAATTGTGTTGTATTTTATCAAAAGCCTTTTCTGCATCTATTGATAAGATCATGTGGTTTTTGTTCTTTGTTTTGTTGATATGGTGTATTACGTTAACTGTTTTGCGTATGTTGAACCATCCTTGAGATTCTGGGATGAATCCCACTTGATCATGATGTATTATTTTTTTGATATGTTGTTGTATTCGGTTTGCCAGTATTTTGTTTAGTATTTTAGCATCTGTATTCATTAGAGATATTGGTCTGTAGTTTTTTTTCTTTGTGCCATCCTTGCCAGGTTTTGGTATGAGGGTTATGTTGGCCTCATAAAATGTGTTTGGAAGTATTGCTTCTTCTTCAATTTTTTGGAAGACTTTGAGTAGAATAGGAACCAAGTCTTCTTTGAATGTTTGATAGAATTCACTAGTATAACCGTCTGGGCCTGGACTTTTATTTTTGGGGAGATTTTTAATAGTTTTTTCTATTTCCTCCCTGCTGATTGGTCTGTTTAGGCTTTCTGCTTCTTCATGACTCAGTCTAGGAAGGTTGTATTGTTCTAGGAATTTATCCATTTCTTCTAGGTTGTTGTATTTGGTGGCATATAATTTTTCATAGTATTCTACAATAATTCTTTGTATTTCTATGATGTCTGTGGTGATCTCTCCTCTTTCATTTTGGATTTTATTTATTTGAGTCCTGTGTCTTTTTTCCTTGGTGAGTCTTGCCAAGGGTTTGTCAATTTTGTTGATCTTTTCAAAGAACCAGCTCCTTGTTTTATTGATTTTTTCTATAGTTTTTCTGTTTTCTATTTCATTTATTTCTGCTCTGATTTTTATTATCTCCTTTCTTCGGCTGGTTTTGGGTTGTCTTTGTTCTTCTTTTTCTAGTTCCTTAAGGTGTGAAGTTAAGTGGTTTACTTCGGCTCTCTCTTGTTTGTTCATATAGGCCTGAAGTGATATGAACTTTCCTCTTATTACTGCTTTTGCTGCATCCCAGAGATTCTGATATGTCGTATTTTCATTTTCATTTGTCTGTATATATCTTTTGATTTCTGCACTTATTTCTTCTTTGACCCATTCATTTTTTAGAAGTATGTTGTTTAGTTTCCACATTTTTGTGGGTTTTTCCCCCTCTTTTTTGAAGTTGAATTCTAGTTTCAAGGCTTTATGATCAGAAAATATGCTTGGTACAATTTCAATTTTTCTAAATTTGCTGATATTGTCTTTGTGGCCCAACATATGGTCAATTCTTGAGAATGTTCCATGTACACTAGAGAAAAATGTATACTCTGTCGCTTTGGGATGAAGTGTCCTGTAGATGTCTATCATATCCAGGTGTTCTAGTATTTTGTTTAAGGCCACTATATCTTTATTGATTCTCTGTTTGGATGACCGATCTAGAGCCGTCAGCGGTGTATTGAGGTCTCCAAGTATGATTGTATTTTTGTTAGTTTTTGTTTTAAGGTCAATAAGTAGCTGTCTTATATATTTTGGTGTTCCTTGGTTTGGTGCATATATATTAAGGATTGTTATGTCTTCTTGATTCAACTTCCCCTTAATCATTATGAAATGACCATTTTTGTCTCTGAGTACTTTTGCTGTCTTGTAGTCAGCATTATTAGATATGAGTATTGCTACACCTGCTTTTTTTTGGGTGTTGTTTGCTTGGAGTATTGTTTTCCAGCCTTTCACTTTGAATTTGTTTTTATCCTTGTTGCTTAGATGTGTTTCTTGTAGGCAGCATATAGTTGGATTTTCTTTTTTAATCCATTCTGCTACTCTGTGTCTTTTTATTGGTAAGTTTAATCCATTTACATTTAGTGTAATTATTGACACTTGTGGGTTCCCTACTGCCATTTTATAAATTGCTTTCTATTAGTTTTGTATCTAGTTTGATTCTTCTCTTTTGTTTTTCTATCATTTGTTTTTGTTTGTTTGTGTTCCATACTTCTTTCCTCTGTTGCTACCTTTTTTAAGTCAAGTGTTTTTGTGGTGGTTTTTTTAAGGGTGGTTACAATTAAGTAATGAAAAGGGTACCTACCATATTCATTGTAGTACCCTATCTTATAAGTATTTCTGCACTTCATCATCCTTTGCTACTGTTAATCTCCATCCTCTCCCCCCTTTTTTTCCTTTGTTGTCACAGTTTAAGTTTGGTTTTATTGTGTTCTTGGTGGAGTTGTTACTTGTGGTGTTGTTTTCTTTTGTTCTTTGAATCTGGTTGGAAAACCCCCCTTAGTATTTCCTGGAGTGGGGGCTTTCTGTTGATAAATTCTCTCATCTTTTCTGTATTTGTGAATGTTTTTATATCTCCTTCATACTTGAAGGATAGCTTTGATGGGTATAGTATTCTTGGCTGAAAGTTCCTCTCTTTCCGGGCTTTAAATATTGGGTTCCACTCTCTTCTAGCTTGTAGAGTTTCTGCTGAGAAATCTGATGATAATCTAATAGGCCTTCCTTTATATGTTGTACTCTTCTTTTCCCTGGCTGCCTTGAGAATTTTTTCTTTGTCATTGGTTTGTGTCATCTTTATTATGATGTGCCTTGGAGTGGGTTTGTTGGGGTTAAGAAAACTTGGTGTTCTGTTTGCTTCTTGAATTTGAGGCTTTAGTTCCTTCCACAGGCTTGGGAAGTTCTCGTCTATTATTTGTTTGAGTATATTCTCCATTCCATTTTCTTTCTCTTCTCCCTCTGATATACCTATTATTCTTATGTTATTCTTTCTGATGGAGTCAGACAATTCCTGTAGGGCTTTCTCATTTTTTATTATTCTTGAGTCTCTTTCTTCTTCTCTCTGTTGTGCCTCAAGTTGTTTGTCTTCTATTTCACTAATCCTATCTTCAATCTGGGCTGTTCTGTTAGCTAAGCTTGTTACCTCGTTTTTCAGCTCGTGAATTGAGTTTTTCATTTCTGTTTGATTTGTTTTTATAGTTTCAATTTCCTTGGTAATATATTCTTTGTGTTCATTGAGTTGTTTTCTGATCTCCCTATATTGCCTTTCTGTGTTTTCTTGTATATCTCTGAGTGTTTTTAAGATTTCTAGTTTAAATTCTCTGTCATTTAGCTCCAAGGCTTCCAATATGTTAAGTCTTTTCTCCATAGATTTTTCCACATCTATTTGTGTTACCTCTCTTTCTTTTGTATCCATAATATTCGATTTCCTCTTTCTTATCGGCATCTGAGGGTGGTCTTATTGATAGCACTAATTAGAATTAATAAAGAGTAAAAAGAAAAAAAAAAAAGGGTAAAACACCCCACAAAAAAAAACAGTAATAATTTATTATTTCCCCCTTTTTTCTCTCTTCTCTTTCCCTCCTCTCCCCTCCTCAGGGAAATATCGTGCCTATAATGGAGGGCCTGATTTGGGGTGAAGAGTTCAAGGGGCAAAAAAAGGGAGTAGGGACCTACTAAATGCAAAAAAAAAAAAAAAGGAAGAAAATCTTAGACAAGCATAAGATGATTTGCTTGTAAGTGATGGTCAACTAAGAGATATAATGAGAGGGATAAGAGGGAATCAGAAAAAAGGACCAAAAAAGAATAATAAAGAAGAAAAAATAAAAATAATAAGTAAAAATCTGTTGTATTAAGTGGAGCGAAGACTAAATACAATGGAGACCTTGGGTTGGGAGGACCCAAAATGCCACAAAAATAAACAAACAAGGGAAAAAAAAAAAGAAAAACAAAAGCAAAAAAGAGAAATAAAACCAAAAAAAAGCCTTGAGTCCCAAATTAACTAATTTGTTCGTGATTGAGGATTATATGGGAGGAAAGTAAAATGAGAAAAGAAAAAATGAATAGAAAGGAAAAAATAAGAAAAAGAGAAAAACGAAGGAAGAAATAAAATAGGAGGAGAAAAAAACAAAATAAAGCAAGACAAAAAAAAACAAAAGAGGAGAGAGTGAGAGTTAAGTGTTTTGGAGTATAATCTTAAAGGAGGGTGAGGATGAAGAAGAAAAATAAAATGCAACACTCATGGGTAGTGTAGTTCAAGAAAGGGGAAGCATAAGATGGGCAGAGAATAGAAGGACCGAGGTGGAGGAAATAAAGGCAAAAAGATAGAAGAAACAAGCAACAACAACAACAACAAAAAAAAAATTAGTGGATCAAGTTGTAAAGTCTGTGGGTTTTTCTTGATTTTGAGAGGTTAACTTCTTCCTTTTTCTTTTCTCTCCCTCTTCCTAGTCGGTGACTCTGTACCCCAGGCTCTGCCCCTGTGTCACTCTTAGTTAGGGATTTGCAGTTGATGGGATTCTATGGCAATGTCATATAATTGGCTTTAGTCTTGCTGGAAGTAAAGGCTTGTTGGCATTTGCAGGGTCCAACGATGAGAGATTTTGCTTTCCTGGATTCTCTCTCCTAGTCCCCCCTTTCTGAATTAGCAGCCTGGTGATCCAGCTATAAGGCTGCAACTGCTTCTGCCTGGGGAGTAAGAGGCTCAAAGAGCTGGGAAATCCCCACTCTATCCCCACTCAGTGCAAGGCTTTGGGAAAGGCTCTGAGAGTCAGGGCCTCCAGTGTAATCAGGCGGGGGTGGGAGTCAATTGTTGTCAAGGTGACTGTTCAGCGCCTATCATTTAGTTGGACCTCTCAACCCAGGCTTTCCACACTTTGTAGCCTGTTTTTGCAGGGAAGAAGAGGCACTAGTCTCTGCTTACGACTAGTGTAGTATAGACCTTATTATCTGCCAAGTCCTTCTTGTTAGCGTTTATCCCTGAATATGGAGGCTCTATCAATCATAAGTTGCCCCCGCCCCTTTAGCGAGAGGCACTAAAAAATATCACGCCTCTTGTCTTGGATCGCTGAACTGAGAGAGATCTTATCAATTAGAACCGAGGGTGCGCAGATTTTATGGGTTAAGCTAATTTCAGTGATTGGGTCGCAGCTCTGTTTCTGAAGGTATTTTAGGCTGCCTGCGCGCACCCCTCCCCCAACGCTTGATTGTTAGCTTGAATGGCTGGGTGAGGTGCCCCGCCCACGGAGAGAATCTCCCAAGCCTCTCCCGATCGCCCCGCCCCGCCGCTGGCGGCTGGACCGCACCAGGCGCAGGACAATGGAGCCCCCTGGGTGTGCGGGCCAGCAGGGCGCCCTGGGCGCGTGGAATGCCCAAGGCACGCGCGCGAATGGGGCGCTCAGGGCACCGGTGGCCGGCGACCCCCACTCGCAGTGTGCGGGCCGCTGGGAACGTCAGCAGTGCTCAACCGGACCGGGCGCGCGCGCGGCGGCTCGTGGCGGCTACTCGCGGTGGCGGTTCGCGGGGGCTCGCAGCGGCTCGCGGGCTCGCGGCGGCTCGCGGTTCCCAAGTATATTGGCTGACTCACCGCGGGCGCACTCCCTGGCGGCTTGAATGAGCGTCGCTGCGGTAGCTTCCTCCACACCCTCGTCTCTCAGATTCAAGTGATAACAGTCCTTTTGCTTTCAGTTTGTGTGGAACTCCGGAATGCTCCGAGGATAAATTTTTCTGTTTCTAGTTGATAAATTTGTTGTGATTTAGGGGAGAGCTGTCGGACGCGCTTCTCACGGCGCCATTTCCGTGACGTCACACTCATGCATTGGTTTTTTAATTGGAGTTAAAGGGCAACGACTCTTGGATTGAACATGACCACAAGGCAATTAATGTTTTACAAACATCACTTTTACATAATTGTAGTTGTTTTTAAATGTAAAAAATTATGTGATAAAAACACCCTCTTATTTTGTTTTAAGATTGAACCATGGCTACTTTGAGTAGGCCTAAATGTAAGAATAGCCCTGACACCTTCTGTTATATATGTGGCTGTTACACACTTCAATGTCAAAGGCGCAATATTTCATCATTTGTGACACATGCATATATTGCCTATTTTCAAGTTCCCCTTGGCTATCAAGACAAGAATTGGGCTCTTCATATTGTGTGTCATAATTGTGAGGAAATGCTTCGTGACTGGACAAAAGGAAAATGCAAAGGAATGCCTTTTGGTATTCTCATGGTTTGGCGTGAACCTAAGGACCGCAGCAGTGACTGTTATTTCTGTCTGATCCATACAAAGGGCATCAGCAAGAAAAAACGGCATATGATCGCATATCCTAATATTCCTTCAGCAATATGACCTATCCCACACTCAGAGACACTCCTGGTTCCAATTTTCAATGGTTTTATTTCTTCTAAGGATGAAGAAAGTGAACATGATGATCAAGTATATTTTGATAAGACGCATGAGGAAATGGTTGTAGAATCTGAAGGGTCTTCTTCTGATGCCAAGCAATCATTAACCCCTCAGCAGTTTAGCCAACCCGAATTGAATGACTTAGTAAGAGATTTGGGCCTATCAAAGAAAGCAGCTAATTAGTCTACAGGCTTCAAGAAAAGAATGTACTTCACAGGTCAGCTAAAGTATCCCATTTCAGGAAGCATGAACAAATTTTTGTGGACTTTTTTTCCGAAGACAAACACTTTGTTTACTGTCATGATATCAGTAGTCTTCTCAGCCAGCTAGGTGTCACCACTTACAGTCCAACAGAATGGCGGCTATTTCTTGACAGCTTTAAACAGAGTCTGAAATGTGTTCTCCTACACAACAGTAATGTTTATGCAGCAGTTCCAAATGGTTATTCAACTCATCTGTGAGAAGATTATAATGACATAAAAATTGTCCTCGACTTTCTGAAGTATGAGAAGCATAACTTGATCATTTGTATGGATCTTAAAATGGTAAATTTTCTGCTAGGACAACGAGAGGTTTCACGAAGTATCCTTGCTTTCTGTGTTTGTGAGACAGCCAAGCTCAGGAGAAACACTGGACACAGAAGGAGTGGCTGAAACATGAAGCTCTGGAAGTAGGGATGCAAAATATTGTGAATGAACCTGTAGTTAATACAAACAGGATCATTTTCCCCCACTTCACATCCAACTTGGCTTAATGAAGCAGTTTGTTTAGGCTTTGAATAGAGAAAGTGGATGCTTTCAACATTATTTCTGCTTTTCCTGCCTTGTCTTTTGAGAAGATAAAAGCAGGTGTATTCAATGGACCTCAAATCTGAACCCTCATACATGATGAAGAATTTGCCAGGAAGATTTGCCGTGAGTAAGGAGGAGAAAGCAGCATGGCAGCCTTTTGTGGCAGTCACAGAGAACTTCCTTGGCAACAAAAAAGCAGAAAACTATGAACTTCTGGTTCAAAGGATGCTGTTGGCTTTCCGCGACATTGGATGTAACATAAGCATTAAGATTCACTTCCTGTGGTACATATATACTATGGAATACTACTCAGCCATAAGAAATGATGACATCGGATCATTTACAATAACATGGATGGACCTTGATAACATTATACAGAGTGAAATAAGTAAATTAGAAAAAAAACTAAGAACTATATGAACCAATGCATAGATGGGACATAAAAATGAGACTTAGAGACATGGACAAGAATGTGATGGTAACAGGGCGTGGGGTGGAGGGGTGGGGAGGGGGTGAGGAAGGAGAGGGAGGGAGTGGGGGGAGGGTAGGGGCACAAAGAAAACCAGATAGAAGGTGACGGAGGACGATTTGACTTTGAGTGAGGGTTATGCAGTATAATCAAAGGTCAAAATAATCTGGAGGTGTTTTCTCGGAACATATGTACCCTGATTTATCAATGTCACTGCATTAAAATTAATAAAAATAAGATAAAAAAAAAGATTCACTTCTTGAACAGTCACCTTGATAAGATTCCCGAAAATCTTGGAGCTGTTAGTGATGAGCAGACTACTGCTGAAGCATCAAACGAGATTGTCCTGAACAAGTACATAAATGTGAGAGCTACAAACACAAATTTTTGCCTGAATAGAATTTAAATAAGTTTTGCGCAAATTTTATTATTAAAATAAGTGTTTTAATATGTTCCATTTCAAAAATGTAAACAAATTCTGATGCATTATATAAATTATTATATTTTCACAAAGATGATGCCCAAGAAGACATTCCACTTCATTATGTTAAACTAAATGTTGAAAATTTTACAATAAGATGAAAACCTAAAATCTTGAATTGCAAAAAAACTGTAGCTTAAAGAGAAAAACTAATGTCAGATTTGAGATCAGCACACTCGAATTAGGTAAGAGCAAGTGTTTTTGTGGATGCAACAAAAATGTTGCTCCCCAGTGTAATGAATAGGTAACACTGAAGGAATAAACTGTTTCACATACTCGTGACTGTGAGCCTGGCTTTGCCCACCCCTGTAGATAGATGTTATGATCTAGAAATTTCCTGAGGGTACAGTTGGGATGCATTATGTAAAGTATTGCTTCTCTGTCTAGGTAAAAAGAAAATGTCCAAAGATGTTGCCTGTGGAAATTGACCATATGCTTTCTACTTTTAACCTGCAAGAGGACCGCGACACACTGTCAAAGTTGCTGAGTGAAGGGACGAAGCGCAAACTCTCCCTCCTGATAGCGCTGATAGGGGACTCCGAGGTATTACAGAGAGAACGGGGAGGGGCGGGGGCGGGGCGTGCACCTGCGCATGCGCAACACAAACAGTCCCCGCCAGCTGGTCCAGAAAGCTCAGATGACAAGGACCTGAGCGCTGAGATGAATCTTAAGGGAATGCTGCCCATGGTAATCAGAGGGGTTATTAGTGTACTGTTGGGGCCGCTGTTAGATGCAGAATTTTTAAAATAGTTTCTTAAATATTTTCAAATATTCGTTTTTAAATATTTTAAAATAGTTTTTACCGCTAGGCTTTGTCTCTTAGTTTCAGTGTGTTCCCCTCAAATAGTGAATCATCCTCCAAGTAGTTGGGCTTCAAGTATTGGTGGTCATGGGACTCTTCTTCTGGTCTGCAGGTGGTGATACTCGAAGAACCATCAGCTGGCATGGACCCCCTCTCAAAAAGAATCGCCTGGGACCTCCTTCAACAGTACAAACACAATCGCACCATCCTAGTGACCACCCACCACATGGACGAAGCGGACATCCTGGGTGACCGCATAGCCATCATGGTCAATGGGACCCTGAAATGCTGTGGCTCTTCAGTCTTCCTGAAAGAGATATACGGTCTGTCTTTCTTTGATCGTTCTCAGGATATCAGTGCCTATAATACTCTTCTAACACAATTTTAATCATATTTTGTCTATTACCCAAAACTTTAGTTATAGGTACCTATAAATAGGATGACTTCTTCATCCTATTAACTAGGTCTCAACTATTCCAATAGGTTTTTTTAGGCCCTGCAATCTGGATGGTCCGCATGCAGGAAGGGGCAGAGGTGGGTCTAACGGCAGGCACACCGGGCGCGCACCCTGGGCCCCAACTTCTGAAGGGCCCCGCAAAACCCCAACTGGACACTTTTTTCTAATGGCACCAACTTTGTTTTCATAAGTGCAATTTTAACATTAATAGTACATGATATTTTTATTTATTTAAAAATATGGTTAACATGTATTTTCATTTTTCCTGCCTCTCTCTTTTCTATAAGAGGCCCAATATTTTCTTCTGCGCTCCGGGCCTCCACCCACCTTAATCCACCTCTGGGAAGGGGCAGAGGTGGGCATACAATTGTATGTGCAACACTGACTCAGTTCTTGCCTTGTTATTTACTCATTACTGTATTAGTCTTCATACAAACAACTTTTGCCCCACCCCATCTATACTTAACAATTGTTCTCTACCACATACCTTCAGACGCAAAGACTGCTGTTGACAGCCTGAAAGGACCATGCTTACATCTCCCATGGAAACTCCTGTCAGTTTTCTTTGTTCCTAGAACTCAGTTGCGCCTTCAAAGAGATTTATTTTATTGATTAATTGATTGGTTGATGAGGAAAGGAAGTAAAGAAATCAATGACCTCTGATCTTTCTTTGTTTGCATAATTAGTCTCAAATCTGCAAATATAGCAGTTGGCATGGCAAATGTAGTGCAGAATGAAAAACATGTCAGTGAAATAAAGCAGCCCTTGTCTATGATGAGTATTTGACTTTTGTAGGAGATAAAATGGATACATCATGCAGTGAATTATTGAGTGCTAAAATTAATAGTAATTAGAATATGAAATTGGAGGGTATAAATGTAAATGAAGATGATTGAGAATGAATTACTTCATCATTAACTCAGTATTTGAGTTTATTCAACATGCATTATTTTCTCTTTATTAGATACTGAGATAGTCACTTATACATCATATTTAATACTCAAACAAGAGTTCCATTTTATAGACTACAAACCTGGAGCCCAGATATATCAAAAATGTACTTTTGTCATATGTATATACTCATTTAGTTCTTCAAAGTTTATGATCACCTTTTGGGTTTGAGTTTTTACAACTGAGGCATCAGGAATTTTACATCCAAAATTAAATGTATCCCATCTGAATTGGATGTGTTATGAGCCACATGAATGAAGCATCTAACTTTTTAAATTAAATTTATTGAGTTGACATTGGTTAATAAAATTATATGGGTATCACATATACAATTCTATGATACACCATTGGCACATGGAATGGTGTGTTCACCACCCAAACTAAAATCTCTTTTTACCACCATGTATTTGATACCTCAGATCCTTTATTCCTTCCCACCCCTTTCCTTTGGTCACCAACATGCTGTTGTCTCTATCCATGAGGTTTTGGTTGTTTGTTTGTTTCTTTGTTTGTTTATCTTGTTTGTACATTTGTTGCTTCAGTTTTATGTTCCACATATGAGGGAAATCTATCAGTTCTTGACTTTTTCTTTCTGTCTTATTTTGCTGAGCATGACATTCTCAAGATTTGCTTGTCTATGCTGTTGAAACATCAGTATTTATTCCTTTCTCATGGCTGAGTGGTGCTCCCCGGTAGCTATGCACCACCTCTTCTCTATCCAGTCCTCTGTCAAGGGGCACTTTGGTTGTTTCCATGTCTTGGCCACTGTGAACAGTGCTGCGATGAACATGGGGGTGCACGTGTTTTTGCACACCAATGTTTTCAAGTTTTTTGGGTAGATGTCCAGTAGAGGTATTGCTGGGTCATTTGGTAATTTTGTTTTGTTTTGTTTTATTCAGAAACTTTACTGGGTGACATTGATCAATAAGAGTACATGGGTTTTAGGTAAACACTCACAGCATTTGAACTGTTGATTGTGTTGTGTACCATCATCCAGAATCAGATCATATTCCTTCATCATATATTTGTCACTCTTACTTCCCTCCCTCCAACCTTGGCCCTGAAACCCCCTCCCGTTGGTAACTACTTCACTTCTGTCTATATCCATGAGTCTCAGTTTTATATCTCACCTATCTGAAATCATACGGTTCTTAGCTTTTCCTGATTTACTAATTTCACTTGTATAATGTTCTAAGGTCCATCCATGTTGTCGTAAATGTCACTATGTCATCATTTCTTATGGCTGAGTGGTACTCCATTCTATATATGTACCACCTCTTCTTTATCCAGTCTCTATGGAAGGACACTTGGATTGTTTTCATGTCTTGGCCACTGTGAACAATGCTGCAAAGAACACAGAGTGCATAAATCTTTGTGAATAAATGTTTTCAAATTTTGGGGTAGATATCCAGAAGAGAGATTGCTGGGTTATATGGTAACTCTATTCTTAATTGTTTGAAAAACCTGCATTCTGTTTTCTATAGTGGCTGTACCAGTTTACATTCCCAGCCACAGTGAATGAGGGTTCCTTTTTCTTCACAGCCTCTCCAACACTTGTTTTTACCTGTCTTGTTGATAACAGCCATTCATTCTATCAGGTGTGAGGTGGTATCTCATTGTAGTTTTGATTTGCATTTCTTTAGTAGCCAGTGAAGTTGAACATCTTTTTATATCTCTGTTGGCCATTTGTATGTCTTCTCAGGAGAAGTGTCTGTTCAGGTCTTCACCTATTTTTTAATTGGATTATTTGATTCTTTTAGTGTTGAGTTGTATGAGCTCTTTATATATCCTGGTTATTAACACATTGTCAGACTTGTTGTTTGCAAATGTCTTCTTGTATTTGGTTGGGTACCTTTTGTTTTGTTGACAGATTTATTGTGTGCAGAAGCTTTTTAGTTTGATACAGTCCCATTCATTTATTTTTGCCTTTACTTTCCTTGCCTTTGGGGTCAAATTCTATAGTCCCCTCTAAGGCCAAGATTCATAAGTTTAGTACTTATTTTTCTTCTGTGTAATTTCTTGTTTCAGATCTTATATTTAGGTCTTTTAATACATTTTGAGTTGATTTTTGGATATGGAGATAAACAGAAGTCTAGTTTTATTCTTTTCATGGGGCTTTCCTAGCACCATGTACTTTTTTACTGAATTTATTGGGATGACATTTACTCACAAAACAATACAGGTTTCAAGTGCGAAACTCAACAGACCACCATCAGTTCACTGCAGCGTGCACCCGCTGCCCAGCAGCGTCCCTCCCCATCCCCACAACCCCCTCTGCCCACCGCCATTCAGCCCGCCCCTCTCTCCAGACATCACCGCAATTTTGTGCGTCTGTGTGTTATGTGTGTGGTTTTGGGGCTGATTCCTTCACTTCTTTTATCCAGTTCACTCTTTCCTCCTCTCGGACAGCTGTCAGTCTGTTCCCTGTGTCCATTCCTCTGTTTCTATTTCATCCATTAATTTGTATTTTCATTAGATGTCACATGTACGTGAGATCATATGATGCTTGTCTTTGTCTGACTGGCTTATTTCACGTCGTGTGATACTCTTCAGTTCCATCCACGCTGTTGCGAAAGGTAAGATTCTTTTTCTCTTTCATGGATGAGTAGTGTTCCATTGTGTAAGTGTACTAGAGCTTGTTTAATCCACTTACTACAGGTGAGCACGTGGCTGATTCTAGGTCTTGGTACTGGAAATAATGCTGCAATGAACATAGGGATGCACATACGCTTTGGAATCCGTGTTTTTGAGATTCTTAGGATATATTCTCAGGAATGAGATCACTGGATCAAAAGGAAGCTCCATTTCTTATTTTTTTGCGGTAACTCCATACTGCTTTCCACAGAGGCTGCCTCATTCTGCATTCCCACCAACAGCGTGCAAAATTTCCCTTTTCTCCACATCCTCGCCAACACTTCTTGTCTGTTCATTTAATGATGATCACCATTCTGCTGTGTGGTAGGGGACACTACATTGTGTGTTCTTCTTTTTCAGAAGACTCATCATTGTTTGTTTAACTTATTGGATGATACATTGTACTTTCAATGTGCATCTCCTTGATAATTAGTGACGCTGAAAATATTTTCATATGTCTGTTGACCATCTATATGTGCTTTTGCATTTTTTTATTTAGAAATTAAATTTAATGGGGTGACTTTGGTCCACAAGAACACATAGGTTTTGGGTAAACGTCTCTGTAGTATTTGACTTTTCATTGGGTTATGTGCCCATCACCCAAAGTCAAATCATTTTCCTCACTGTTATTTGACCCCTGTAATCCCTTCTGCCCACCCACCTCCTTCACTTTTGTCTATGGGTCTCAGTTTTATATTTCACCTAAATATGAAATCATACAGTTCTTAGATTTTTCTGGTTAACTTATTTTACTTAGCATAATATTCTCAAGCTCCATCCATGTTGTCATAAACGACAATATATTATCATTTTTATGGCTGACCAGTATTCCATTGTATATATGTACTTCTTCTTTTTCCAATACTATACCTAGGTACATCTTTATTGTTTCCATGTCTTGGCCACTGTGAGTAATGCTGTGATGAACATGGGGACACGTGTGTCCTTGCATGTTAATGTTTTCCAGTATTTTAAGTTGATACTGATTAGAGGGATTGCCGGGTCATATGGTAGCTCTAGTCTTAATTTCCAGAGGAACCACCGTGTGGTCTTCCATAATAAGTGTACAGTTCACATTCCCACCAGCAGTGAGTGAGGGTTCCTTTTTCTCCACAGCCTCTCCAACACTTGTTATTACCTGTATTGCTGATAACAGCCAATCAAAAGGCTCAGATGGCATTTCATTATAGCCGCCTTGATTCACATTTCTCTAATAGCTAGTGAAGATGAGCATTTGGGAGAAGTATCTGTTCAGGTCCTCTCCCCATTGAGGGGGGGATATTTTTCTGAAGCTAGAAGCAGGGAGGCAGTCAGACAGACTCCCACATGCACCCAACCAGGATCCACCCGGCATGCCCACCAGGGGGCGATGCTCTGCCCATCTGGAGTGTTGCTTTGCTGCAACCAGAGTCATTCTAGCGCCTGAGGCAGAGGCCACAGAGCCATCCTCAGCGCCCGGGCCAACTTTGCTCCCATGGAGCCTTGGCTGCGGGAGGGGAAGAGAGAGACAGAGAGGAAGGAGAGGGGGAGGGGTGGAGAAGCAGATGGGTGCTTCTCCTGTGTGCCCTGGCCGGGAATCGAACCCAGGACTTCCACACACTGGGCCGATGCTCTACCACTGAGCCAACCAGCCAGGGCCAATTTTCAATTACATAGATTGTTTGCTTGTTTGTTAATGAGCTTTGTGAGTTCTTTATATATTTATATTTTGGACACTAAACCCTTATTAAAGCTGTATTTTGCAAATATCATCTCCCACTGTGTTGGCTGCTTTTTTGTTTTGTCCTTGGTTTCTTTTGCTGTGCAGAGACTTTTAGTTTAATATAGTCCCGTTTCTTTATTTTTTCCTTTACTTCCCTTGCCTTTGGGGTCAAATTCATAAAACGTTCTCTATGGCCAAGGTCCATGAGTTTAGTGGCTATGTTTTCTTCTATGTAATTTATTGTTTCAGATCTTATATTTAGGTCTTTGATCCATTGGAATTAGTTTTTTTGCAGGGGGACAAACTGTAGTCAAGTTTCATTCTTTTGCATGTGCTTTCCAATTTTCCCAGTACCCTTTACTGAAGAGGTTTTCTTTTCTCCATTGTGTGTTTTTGGCTCCTTTATCATATTGTCCATATATATGTGGTTTTATCTCTGGGCTCTCAATTCTGTTCCATTGGTCTGAGTGTCTGTTTTTCTGCCAATACCACGCTGTTTTGATTATCATGGCTCTGTAGTATAGTTTGAAGTCAGATGGTGTGATACCTCTGGCTTCATTCTTTTTCTCAGGATTGCTTTGGCTATGCAGGGCTTTTTATGGTTCCCTACCAACCTGGTGATTTTTGTTCTAGTTCTTTAAAAATGACATTAGAGCCCTGGCCGGTTGGCTCAGCGGTAGAGCGTCGGCCTAGCGTGCGGAGGACCCGGGTTCGATTCCCGGCCAGGGCACACAGGAGAAGCACCCATTTGCTTCTCCACCCCTCCACCGCGCTTTCCTCTCTGTCTCTCTCTTCCCCTCCCGCAGCCAAGGCTCCATTGGAGCAAAGATGGCCCGGGCGCTGGGGATGGCTCTGTGGCCTCTGCCTCAGGCGCTAGAGTGGCTCTGGTCGCAATATGGCGACGCCCAGGATGGGCAGAGCATCGCCCCCTGGTGGGCAGAGCGTCGCCCCTGGTGGGCGTGCCGGGTGGATCCCGGTCGGGCGCATGCGGGAGTCTGTCTGACTGTCTCTCCCTGTTTCCAGCTTCAGAAAAATGGAAAAAAAAAAAAATGACATTAGAATTTTAATTGGGATTGCATTACATTTATAGATTGCTGTAGGTAATATAGCCATTTTAACTATGTTGATTCTTCTAATTCATAAACATGGAATATTGTCCCATTTTTTGTGTCTTTTAAAATTTCTCTCAATAATGCTTTGTAGTTTTCAGTATATAGGTCTTTACATTCTTTGTTAATATTGTTCTTAGGTAATTTATTTTGTTGTTGCAATTGTAAAAGGAATTGTACTTCTGAGTTTATTTTCTGAAGTTTCATCATTGGTATATATAAAAGCAATAGACTTGTATATTGATTTTGTATACTGTGTCTTTACTGTATTGGTTTGTTTCTAATAGTTTTTTAGAGTTGTCTTTTGGGTTCTGTATATACGGGATATTTTCATCGAAAAAAGTAATGACTTACTTCTTATTTCCCAATATGTATGCCTTTTATTTCCTTCTCTTGCCTGATTGCTCTGGTAAAAATTTTCAGAACTACGTTAAATAAGAAAGGAAAGAGTGGGCAGCCTTGTCTTGTCCTTGATTTTAGAGGAAAAACCTTTATTTGTTCACCATTTAGTATAGTAATGGCTGATCATGTATCCTATGTGGCCTGTATTATGTTGAGGCACTTTCTTTTTATATTTATTTTATTGAGTGCGTCAAACATAAATGGATGTTGTATCTTATCAAATGCATTTTCGGCACTATTTATAGAATCATATTTTTCCCCTTTGTTTTGTTAATGTGGTGTATTACATTGACTGATTTACATAGGTTGTACCATGCTTGGGTGGTTACCATTAATTTATAAGAGAAATATTTTCATATGCACTAGAGTCCTTTGCTGTATGAGTGCTTCTGCACTCCACCCTCCTTTGCTGCTACAGATGTTTATCCTCTCCCCTTTTGTTGTTGTTGTCACAGATTATCCTTGTTTTTATTGTGACTCCTTGTCACAATAGAACTCCTTGCTGGAGTTTGACTAATAGTTTTGATTTTTTTTGTTGTTGTTGTTCTTTGTTTCTGGTTTAATAACCCCCTTGAATATTTCCTGCAGTGGGGGTTTTCTGGTAATATATTCCCTCAGCCTCTTCATGTCTGCAAAAGTTTTTATTTCTCCTTCATATTTGAAGGATAACACTGATGGATATAGTGTTCTTGGCTGGTAATTCCTCTCTTTCAATACTTTGAATGTTTGAGTCCGCTCTCTGCTGGCTTGTAGAGTTTATGCTGAGAAGTCTGATGATAGCCTGATGGACCTTCCTTTATATGTTATGTTCTTCTTTTCCCTAGCTGCTTGAGGATTCTTTCTTCGTTACTGATTTTTGACAATTTAATTAGGATGTGCCTTGGGATGGGTCTGTTTGGGTTGAGGTAACTCGGCATTCTGTTTGTTTCTTGGATTCGAGGATCTAAGTCTTTCCATTGGCTTGGGAAGTTCTCATCAATTACTTCTTTGAATAGGCTCTCCGTTCCCTTCTCTCTCTCCTCTTCTTCTGATATTCCCATTATTGTTATATTGCTCTTTCTGATGGAGTCATACAATTCTTGTAGAGCTCTCTCAGTTCTTTAAATTTGTGAGTCTTTCTCTTTTTCTTTCTGTAGCATTTTTAACTAACAATGTCTTTAATGTCCCTGATTCTTGCCTCTATCTGGCCTGTTTTAGTAGCTAAACTTGCTAACTCATTTTACAACTCATATATTGAAAGCTTCTTCTCTGTTTGTTTTTTAAGTTTCCATCTCATTGGTGAAGTGCTAATTTTGTTCATTGATTTGTTTACTGAGCTCAGTAAGTTTCCTGTCAGTGTTTTCTTGCATCTCTGAATATTTTCAGAACTTCAGATTTAAATTCTCTATCATTTAACTTCAAGGTTTCCATGTGATAGACATTGCTTTCTGGAGATTTTTTTTATTTTCTTTCTGAACTACATCTCTGTCTTGTGTAGCCATGATATTTGATTTTTTCTGCCTCCATGGAATTTGAGAGTGGTATTATTATTAACTCCAGGGCTGGTGACATCAGAGAAATAGCGCCGCAAGGAGTGATACCAATAAATCTTCCCAAAAATTCAACAAGATCTTAAACCAGAGACAGAAAAATCTATCCTTGGAGCCTCCAGCAGTTCCACACTAAACGCAAAGTACTATCAACAAAACCACCCTCAGATGCCATTAAGGAAAAGGAAATCGAATATCATGGATACAAAAGACAGAGAGGTAGTGCAGATAGATGAGGAAAAATCTATGGAGAAAAAATTTAATATATTGGAAACCTTGGAGCTAAATGACAGAGAATTTAAAATAGAAATCCTAAAAATACTCAAGAGATATACAAGAAAACACAGAAAGGCAATTTAGGGAGCTCAGAAAACAACTCAATGAACACAAAGAATATATTACCAAGGAAATTGAAACTATAAAAAACAAACAGAGGTGAAAAAATTCATGAGCTAAAAAATGAGGTAACAAGCTTAGCTAATAGAACAGGCCAGATAGAAGGTAGGATTAGTGACATAGAAGACAAGCAACTTGAGGCACAACAGAGAGAAGAGGAAAGAGACTCAAAAATTTAAAAAAATGAGAAAGCCCTATAGGAATTGTCTGACTCCATCTTATGTTATGTTAAAGAATAACATAAGAATAATAGGTATATCAGAGGGAGAAGAGAGAGAAAATGGAATGGAGAACATATTCAAACAAATAATAGATGAGAACTTCCCAAGCCTGTGGGAAGAACTAAAGCCTCAAATTCAAGAAGCAAACAGAACTCCGAGTTTTCTTAACCCCAACAAACCTACTCCAAGGCACATCATAATGAACTTGGCACAAACCAATGACAAGGAAAAAATTCTCAAGGCAGCCAGGGAAAAGAAGAATACAACATATAAAGGAAGGCCTATTAGATTATCATTGGATTTCTCAACAGAAACTCTACAAGCTAGAAGAGAGTGGACCCCAATATTTAAAGTTTTGAAAGAGAGGAACTTTCAGCCACGAATACTATACCCATTAAAGCTATCCTTCAAATATGAAGGAAAAATAAAAACATTCACAGATACAGAAAAGATGAGGGAATTTATCATCAGAAAACCCCCACTCCAGGAATTACTAAAGGGGGTTTTCCAACCAGATACAAAGAACAAAACAAAACAAAACCACAAGTAAAAGCTCCACCAAGAAAACAATAAAACCAAATTTAAACTGTGACAACAAAAACAAAAAAGGGGGGGGAGAGGACGGAAATTAACAGCAAAGGACAATGGAGGGCAAAAGTACTCACAAAATAGTGCATTACAATGAACAGGGTAGGAACCCTTTCATTACTTAATGGTAACCACCCTTGAAAAAACCACCACAGAAGCACATGATTTAAAAAGATAGCAACAGAGGAAAAAAGTATGGAATACAACCAAACAAAAACAAAGGATAGAAAAACAGAAGAATCAAACAAGACACAAAACTGACAGAAAGCAATGTATAAAATGGCAATAGGGAACCCACAGGTATCAATAATTACACTAAATGTAAATGGATTGAACTCACCAATAAAAAGGCACAGAGTAGCAGAATGGATTAAAAAAGAAAATCCAACTGTATGCTGCCTACAAGAAACTCATCTAAGCAACAAGGATAAAAACAAATTCAAAGTGAAAGGCTGGAAAACAATACTCCAAGCAATAACATCCAAAAAAAAGCAGGCATAGCAATACTCATATCTGATAATGCTGACTACAAGACAGCAAAAGTACTCAGAGACAAAAATGGTCATTTCATAATGATTAAGGGGACACTGAATCAAGAAGACATAACAATTCTTAATATATATGCACCAAACCAAGGAGTACCAAAATATATAAGACAGCTACTTATTGACCTTAAAACAAAAACTGACAAAAATACAATCATACTTGGAGACCTCAATACACTGCTGACGGCTCTAGATCGGTCATTCAAACAGAGAATCAATAAAGATATATTGGCCTTAAACAAAACACTAGAGCACCTGGATACGATAGACATCTACAGGACATTTCATCCCAAAGTGACAGAGTATACATTTTTCTCCAGTGTACATGGATCATTCTCAAGAATTGACCATATGTTGGGCCACAAAAATAACATCAGCAAACTCAGAAAAATCAAAGTTGTACCAAGCATATTTTCTGATCATAAAGCCTTGAAACTAGAATTCAACTGCAAAAAGAGGGAGGAAAACCCACAAAAATGTGGAAACTAAACAACATACTTTTTAAAAGTGAATGGGTCAAAGAAGAAATAAGCGTAGAGATCAAAAGATATATACAGACAAATGAAAATGACAATACAACATATCAGAATCTATGGGATGCAGTGATAAGAAGGAAGTTCATATCACTTCAGGCTTATATGAACAAACAAGAGAGAGCCCAAGTGAACCACTTAACTTCACACCTTAAGGAACTGGAAAAAGAAGAACAAAGACAACCCAAAACCAGCCGAAGAAAGGAGATAATAAAAATCAGAGCAGAAATAAATGAAATAGAGAACAGAAAAACTATAGAAAAAAATAATAGAATAAGGAGCTGGTTCTTTGAAAAGATCAACAAAATTGACAAACCCTTGGTGAGACTTACCAAGGAAAAAAGAGAAAGGACTCATATAAACAAAATCCAAAATGAAAGAGGAGAAATCACCACAGATATCATAGATATACAAAGAATTATTGTAGAATACTATGAAACACTTTATGCCACTAAATTCAACAATCTAGAACAGCGGTTCTCAACCTGTGAGTCACGACCCCGGCGGGGTCGCCTAAAGCCATCGGAAAATACATAATGCATATCAGGTATTTACATTCCGAATCATAACTGTAGCAAAATTACAGTTATGAAGTAGCCACCAAAATTATTTTTTGGTTTGGGGTCACCTCAACATGAGGAACTGTATTGCGGGGTCATGGCATGAGAAAGGTTGAGAACCACTGATCTAGAAGAAATGGATAAATTCCTAGAACAATACAACCTTCCTAGACTGAGTCAAGAAGAAGCAGAAAGCCTAAACAGAGGAATTAGTAAGGAAGAAATAGAAAAAACTATTAAAAACCTCCCCAAAAATAAAAGTCCAGGCCCAGACGGTTATACTAGTGAATTCTATCAAACATTCAAAGAAGACTTGGTTCCTATTCTACTCAAAGTGTTCCAAAAAATTGAAGAAGAAGCAATACACATTTATGAGACCAACAAACCCTCATACCGAAACTGGGCAAGGACAGCACAAAAAAAGAAAACTACAGACCAATATCTCTAATGAATCAGATGCTAAAATATTAAACAAAATACTAGCAAATCGAATACAACATATTAAAATAATAATACATCACAGTCAAGTGGGATTCATCCCAGAATCTCAAGGATGGTTCAACATACGTAAAACGGTTAACGTAATACACCATATCAACAAAACACAGAAAAAAAACACATGATCTTATTAATAGATGCAGAAAAGGCATTCGATAAAATACAACACAAGGCCCTGGCCGGTTGGCTCAGCGGTAGAGTGTCAGCCTGGCGTGCAGGGGACCCGGGTTCGATTCCCGGCCAGGGCACATAGGAGAAGCGCCCATTTGCTTCTCCACCCCCACCCCCCTCCTTCCTCTCTGTCTCTCTCTTCCCCTCCCGCAGCCAAGGCTCCATTGGAGCAAGGATGGCCTGGGTGCTGGGGATGGCTCCTTGGCCTCTGCCCCAGGCACTAGAGTGGCTCTGGTTGCGGCAGAGCGACGCCCCGGAGGGGCAGAGCATCGCCCCCTGGTGGGCAGAGCGTCACCCCTGGTGGGCGTGCTGGGTGGATCCCGGTCAGGCGCATGCGGGAGTCTGTCTGACTGTCTCTCCCCGTTTCCAGCTTCAGAAAAATACAATAAAATAAATACAACACAATTTTATGTTTAAGACTCAACAAAATAAGAGGAAAATATCTCAACATGATAAAGTCCATATATGATAAACCATCAGCTAACATCATATTAAATGGCACAAAACTGAAGGCTTTCCCCCTTAAATCAGGAACAAGACAGGGTTGTCCACTCTCTCCACTCTTATTTAATGTGGTGCTAGAGGTTCTAGCCAGAGCAATCAGACAAGACAAAGAAATAAAAGGCATCCATATCGGAAAAGAAGTAAAAGTATCACTTTTTGCAGATGACATGATCCTATACATTGAAAACCCCAAAGAATCTACAAAAAGACTACTAGAAACAATAAGCTAATACAGTAAGGTCGCAGGATACAAAATTAACACAAAAGTCTATAGTGTTTCTATATGCCAACAATGAAACATTTGAGAACGAACTCAAAAAAATAATCCCCTTCACGATTGCAACAACAACAAAAAAAAATACGTAGGAATAAACATAGCAAAGAATGTAAAGGACCTATATAATGAAAACTACAAAGCATTGTTAAGGGAAATCGAAAAAGATACAATGATATGGAAGAATATTCCTTGTTCTTGGATAGGAAGAATAAATATAATCAAGATGGCCATATTACCCAAAGCAATAAACAAATTGAATGCAATTCTCATCAAAATTCCAATTACATTTTTTAAAGAAATGGAACAAAAAACCCTCAGATTTCTATGGAACTATAAAAAACCCCGAATAGCCAAAGCAATCCTAAAGAAAAAGAATGAAGCTGGGGGCATTACAATACCTGACTTCAAACTATATTATAGAGCCACAACAATCAAAACAGCATGGTTTTGGCAGAAAAATAGACACTCAGACCAATGGAACAGAATAGAAAGTCCAGAAATAAAACCACATATATATAGTCAAATAATTTTTGATAAAGGGGCCAACAACACACAATGGAGAAAAGAAAGCCTCTGCAACAAATGGTGCTGGGAAAACTGGAAAGCCACATGCAAAGGAATGAAACTTGACAAGTTTGTCCCCTTGTACTAAAATTAACTCAAAATGGATCAGAGACCTAAATATAAGACCTGAAACAATAAAGTACATAGAAGAAGACATAGGTTCTAAACTCATAGACCTTGGTTTTAAAGAGCATTTTATGAATTTGACTCCAAAGGCAAGGAAAGTGAAGACAAAATAAATGAATGGGACTACATCAGACTAAGAAGTTTTTGCTCAGCAAGAGAAACTGACAACAAAATAAACAGACAGCCAACTAAATGGGAAATGATATTTTCAAACAACAGCTCAGATAAGGGCCTAATATCCAAAATATACAAAGAACTTGTAAAACTCAACAACAGACAATCCAATAAAAAAAAATGGGAAGAGGACATGAACAGACACTTCTCCCAGGAAGAAATACAAATGGCCAACAGATATATGAAAAGATGCTCATCTTCATTGGTTATTAGAGAAATGCAAATCAAAACTGCAATGAGATACCACCTCACACCTGTTAGATTAGCTATTATTAACAAGACAGGTAATAGCAAATGTTAGAGAGGCTATGGAGAAAAAGGAGCCCTCATTCACTGTTGGTGGGAATGTAAAGTAGTACAACCATTATGGAAGAAAGTATGATGGTTCCTCAAAAAACTGAAAATAGAACTACCTTATGACCCAGCAATCCCTCTACTGGGTATATACCCCAAAAACTCAGAAACATTGATACGTAAAGACACATGCAGCACAATGTTCATTGCAGCATTGTTCACAGTGGCCAGGACATGGAAACAACCAAAAAGCCCTTCAATAGAAGACTGGATAATAAGATGTGGCACATATACACTATGGAATACTACTCAGCCATAAGAAATGATGACATCAGGTTATTTACAACCAAATGGTGGGATCTTGATAACATTATACGGAGTGAAATAAGGAAATCAGAAAAAAACAAGAACTGCATTATTCCATACGTAGGTGGGACATAAAAACGAGACTAAGAGACATTGACAAGAGTGTGGTGGTTACGGGGGGGGGGGGGAGAGGAGGAGGGGGAGGGGCACAAAGAAAACTAGATAGAAGGTGATGGAGGACAATCTGACTTTGGGTGATGGGTATGCAACATAATTGAATGACAAGATAACCTGGACATGTTTTCTTTGAACATATGTACCCTGATTTATTGATGTCAGCCAGGTAAAACTAATAAAAAAATTAATAAAATAATTTTGAAAAAAAAATCCAGAAGAAAACAAGTAAAAAAATGAAAATTAAAAATTATATATACAATGAATAATATAAAAAAATTTTAAATGACAAGTACAGAAGAAAAACTGCAAAATAATCAAAAACAAAAATCACAAACATAAATGTTAAAGAAAATGAAATTCTAAAGAAATTTTAGTTTTGAGAGCTTTTTTTTTTTTCCACTGGGTTGTGCTGTATTACAAGTTTTAGTTCTGAAATCCCTGAGCTGGCCTCAGCTGGGTAATTGCTGTCACCGTGATGTAGGTGGGGCCGCAGTCACATTGATGGGTGGACTTGTGAGGACGTCATGGCTTTGCCTTTCCATCTTTGTGGCTTTAGCAATGGCAGCCCCAGGCCTCCAGGCTCTCCTCCCCTCGTCTCAACAGACCAGGGGACCAGACACAGGGCACCTCTGTTCTTCCGGGGAGAGAATGGCTCTGGAGAGCTAGCTGTGGGGTCTGTCTCTGCCACTGTCCATACATGGAGAGGTGAGGGAGCCAGGATCTGGGAGGCTGGGGGCCGCACTTTGGTCTTCTCTGTCTCTGCTCTGAGAGCAGGCTGTGGGCAGACCATGGGTACACCGGTAATGACTTCTTATTCTTCCACCATTTGGTTTAGAATCTCCCCCTCTCCTCCTCAGTCTCACCGCTCCTCTCGGCCAAAGGAGCCCCAGTCACTCTGGGGTTTTCCTCTCTGGAACCCTTGCAGACAAACACCAGACAGTCTGGGCCTCTCCTCTCTCCACAACCGATTGTGAGTCCACTTTGTCTTCTGCCCCCTCCTCAAATCTTCCTACCTTCAGTCCATTCGGAGCACGTATCTTTCAGGCATGCCTGTGAGCCCAACTGGGGTTGCTTTGCTACATTATAGCTGTTCAATTTATTGACATTTCAAGGGGACAGATCAGTAGTATCTCTCATGCGGCCATTACTCTGACCTAGATTTCTATTTCTGACATCATTCATTCTTTCCTCCATATGGTCAGTTTTATTTCCTAAGCTTGATTAGTTCACTCTTTATCTCTTTTATTGAGTTCTCAATCTCTAAAAAGATAAGCTTTCAATAAATAAATTAAATCACTTAAAATAATATCCACAGTTTTATGTTATTGGTAAAATAGTATATAATATGTAGCTAAATATTTTAAAAGGTATAATACTTTTGAACATTCAGTTCCCTGTTTATAGATGCTTAACTCTAAATATGCTTAACATGAATCTTTAGAGGACAAGATAATTGAGAAGCTTATTGTGTCATCATTTTGAGAAAAAAACAATTTTTATGTCATTTTATAAGAAAGCCAAAAGTAGTTTTGGTTCTCATAGCTAGTAAATAATGACTGTCATTTCATCCTCTGGATGACTATTACCTCATTTGTAGAGTGAAATAATAGTGTTTTCTCTACATAAGCCAGGCAAATAAACCAAATTCTAAGATAAGAGATCTATGCTTAATACTTACTGTTTACTTTTTACAAATCTTAATAAAAACATTAATGTAAATACAATGACCATTTTAGATGCATATACTTAAAAGCTATAATTATTTTTCTTTAATTCTAGAAAGTAATTTCTTTATATAGACAAAGCACTAAATACAATAGTTCCCTGGTTTCTTTAAGGTCTCTAATCAAAAATTATTTCTAAAATGTAAGTCTTTCTTCAACATTTCATACTTTCATACTTCTCTTTTCTGCTTTTATTTTCCCCTAACAATATATTTTTTGACCTGTTCATCTTTATTATAATCTGTTCCCTTTGTCTAGAAACTAGCTCTTGTGAGGGCAGTCATTTCTTTTTTTTTGTTTAGCTCTTTAAACTTGATGACACTGTGAGTGCAGCCTGTGCAGGGGCCTCTGAAGCTCAAGCTCGCTGGGTTCACAGTGTCAGCAGCCCTGGCTCCCTGCCGTGGAGTCTCCAGCCGAAGGGCAGCAGCTGGGTTCACAGTGTCAGCAGCTCTGGCTCCGCGCCGTGGAGTCTCCAGCCAAAGGGCAGCAGCTGGGTTCACAGTGTCAGCAGCTCTGGCTCCGCGCCGTGGAGTCTCCAGCCAAAGGGCAGCAGCTGGATTCTGGCTGACCTTCTTTTAATTTTTAATTTTAATTTATTATGTTGACATGGTTTCAAGTGTTCCACTCAATATAATACCCTCAACCTCCTCATTGAGCTCCCCCCATAGAGGGCAGGGGTTTTTATCTAATTTTGTCACTGCTGTATGCCCAGGGTCTATTAATACCTGATGCACAATGGGCAACCAGTGATACTATATAAATATTTATTAATATTCCAGTTTCAAAAATTCTAAGTAGCCAGAACACAGAGGACTTTCATCACAGAACTACTGTATCTGTACACTTATTATTGTTTAACTACAAAAGTTATTGAAATTACAGAGGAAGTTACTACTTACTCAGTATCTTGGTTCTTGGAGCAACATTTGGGAATTTTAGGTGGGAGCCTCGGTAGGGTCGAAACAAAAGCTTTTGTGACATGCTGTGTCTCCTCCCGTGCGGACCTAGGTGACCTGGACCATGGAGAGCCGAACTTGGTCTGACAAGGTAAAAAAAGTACAAACCTTCTTCCTTTTGTCTTCTGAACAATTTCTCTCAGGTGCTGCATATCACATAGTCATGGAGACTGAACCACAGTGTGATGTTGGAAAGATCTCTGCAGTGATTCAGTGTCACATTCCAGATGCCACCTTGGGAAAATACACTGGAGCTAAATTATCATTTACCCTACCCAAAAAGCACGTACACAGGTATAGATTCAGAGAGTTGTAGATGCATAGTTTTGGTAACCAAAAATTAGTTTTTAGTTTTCCGAGCTCAGTGAATAGTACTTTGCTATGAGCCCCGTCTCCAAGTGTGCTGTCATTTGCCGGCCAGAGTGGAGAAGTTCATAGCTGAAGATTTCTCTCGCTGAACAGGGGATTGTTTCACTACTTCAAGTTTATTCAGGGCTCACTTGATGTTTTTCTTTCTGGGAATTTTGGTTTTTTTGTGGGGGAGGAGGTTTGCCACCTATTTTCTATAGCTTCCTAGTATTAATAAAGGATAGCTAATAATAAGATGTTCATAGTAAACAATTTTTTTTTCTTCTTTCCCAAGTGAGAGGAGGGTAGATCGAGAGACAGACTCCCACATGCGCCCGACTGGGATCTACCCAGCAAGCCCCCGTCTGGGGCCGATGCTCTGCCCATTTGGGGCCATGCTTGCAACTGAGTTGTTTTTAGCACCTGAGGTGGAGGCTCCATGAAGCCAATTCTCATCACCCAGGGCAGTGTGCTCAAACCAATCAAATCATGGCTGCAGGAGGGGCGTGTGAGGAAGGGGTGGACAAGCAGATGGTTGCTTCTCCTGTGTGCCCTTACTGGGAATCAAACCCGGGACATCCACACGCCAGGTGACACTCTACCACTGAGCCAACTGGCCAGGGCTATAGTAAACACACTTTATGTATGGTAAAATCCAAGGAAATATTAAGATGGTGTATGAAGAAAGTAGCTTAAATAACAACTCTTGGAGAAAAAATGACAAGGACATAGATGTAACAGTGAGTTTGACCTCAGTGGCTAGGCAAATTAATTCTAGAGGGGAGAGACAGGGATTGACATTCTAGCCGGGACTCCCATCCCAGCTAAGAGTGTTGGTCATCACTGACCTTTAGGAGTGCACAATTTTCATATTCTTGTCTGAAGTGATTACTGTGTAGATACTCCATAAGTGCAAGAGGGCTGCCCTGCCCGGGAAGAGAGGAAGAACTCCGAGGACATTGCTCTGCTCCCATCTGGTGCAGAGGTCCTGGTGGAATGAAAGGGAACACCAGGAGTTGGGCACCCAAGATTCTAATAAAGAGATATGAAAATAAACATCTGCACCCTACAATAGGAATAAATAAAGATATGAAAATAAACATCTGCACCCTGCAATAGGAATAAAAAGAAGAGGAAGGCTCCCTGGGAGCTGTTTTGATTCAGAGAGTATACCTGAACCTTCTCGAGAAGCAGGAGTAAGGAGGCTGTGGAGACAGCTGAGGGAGAACGGGGGGGGGGGGGCATGAAAGACACCACGGCCAGATGTGCATTCTGGGAGCACTCTTGCCGCAGAGTGAGAGGACAGGCGTTCATTGCGTACTTTCAGCACCGTCTTGTCATTATAAATCTGGAGGGGCGTCACGTCACTGAAAGAAACGTGAGAGAAGCCACTTGAACACGTCCCATCTGCCGTCCTGTGTCGTCTGAATACAAAGGACACTATCAGAAGAAAACAAGAATAATGAGCATATCATTAAGGATAAAATATGAAATATAAGGATTCAGGTAAAGGTAATATTTTCATCCTGTATTCCCACTAAATATTTTGGACATGGAAGAGAGAAAGAGGAAGAATTTCTGAGGCACAGATGAGTATCAGCACCTTAGATGTGGATTTCTGTGCCGTGGAGAGCGGGTGGGTCTAGTCGAGCACAAAATGCAAACCATGAACCTAGGGGAAAATAGATGAGTTCAGAATGAATTTTTCTTTCACAAAATAATTTTAAATCAATTATTCAAAAATATTTTAAAAAGAATAAAATGTTCATAGCCCATTTATTCACAGAATATTTCACTATAGTAGGAAAAGAATAAAATGACAGAGGGTTCTTGGTTATTTCCAAAACTTTGATGGCTTAATTGTTTACTTGTCTTGGACTGGGAACAGCTCTGAATGTTTTACACCTGCGCACTTACATAGACATGAGGAAGAGATTAGAAAAAATACTACAACCTCAATGCCTATATTCCAAAATATGTCTAACAAAAGTGAACTTGAGATTTTTTAAACAAAGTTGTAAGTTGGTTCTTTGAGAAAACTGGTGAATTTAATAAAACTTCAATCATACGGACCAGGAAAAAGAGAGAGAGAGAGAGAGAAAAGATACAAATTAAAACTGACTCTGGAAGAAATTAACTTGAAAATCTATTTATTAAAGACATTGAATTTATACTTTAAAACATTTTCATAAAGAAAACTCTGGGACTAGCTGACTTCACGGATGAGTTCTACAAAACATTTAATAAAGGAAAAATAGCAATTCTGTACAAACTGTTCTAGAAATGAGAGAAAATGGAACATTTCCCAACTTGTTTCATAAGACCAGTATTACCCTGGTACTAAAATCAAAGACATTATAAGAAAAAGATGATGATGATGATGCAATAATCCTTAATAGAGTGTATGGGTCTTGAACATAGTGGGATAGGGATTCTATTGAGGAGATTCAAAAAGAAGAAAACAATGACCTCAAAACTTGACCAGTGGTGGTGCAGTGGATAGAGCACCAACCTGGGATACTGAGAACCCAGGTTCAAAATCCCAAGGTCACCATCATGAGCGCAGTCTCACCTGGTTTGAGCACAGGATTGCCAGCTTGAGCACAGGATTATCCATATGATCCCGGATCGCTGACTTGAGTCCAAAGGTCACTGGCTTGAGCCCAACGTCACTGGCTTAAGCAAGGGGTCACTAACTTGGCTTGAGCCTCCGGGTCAAGGCACATATGAGGAGCAATCAATGAACAACTAAATGACACAACTACGAGTTGATGCTTCCCATCTCGCTCCCTTGCTCTCTCTCTTTCTCTCTCTCTCTCTCTCTCTCTCTCACACACACACACACACACACACACAATATGTAAATAGTTGTCATAGGAAGAGGGGTCAGACTGAACTGTCGGATAAAAGAAGGACCAATCAAGCCGGGTGAAGCTAGATGGAGATGGAGTCCAGCCTCAAACATGGAGGGAATGTAAAGATGGAGGTTCTGAGCCCACGTCTCTGAGGGTGACCCCACGTAGAGTTAGTAGTCCCGTCCCTCACTGGGAATGAGAGGTGTGTTTAAGAAGTGAATCAGTTTCTGAAGATCTTTTCAACCTAAAATAATGTAAACTTTTCCTGGTAAAACTATTCTTGGAATCCTTCATGTGCCTGCACCACAGCTCACAAACTGTCACACACGTGACCTCACTGTCTGAGTCAGTCTCCCCGGGGCTCAGCCACTGCTTCCCCAACGTCGTTTTCTGTTATTTAACGATGTATACCTCCTGTACTTTGAGCACGATTTCCATTTGATGTAGCTATTACATGTGAATAAATTATAAAGTAGCTATAGTCCTTAACACTTATAAAAAATTAAATTGGTAATTTTTTAGAAGAATAAAGGAATTTATACCAAATATTGTTACAGTGGGAGAAATTTGCTAAAGCGAAGGTCTCTATTTCCATTTCTTTGACAATAAGCATTGCAGTGAAGAAAAATCTACTAAACATTTCCCCATTGCTAGCCAGAAATTATTATGGAACAGAGCAATATTGAATATTTGTCTAAAACAAAACAAAAGCGCCTAGGCCCTGGCCAGTTAGCTCAATCAGTTAAGAACATTGTCCCAAAATGACAAGGTAGCAGGTTCAATCCCTGGTCAGGATACACACAGGAAACAACCAAGAATGCACGATGGAGCACAAAACAAATGAATGCTTCCCTCCGCCCTCCTCCTTCCTCTCTGTCTCTCTAAAAATAAATGAATTTAAAAAAAAATTAAGCCCTGACTGAATAGCTCAATTGGTTGGAGCATCATTCTGGAGCACAAAGGTTGCTGGTTGAATTCCCCGATCAGGACACAGACAGAAGCAGCTCGAAGTTCCTGTTTCTCTCTCTCCCTGCCTCTCTCTCAAAAAACAAACAAAAAACCTAAAGTGAAATTGGGCCCAAAACTTGAATAGGCATTTCTCCAAAGAAGACGTACCGTTTGCCGATAAGCACATGAAGAGGTGTCCAACATCACTACTCACTAGAGGAAAGCAGAACAGAAAGCTGTGTTGGTAAGGATGCGGAGCAGTCGGACCCCTGTGCGTAGCTGTGGGAATGGTTGGTAAGGGTGCGGGGCAGTCGGAACCCTGTGTGTAGCTGTGGGAATGGTTGGTAAGGGTGCGGGGCAGTCGGAACCCTGTTGTGGGAATGGTTGGTAAGGATGCGGAGCAGTCGGACCCCTGTGCGTAGCTGTGGGAATGGTTGGTAAGGATGCGGGGCAGTCGGACCCCTGTGCGTAGCTGTGGGAATGGTTGGTAAGGATGCGGGGCAGTCAGAACCCTGTGCGTAGCTGTCGGAATGGTTGGTAAGGATGCGGACCTGTGCGTAGCTGTGGGAATGGTTGGTAAGGGTGCGGGGCAGTCGGAACCCTGTGTGTAGCTGTGGGAATTGTTGGTAAGGGTGCGGGGCAGTCGGAACCCTGTGTGTAGCTGTGGGAATGGTTGGTAAGGATGCGGGGCAGTCGGAACCCTGTTGTGGGAATGGTTGGTAAGGATGCAGGGCAGTCGGAACCCTGTGTGTAGCTGTGGGAATGGTTGGTAAGGATGCGGGGCAGTCGGAACCCTGTGTGTAGCTGTGGGAATTGTTGGTAAGGGTGCGGGGCAGTCGGAACCCTGTGCGTAGCTGTGGGAATGGTTGGTAAGGATGCGGAGCAGTCGGACCCTGTGCGTAGCTGTGGGAATGTCGAACCGGGTGCCTGCTGTAGGAAACAGTATAGAGAGTCCTCAGAAAGGGAAACATAGAATTACTCCATGATCCAGCAGTCCCACTTGTCGATTCCCAAAGTAATTGAAAGCAGAAACTCAAACAGATATTTGCACCCTAATGTTCATAGCAGCATTATTCACAAAGTCCAAAAGGTAGAAAAACAACCCAAATATTCACTGACAGAATGTATATCCATACGATGTATATCCATACAGTGAGTGTTATTCATCTGTAAAAAGTAATAGAATTCTGAGACATGCTACAACATGGATGAATCTGGAAAGAATTATGCTCAGAGAGATAAGCCATACACAAAAGGACCAATATTGCCCTGGCCAGTTGGCTCAGTGGTGGAGCATTGGCCTGGCGTGCAGGAGTCCCGGGTTCGATTCCCGGCCAGGGCACACAGGAGAAGCGCCCATCTGCTTCTCCACCCCTCCCCCTCTCCTTCCTCTCTGTCTCTCTCTCTTTCCCCTCCCGCAGCCAAGGCTCCATTGGAGCAGAGTTGGCCCGGGCACTGAGAATGGCTCTGTGGCCTCTGCCTCAGGCACTAGAATGGCTCTGGTTGCGGCAGAGCGACACCCCAGATGGGCAGAGCATCGCCCCCTGGTGGGCATGCCAGGTGGATCCCGGTCGGGCACATGCGGGAGTCTGTCTGACTGCCTCCCTGTTTCCAACCTCAGAAAAATACAAAAAAAAAAAAAAAAAAAAAAAAGGACCAATATTGTGTGATCCCAATTTACATGAGGCACACAGGATAGGCAAATTCAGAGAGAGAGAAATTTCAGGTCACATTGAGGGAAGAGAGGAATAGAGAATTATTGTTTAATGGGTATGCAGTTCTTGTTTGGAATTGTAAAAATGTTCTGGAAGTTCCCGGTAGTAATGGTTGCACAACATTGTGAATATGTTCAATGCTGCTTCAACTGTATACATAAAACCATGAAAGGTGAAATTTAATGATATATATATATATAATCATGATAAAATAACTTAAAACAATTGTGAATAAAATGAAGTACTAAATGAAGAAAAATAAGCGCTCATTTTTTTATTAAATGTATTGGAGTGACATAGTTAATAAGACCATATTGGTTTCAAGTGTACGATTGTGTGATACATCGGCTGTGTATATTAGGTTGTGTGCCCACCACCCAAAGTCAGATCTCCCATCACCGTACACTTGGCTGTTTCACCACCCCAGCCCCCTGTCCCTCTGGTCACCAGCCACACTGCTGTCTGTGTCTGTCAGGTTCTGTTTGTTTATCTTGCTTGTTCATTTCTTGCTTTTCATTTTATATCCCACGTGTGGCAGTATTTCATCCTCGGGCTGAGTAGCAGTATTTCAGTGTGTGTGTGAGAGAGAGAGAGAGAAATTGTATATACTAGAAAATAAAATGAACTAAAAAGAGAAAATGAAAGGTATCCAGATTAGTGTGAGTACTTCCCTTTTTCTTCCTCCTCTCCTGCAGGTTTGAAGCTCTGTTTGATGATATGAAGGAGAGAAAGAGAGAGCTGGGCATTGCCCGCTTTGATGTGTCGATCACCACTATGGAAGAAGTCTTCCTGAAGTAAGTAACAGTGACCTTCAAAAAAATTCAACACCTAAAGGTCTACATCACCTCAAGGACAAACCCCACCGTATTTGCATTCAAAAAATTTAGTCGTGTATTTTTAAAATACGTTGATGTTTATGCTAGTGTGTTTCTGTACACACGGTCGAGAGTGTAAAACACTGAGCTTCAACCTTGATCATATGCTTTTCTGTTTTTTGTTTTTTCTGGTTGAGATTTTAAAAGTGAATCAAGAGAGGCCCTGGCCGGTTGGCTCAGCGGTAGAGCGTCCGCCTGGCGTGCGGGGGACCCGGGTTCAATTCCCGGCCAGGGCACATAGGAGAAGCGCCCATTTGCTCACCCCCCCCCCTTCCTCTCTGTCTCTCTCTTCCCCTCCCGCAGCCAAGGCTCCATTGGAGCAAGATGGCCCGGGCACTGGGGATGGCTCCTTGGCCTCTGCCCCAGGCGCTAGAGTGGCTCTGGTCACAACAGAGTGACGCCCCGGAGGGGTAGAGCATCGCCCCCTGGTGGGCAGAGCATCGCCCCTGGTGGGCGTGCTGGATGGATCCCGGTCGGGCGCATGCGGGAGTCTGTCTGACTGTCTCTCCCTGTTTCCAGCTTCAGAAAAAAATACCAAAGGGGGGGGAAAAAGTGAATCAAGAGAAAGAAAGAATTCATATTGGTATCATCACAGGAAAATGTCTAGTTCTAACTTGAAATCTGTACTAGAAAGGACTTTAAAATTTTGACAAAACCTTGTTTCCATAACTTAGTGTTTCCTGCACTGTGAAAAAGTTTAAAAGGAAACACCCAGGCAGCTGGGGATGTCCCATGCAAAGTCAGATGTTTAATCTGACTGTCAAAAGTCTCACAAAATGTCCTTCTTCTGATAAGATTATGATGAAGTTACGTCTCGACTTGATTCTGTCAGCCTCGAGGATTTAAATTAATATTGTCAGTGTATCAAAGTTAACCTGAAGTGATTTATTCATAAAATTCAGTTCACAAAAGACTGAAATAAAGAGTCCACTTCATTAATTAATGATAAAAATTATGATAAGAATAATTTATAATAAGAAAGGGCCTATTGGCCATTCATTAAAGTGTTCTGTTCTCTGTCTCCAGAAAAAGTAGGTGGGGAGCAAATTATAAAAAAGTTACTTTCTCGTCACAATTAGAGCGAGCTCCATAAAGGCAGGGACTGTGTTTGTCTTATATACTGACTTGGGGTCTCAGACAATGTCTGTCACATGATAGATACTCAAGAGTGTTCTTAGGTAAGAAAAATGAGGGAATTAATTTTCATTTAGAGCCATTATCTCTGCAATAGATACTCTGCCTGCAAATGTTATCAAAGGTTAAGATCTTGGACCATGACACCTAGCCTGTCACCTAGCCTGTCTTTCCTGGGTATTATTTCAATGTTTGCCTTTCTTACCCTTTTTTTCCACTTTTTAATTTAATTTTATTTTTTAGTTAAATTTTTTGGAGTGACATTGGTTAATAAAATTATATAGTTTTCAAGTGTACAGTTCTATGATACATCATCTGTATATTACATTAGTACCCACCACCCACGGTGTAATCATCTTCCATCACCATGTATTTGGGTCCTTTTCCCATAGTACCCCACCACCACCTTCCCTCTGGGAACCACCAGACTGTTGTCTGTGTCCGGGAGTTTCAGGTTTATATACCACATGTAAGTGAAATCATATGTTTCTTTCTGACGTATCTCACTTAGCATGATATTCTCAAGGTCCATCCACGTTGTCACAAATGGCAGTATTTCATATTTTCCTATGACTGAGTAGTGTTCCATTGCATATATGCACCACATCTTCTTTATCCAATCATCCATCAGTGGACACTGGTTGTTTCCATGTCTTGGCTACTGTGAATAATGCTGCGATAAACATGGGAGTGCATATGTCTTTACGTAACATTTTTAAGTTTTTTTGGTAGATAATCCTGTAGAGGGATTGCTGGGTCATCTGATAATTCTATTCTTAGTTTTTTGAGGAACCACCATACTGTCTTCCATAATGGTTGTACCAGTTTACATTCTCACCAGCAGTGAATGAGAGTTTCTTTTTCTCCACAGCCTCTCCAACACTTGTTATGACCTGTCTTGTTGATAACAGCCAATCTAACAGCTGTGAGGTGGTACCTCATTGTAGTTTTGATTTTTTTTTTGTATTTTTCTGAAGTGAGAAGCAGGGAGACAGAGAGACTCCTGCACACGCCCGACCGGGATCCACCCGGCATGCCCACCAGGGTCGATGCTCTGCCCATCTGGGGTGTTGCTCTGTTGCGGCCGGAGCCATTCTATTTGCATTTTTCTAATAGCTAGTGAAGATGAGCATCTTTTCATATCCCTGTTGGCCACTTGTATGTCCTCTTGGGAGAAGTATCTGCTCAGGTCCCCTCCCCATGTTTTAATTGCATTATTTGTACAAATCCTGCCATTCACACCAACATGGATGGACTGCAAGGCCATTATGCTAAGTGAGATGTGGCAGACACCAAAAAAGAATACTTTATAATCTCACTTACATGTGAACTCTTAATAAGTCAGACTCATTCTATCAGAAAGTAGAATTGTGGTTACCAGGGTATAGAAGATAGAAACAGGAAATGTTAGTTAAAAGGTACAGACTTTCAGATATAAGATGATTTCAAGTTCTGGATACATACAAGTCTCCACAAGTACAACATGATAATTATATTGAATAATAATTGCAAATTTGAAATTTTCTAAGAAAGTAGATCACAAGTATTTTTATTACCAAAAAGACAACTGTAACTATTTGGGATGATGGATGTGTTAATTAACTTTATTGTGATAATCATTTCACCAATGATACACATATGTAAACGTTATATTCTATACCATAAGTATGGATATATAATTTTTATTTGTCAATCATGCTTCAATAAAGCTAGATAATAAAACTAAGATAAGTAGAAAACAAACAAGATGTTAGGTATAAACCCAAATATATCAGTAATTATGAAGATAGACTAAATACAGTTTGGATGCCACTTTTAAGAGAGTGTATGTATGTTTGTGTATGTTTATGTGTATATGTTTGTGCCTGTTTGTACATGTGTGCAGAAAAGATCTCATCAGGATTCTCTCTAGGTAATAGGAATTTTTTCCTTCCACTTATTTATATTTTGATTTTGATAATTTTGTGGCTTAGAAAAAAATACATTTTTTAAATAATGTATTTTCCACCAAGTGCTTTACCTCTTTGATATAATTAACCTTTTCTGTTTCTTAGTATACTATTATTATACCTAGAATTTTTCTCCTCAGATTATAATTACTTGTGTATATCTTTTATTTATTCTCAAATATCTACACCCGAAGACCCAATTTCAGAAATAGGCAGTAGTGGGAAATGTATAAACTTAAAAAAAAAAAACAAAAAAAAACCTACTAGTCAATGTCCCCATCATTCCATAAAGAACATTTTAACCCTCAAAATAGAGTTATTACCTTTGATTAAAAGGTTAAGTCCTTTAACTCGATTAAGTTCAGCTTAATGTAACATACATCACATCATAATTTTTTTCTCATGATAAAGCCATCCCTTTGAATTGTTGAAACTTTTCCATGAATTGCAGTTCGTCCCCTGATAGGTTTGTTGGGAACCACTGTTACCGTGCTGCTTGAAACCAGTCCACTTGACAATCTGTCAGAAAGATGAGGGCGTCTTCCACGTTTGGAACCTTGTTTGACATTCCCCACCTAGAACTGGTGGATGCTCTAGTCGAGACGGAATGTTTTGTGACTGTGTGTGTGTACCTGTGTGCATGTAGGGTCAATAAGCCGGACCGTTCCCAAACGGATCAGCAGACGACCCAGACACCTTTGGTGAAGGATCAAGAAATAAGACAAGACATGAAGAAGAATATGACTATGGAAAGAAACAACGATACACCAGTTTTTTCCAGATTGAATGAAATTGCTACCATGGAATTTAATACTGGAGTAAGCCTATTTACTAAAAACTTAAATAGTACGTTTGTCTTGGTTATGAGATACACACACACACACACACACACACACACACACACTTTATTTAATATCTGAACTTTAAAAATGTTTGGAATTTAGCCATAGAAGATGCAGCCAGATGTGATCTTCTGATTTAGGAGAAGTGGGTTCTAGGTGAAGGACAGCTGTTCTTCTCACCATTGTTGTTTTGCAGAATCATATTGAAAAGTTCTCATTTATATTCTCATAAATTCTTCCTTTGTTCAGATCTAAGACAAGACCCAAGAGTTAGGACAGTTGTGATCAGATGATACTGGTTGATCAGATTATGGCATTTTTCCACTATCAGTCATAATTGAGGTATTAAAACATAACAAAAGACAGTATTTCCATATGGTTTTCATGGGAATATTTCCTTTTCAATGGAGAAATAAAAAGATTATGGTTTTAATAAGAAGAGAAATGTAATTTAGGTTTTCTAATCAGTACGACAAGTATATTAGTGAATAAAATTAGGATGAGATTTTTCCATGTAGTTAGAACAGAAACCAGATTTTAATTGTTTCCCTTAAATCCTTACATGGATAAATCTTTTCATCCTATCTTCTTGTTTCTTGGATCCCATTCAAGAATATATTTGTATTATATCTTTGTCATTTTTAATGATACAGTATTGTGGTTATTACAGTGGTGCCTTAAGATACGAGCAGATCAACATACGAATTTTTTAAGATATGAGCTGCGACTTGGTTCATATTTTCTTTCGAGACCCGAGAGAAATTCCGAGATACGAGTTGTGATTCAGGAAGTTGCCGCTAGTTGGTGCATTGGCACACGGGCCCAGTATCAGCAGCACAACACCAGCATCTTGTTCTTTCTCACCTGTTACGCGCAGAATCAAGTCGAATCTTGTGCACTGTACTCGTTCTTGCATCATTTTTGCATTTTTTACTAACTTTTTTTGTGTGCTATCATGGGGCCGAAGAAAGTGAGTGTAAAGGACAGTGGTGAGAAGAAGAAGAGAATGATGTTGATAGAAGTAAAACAAGAAATAATAGAAAAACATCAGCATGGTGTCTGAGTGATTGAACTGGCAAGGCTTTACGACCACAATCCATCTACAATTTGTACCATCCTTAAACAAAAGGATGCCATCAAAAGCACAAATCCAGTGAAAGGAACTACAATTCTGTCCCAATTAAGGACAAATATCCATGAAGAAATAGAGAAGCTTCTGCTGGTGTGGGTGAAAGAGAAAGAGCTGGCAGGAGATACAGTAATGGAGACTGTAATATGCGCAAAGGCACATACTATTTACGGCGACTTGAAGAAGAAAGAACCATCAACCTCAAAAGAGGCAGCAGAAGATATGTTTAAGGCAAGTCACGGCTGGTTTGAAAATTTCAAGAAGAGATCTGGCATCCACTCGGTGGTGAGGCATGGTGAAGCTGCGAGTGCTGACATTAGGCAGCTGAGGAGTACATCGCACATTTTGCTGTGCTTATCGCAAAGGAAGGCTACATCCCCCAACAAGTGTTCAGCTGTGACGAAACAGAATTGTTTTGGAAAAAAATGCTTTCATTTTTTTTATGACAACTTTCATCACCGCAGAGGAGAAGAAACTGAAAGCCATAAACCCATGAAGGACCGTCTGACCCTTGCATTGTGTGCAAATTCTAGCAGTGACTGTAAAGTAAAGCCACTGTGAGTGTATCATTCCAAAAATCCTCGAGCCTTTAAGACTCACAAGATTCTGAAAGAAAAACTTCAGGTTATGTGGCATTCCAGTGCTAGGGCATGGGTTACGAGGCAGTTTTTTATTGAATGGGTAAATCTCGTCTTTGGTCCTGCAGTGAAGAAATATCTTCAAGAAAATAAACTCCTGATGAAAGCATTACTAATCCTTGAAAATGCTCCAGTCCACCCACCTGGTCTTACAGATGACATTCTCCATGAGTTCAAATTCGTAAAAGTCCTCTACCTCCCACCCAACACAACTTCAATCTTGCAACCTATGGATCAGCAGGTCATTTCCAAATTTAAAAAGCTTTACACAAAGCACTTGTTCTGCTGCTGCTTTGAGGTGACTGAGAATACAAATCTAACCTTTCGAGAGTTTTGGAAAGATAACTACAACATCGTGATATGTTTACATATTATTGACTTGGCATGGCAAGAGGTTACAAGAAGAACCTTGAACTCGGCATGGAAAAAGTTACGGCCTGATGTTGTTGCAGACAGGGACTTCAAAGGATTCAAACCAGAGACCAAGACTGAGGTAGAAGCGTTGGAGGAGATTGTGTCCCTCGGAAAGTCGATGGGTCTGGAGGTAGATGAGGGTGATGTAAATGAGCTCATCGAGGAACATGAGGAGGAACTCTCAACTGAGGAGTTGAAGGAGCTACAGATGATGCAACATACGGAGCTTCTGCAAGAGATTAGTAGTGAGGAGGAGGCAGAGTCGGAGGAAGTGATTTCTACGAGTGAAATTAAAGACACGCTGGCAATGTGGGAGAAGCTTTCAAGTTTCATTGAAAAGAAACACCCAGAAAAAGTTTCAACTGGTCGTGCTTCAGCACTTTTTAATGACACTTTTTTGTCACATTTCCGTAACATTTTAAAAGGCAGCAAAAGCAAACCTCTTTGAATAGATTTTTATTTAAAAGTCCTGCAAGTGTCGGCCCTGGCCGGTTGGCTCAGTGGTAGAGCGTCGGCCTGGCGTGCAGGAGTCCTGGGTTCAATTCCTGGCCAGGGCACACAGGAGAAGTACTCATCTGCTTCTCCACCCCTCCCCCTCTCCTTCCTCTCTGTCTCTCTCTTCCCCTCCCGCAGCCAAAGCTCCATTGGAGCAAAGTTCGCCCAGGTGCTGAGGATGGCTCTGTGGCCTCTGCCTCAGGTGCTGGAATGGCTCTGATTGCGGCAGAGCGACGCCCCAAGATGGGCATGCTGGGTGGATCCCGGTCGGGCAAATGTGGGAGTCTGTCTGACTGCCTCCCTGTTTCCAACTTCGGAAAAATACAAAAAAAAAAAAAAAAGTCCTGCAAATGAAAGTGCCGAAAGTGCAGCCAAAAAGGCAAAAACAGGTGATGATTAAATGAAAAATATGTAATGTTAAGCTTAGGTTAAGTTTAAAGTTAAGAAAGTGCATTTTTTCACAATTAAGTTTTTGTGGTTTCATTTTAAGTAAATAAATGCAGTTTTAGTTTACACTTACTGTTAAGAAAGTGCAGTTTTAGTTTATGTGTCTACAGTGCCTGCATCCCTTCCTCCCTCCCTCCTTCTCCGCCATTCGCCTCCGTTAGCCGTGCGCTGTCTCTCAGGTAAGAGTACAGTACTAAACAACACTTTTTTCTTTTATTTCATATATTTTGTTATGCATTGGTAAAGTATACATGTGTGTTTCTTAATTAAAAACATGTCTTTTTTATAATTTAGGATGGTTTGGGGATGTTTCACTGGGCTATAACGGATTAAATCTATTTCAGTTATTTTAAATGGGAGAAATTTGTTTGATATATGAGTTGACTGACTTACGAGCTCAGTTACAGAATGAATTAAACTCGTATCTCAGGTGCCACTGTATTTAGCACAACCCAAGCACCCATCAAACTCTTTCATAGCAGGTTGCTTGGGGCTGTTCCTGAGTCGTCTGGAAAACTGTGTCAGTGTTGCCCTTAACTTTGGCCTCTAGTCAACTAGCCACAGGCTCTTGTCCTGGAACAACACACTGAGTCCAGTCAGCCAATTCCACATCTTCAAGATTCTGTTTATATGAATGGCTCCCAATACGAATATCCTACTTGAGTCGCCAACAATTGTACTATGTTTCTCTTCTCTTTCTTAGTTTCCACTTTACTGCCAGCAATTCCGTTCCATGTTTATAAAGAAAGCCCTGTTTAGTTGGCGCAACTGGAAGTTGATATTGCTACAGACATCCATCATTTTGGTTGTTACTACATACCTCTTAACAACGAACAGCTTATATTCTAGTGAGCCCATCAGAACAATGGATTTGGGTCAGTATGGTCGAACAATTGTGCCTTACTCAGTTTCAGGAAAATCTGACTTGGCTACGAATCTCATAAGAAGCCTGAAGGTTTTTCTAGAGCCTAAGAATCAAGAACTTCGCCAAGTACCAGGTAAGGCCTGTAGAAGAGACAGCTACTGTACAGAAAACCTGTGTGTGTCACGTGAAAAGGAGGGACTTGACTTGGGTGTTTTAGCTACCCATTTTTTTTTCTACTAATTACCAGTATCTTAGAGGGGAAAAAAAATGTACACTTCAAGACAACTGACCACAAAAGTTAATAATTAGTAGAGGTGTTTTGGCTATAGGTTTTTTTTATTTTCAGCAAATTCTATCACCTTTCAGAGGGTAGGTAAAGAGCCAAATTAGTGTGGTGTGAAATTTAGCCCTGTAGGGGGCTTCGGTCAGGCGCACAAGGAAGTCTGTCTCTCTACCTCCCTGCCTCTCACTTAAAGTGTGTGTGTGTGTGTGTGTGTGTACAAATTTAATACAATCTCCATTAAAATCTCAATGTCATATTTTTATTTTTGTGTTTACATAGATTCTACTGTCTCCCCAAATGCATCCCCTCTCCCCCGTATTCCCTTTAACATCTCCCTTCCCCCCCTCTTAACACCTCCCTCCCCCTTCCCTTCAGGTTTAATTCCATTCCTCAATTCACAGTGTTCTTGGATTCCTCAAATGAGTGAGGTCATATGATATTTTTCTTTCTCTACCTGGTTTTTAAAGAAATAAAACAAAACATCACCAGGTCTGTAAGGAACCATAATAAACCCTGAATAACTAAAACAATTCTGAGAAAAAAAGAATGAAGCCAGAGGTATCACACTACTGACTTCAAATTATACTACAGAGCCATGAGAATCAAAACAGCATGGCACAGGCAGAAAAACAGACCTACCGACCGATGGAACAGAATTGAGCCACATATATATTATATATGGACAAATAATCTTCAACAAAGAAGCCAAAAACACTCAATGGAGTAAAGAAAACCTCTTCAATAAATGGTGCTGGGAAAAATTGGAAAGCCACATGCAAAAGAACGAAACTTGACTACAACATGTCCCCTTGCACAAAAATTAATTCACTATGGATCAAAGACCTAAATAGATGATCTGAAACAATAACTTATATATACAAAAGCATAGACATAGGTACTAAACTTACGGACCTCAGCCATAGAGAACAATTTAGGAATTCGACCCAAAAGCAAGGGAAGTAAAGGCAAAAATAAATTAATGGAACTATATCAAACTGAAAAGCTCTGCACAGCAAAAGAAACCAAGAACAAAACAAATAGGCAGCCAACCAGATGGGAGATGATATTTTCAAACAACAACTTCTATGAGGGGTTAATATCCAAAATATATAAAGAACTCACAAAACTCAGTAACAAACAAACAATCCAATTGGAAAATGGGCAGAGTTCCTGATCAGATAGTTCTCCCTATCTGAAGAAGAAACATGAATAGACAGAGATATATAAAAAAGATGCTCATCTTCACTAGCTATTTGAGAAATGCCAATCAAAACTACAATGAGATACCACCTCACACCTGTTAGATTGGCTATTATCAACAAGACAGATCATAACGAGTGTTGGAGAGGCTGTGAAGAAAAAGGAACCCTCATTCACTGCTGGTGGGAATGTAAACTGGTACAGCCATTATGAAAGACAGTATGGTGGTTCCTCAAAAAATTAAGAATAGAACTACCATATGACCCAGCAATCCCTCAATTAGGTATCTACCCAAAAATCTTGAAATATTGGCATGCAAGGATTCATGCACCCCCATGTTCATCGCAGCATTATTCACTGTGGCCAAGACATGGAAACAACCAACGTGTCCCTCGATAGAGGACTGGATAAAGAAGATGTGGTACATAGATACAATGGAACACTACTCAGCCACAAGAAATGATGACATAGTGTCATTTACAACAACATGAATGGACCTTGAGAACATTATTCTGAGTGAAATAAGTAAATCAGAAAAAGCTAAGAAGTGTATAATTTCACATATACAGTGTGTCCATAAAGTCATGGTGCACTTTTGACCGGTCACAGGAAAGCAACAAAAGATGATAGAAATGTGAAATCTGCACCAAATAATTCAACTTAAATGGACACATTTCTAGATGGAAAAACCCACAAAGTGCCAAAACTCACAATAGCATCAAAATATAAAATAGCCTGAGCAATCAGTGGTGCAGTGGATAGAGCATTGGGCTGGGATGCGAAAGGACCCAGGTTCAAGACCCCGGGGTTGCCAGCTTGAGTGCAGGCTCATCTGGCTTGAGCAAAAAGCTCACTAGCATGGACCCAAGGTCACTGGCTCGGGCAAGGGGTTACTCAGTATGCTGAAGGCACACGATCAAGGCACATATGAGAAAGCAATCAATGAACAACTATGGTGTCGCAAGGAAAAACTGATGATTGATGCTTCTCATCTCTCTCCGTTCCTGTCTGTCTGTCCCTATCTATCCCTCTATCTGACTCTCTGTCCCTGTAAAAAAATTAAAAATAATAAAAATATATATATATAAAATAAAATACTTAAATTTAAGAAAAGAAATGCAAGACCTGTAGACTGAAACTGTGAAACTTGCTGAAGGAGACCAAGTTTACAGATAGATGGGGAGATTCTTCCAGGACACAGATTGGAAAATTGTTGTTAGGGTAGCATTTCTCCCTAAACAGACCCTACAGATTTAATGCAATTCCTATCAAAATTTCATCAGACTTTTTGCAGAAATAGGCAAGCCAATAGTAAAATGTATATGGACATGCAAATTTCTTAGAATATTCTAGAAGAACCGGAACTATTTTGTAAAAAAAAGGTTATTTTAGACAAGAATAGAGCCAGAAATTCTTAGTGATTTGCTGTTTTTTCAGGTTGTAGATTATAATGTGATAGGGTAGGGGAGATGATGAGATAGAAGACAGATTTTTTCTTTCTTTCTTTCTTTCTTTCTTTGCCCCCCCCCTTTTCATCCTTCCAAAGCTGGAAACAGGGAGGCAGCCAGACAGACTCCCGCATGCGCCCAACCGGGATCCACCTGGCATGCCCACCAGGGGGCGATGCTCCGCCCATCTGGGGCGTTGCTCTGTTGCAACCAGAGCCACTCTAGCGCCTGGGGCAGAGGCCATGGAGCCATCCCCAGCACCGGGGCCATCTTTGCTCCAATGGAGCCTTGGCTGCGGGAGGGGAAGAGAGAGACAGAGAGGAAGGAGGGGGGGTGGAGAAGCAGATGAGCGCTTCTCCTGTGTGCCCTGGCCGGAATCAAACCCACTCCCTTATGCCAGGCCGATGCTCCACTGCTGAGCCAACTGGCCAGGGCCAGAAGACAGATTTTTTTTTTTTTTTTTTTTTTTTGCATTTTTCTGAAGCTGGAAACAGGGAGAGACAGTCAGACAGACTCCCGCATGCGCCCGACTGGGATCCACCCGGCATGCCCACCAGGGGCGACGCTCTGCCCCCCAGGGGGCGATGCTCTGCCCATCCTGGGCGTCGCCATGTTGCGACCAGAGCCACTCTAGCGCCTGGGGCAGAGGCCACAGAGCCATCCCCAGCGCCCGGGCCATCTTTGCTCCAATGGAGCCTTGGCTGCGGGAGGGGAAGAGAGAGACAGAGAGGAAGGCGCAGCGGAGGGGTGGAGAAGCAAATGGGCGCTTCTCCCATGTGCCCTGGCCGGGAATCGAACCCGGGTCCTCTGCACGCTAGGCCGACGCTCTACCGCTGAGCCAACCGGCCAGGGCAGAAGACAGATTTTTAAACAGCCATTGTGAGAAGTCGGACGAGGAAGAGACAACAGCAAAAAAACCCAAAACGTTCAGTCCTCTCCAGTAGAAGTCATTGGGGATGTATCACACGTTGACTCGCTGACCGATTTCCTTCTTTTTTTTCCAGGTAATGTAACAAGGTCCATATTGGAGAGTAAAGAGTACAGCTACTTCGCCATTGTTGCGCTTGCCATTGAGGTGGAGAAAAACAGAACAGTGATAACGATTTTGTTCAATAACGAGGCGTACCACGCGGCCGCGATGTCCGTGTCCATGTTGGACAACATTCTCTTCACGTCCCTTTCCGGACCCCGCGCATCCATTCAGGTTGCCAACGCGCCGCAGCCGCTCCCTCTGTACAGCACGCACACCGTGTAGGTACAGCTCCCTCCTCCTGCGGCGACCTCGCCATCCACACGAGGAAATGCCCACTGGAGCCGTCGTCTCCACTTCTACTTTGTCATTTATTTCATTTTTTTTATTTCCTCTTTGATAGGCCTGCAGCCGGATTGCAGATCGTCTTAAATTTGGCTTTTGCGCTGGCTGTCATGGCCAGTAGCTTCGGCTTCCAGACAGTGACCGAGAGGACCACGAAGGCCAAGCACGTCCAGTTTGTGAGTGGGGTCTCCGCCCTGACGTACTGGCTCTCCGCTCTGCTGTGGGATCTCATCTGCTTCTCCGTCACCTGCTGCCTGCTGCTGGTGAGTGAAACCGCCTGAAGGCTCCTTTCCCTTGTCACCAACCAAAAATTCCTAAAAACTACCTGCCTCCTAAAATAAAATTTGTGGGCCCTGGCCGGTTGGCTCAGCGGTAGAGCATCGGCCTGGTGTGCGGGGGACCCGGGTTCGATTCCCAGCCAGGGCACATAGGAGAAGCGCCCATTTGCTTCTCCACCCCCCCCCTTCCTCTCTGTCTCTCTCTTCCCCTCCCGCAGCCAAGGCTCCATTGGAGCAAAGATGGCCCAGGCGCTGGGGATGGCTCCTTGGCCTCTGCCCCAGGTGCTAGAGTGGCTCTGGTCAAGGCAGAGCGACCCCCGGAGGGGCAGAGCATCGCCCCCTGGTGGGCAGAGCATCACCCCTGGTGGGTGTGCTGGGTGGATCCCGGTCGGGTGCATGCGGGAGTCTGTCTGACTGTCTCTCCCCATTTCCAGCTTCAGAAAAATACAAAAAAATAAAAATAAAATAAAATAAAATTTGTGAACCAATTTGAAACCACTTTGGCGTCTCGTGCCAGAGACTGTGTTGCGGAAACCACTTGTGGGAATGCTCTTGCTCAGGTCCTCCCAGTTGGAGAACACACTTTCCTTTGAGACGTCTCTCTTGGGTCGGCTTCCCATGTCATTCTCAGCATTCTGCCCTGGCCCAGACTGCCTGAAGGACTGCAGCCTGTCACTTGTTACTTGTCTGTCACTGCCCACCCGTTCCCAACGCTGCACCCTCCAATACACTGGACTTGAGCAAACAGGGTAGACTCAATACCTAATGGAAGCTTCTGTTACTGTTCACCCCACACAGACACACATACACACACACTTTCATAACCCAAATCTGAGATGGCTCGGTCTGCGAAGCAGAACTGCTTTTGACTCAGACACCTGATTGTAGACTTTGAGAAAGTGGCAGGAACAGTGAGCATGGAAGGATAGTTCAACATCTTTTTCTTTTAACATGAAATTTATTTTAATTTATTGTGTTTACATAGGTTCTAGTGTACCCCTGAATACATCCTCCCCTCCCCCGTGTTCCCCAGTACATCCCCCTACCTCCCCTTCCCTCCAGGATTTGCTTTTCTGCTCTCGTCCCATCCTATCACCCCATCATCCCCCTTCCCTCTGTCCGTGTCCCCTCTGGACCCTTGGATCCTGCCTCTGTCTCTATTCCACTCCTCAGTTCATATTGTTCATCGGATTCCTCAGATGAGTGAGGTCATATGATATTTTTCTTTCTCTGCTTGGCTTATTTCACTTAACATAATAGTTTCCAGGTCCCTCCATGTTGTTGCAAAAATTATTTTCTTCTTTTTCACAGCCACATAGTATTGCATTGTGTATATGTACCACTGCTTTTTAATCCACTCGTCCACTGACAGACACTTGGGCTGTTTCCAGATCTTGGCTATTGTAAACAATGCTGCCATAAACATGGGGGTGCATTTCTCCTTCTGGAACAGTTCTATGGTGTTCTTGGGATATATATTCCTAAAAGTGGGATGGCTGGGTCAAAAGGCAGTTCGATTTTTAATTTTTTGAGGAATCTCCATACTGTTTTCCACAGTGGCTGCACCAGTCTGCATTCCCACCAGCAGTGCAGGAGGGTTCCCTTTTCTCCACATCCTCGCCAGCACTTATTCTGTGTTGTTTTGTTGATGAGCGCCATTCTGACTGGTGTGAGATGATATCTCATTGTGGTTTTCATTTGCATTTCTCTAATGATTAGTGATGTTGAGCATTTTTTCATATGCCTATTGGCCATCTGTATGTCCTCTTTGGAGAAGTGTCTATTCATTTCTTTTGCCCATTTTTTGATTGGATTGTTTATCTTCCTGATGTTAAGTTTTACAAGTTCTTTATAAATTTTGGTTATTAATCCCTTATCAGATGTATTGTCGAATATGTTCTTCCATTGTGTAGTTTGTCTTTTTATTCTGTTCTTATTGACTTTAGCTGTGCAAAAGCTTTTCAGTTTGATAAAGTCCCATTTGTTTATTCTGTCCTTTATTTCCCTTGCACATGGAGGTAAATCAGCAAGTATATTGCTGTAAGAGATGTCTGAGAGCTTACTGCCTATGTTTTCTTCTAAGATGCTTATGGTTTCATGACTTACATTTAAATCTTTTATCTATTTTGAGTTTATTTTTGTGAATGGTGTAAGTTGGTGGTTTAGTTTCATTTTTTTGCAGGTAGCTGTCCAATTATCCCAACATCATTTGTTAAAGAGACTGTCTTTACTCCATTGTATGCTCTTACCTCCTTTGTCAAATATCAGTTGTCCATAGAACTGTGGGTTTATTTCTAGGTTCTCTGTTCTGTTCCATTGATCTATGTGCCTGTTCTTATGCCAGTACCAGGCTGTTTTGAGTACAATGGCCTTGTAGTATAACTTGATATCAGAAAGTGAGATACCTCCCACTTTATTCTTCCTTTTCAAGATTGCTGAGGCTATTTGTGTTCTCTTTTGGTTCCATATAAATTTTTGGAATATGTGTTCTATATCTTTGAAGTATGTCATTGATATTTTAATTGATATTGCATTGAATTTATAAAATGCTTTGGGTAATATAGACATTTTAAGGATGTTTATTCTTCCTAACCATGAGCATGGTATATGCTTCCACTTGTTTGTATCTTCCCTGATTTCTTTTATCAATGTTTTATAATTTTCCAGGTACAAGTCTTTAACTTCCTTGGTTAAATTTACTCCTAGGCACTTTATTTATTTACTTACTTATTTTTTGCAATAGTGAAGGTGATTGTTTTCTTAATTTCTCTTTCAGACAGATCATTGTTGGTGTATAAAAATGCCTCTGATTTCTGATTATTAATTTTATATCCTGCCACGTTGCTGAATTCATTTATCAGGTCCAGTAGTTTTTTTAACTGAGACTTTAGGGTTTTCTATATATAGTATCGTATCATCAGCAAATAATGATAGTTTTACTTCTTTTTTTCCAATTTAGATGCCTTTTATTTCTTCTTATCTGATTGCTGTGGCTAGGACTTCCAGAACTATGTTGAATAAGAGTGGTGAAAGGGGGCACCCCTGCCTTGTTTCTGATCTTAAGGGGATAGTTCAGCATTTTTTAGTGTAATGAATATGCTCACTAGTGGCCTTGGCAGCGTGCTTGATGTGCACATTTGAAGGTGAGAAAGATGTGAAGCCATGCAGTAAAAGGGGCAAACAGAAGTAAAAGAGGTAAATCTCCTTTCTGTACAGCAGATGCTGTGACTTAGATGTGAATGGGGTAACAGCTCAGCCCTCCAACAGTTCACTGGCTAGCAATGAACTCAGAAATGAAGTAGATCATTATAAAGTAGCATGCCAGTCGCCACTATCATGGATGAACTGCAAATTCTCAAATCAAACAAAACCATGGCATGATTAATTTAGTTGTTGGAGGAAAAAGGAGAAACTTGGAGTCAATTTGGCTCTTACACCCATGAGAAAACTTGTAGTTACTGCACAGGAACCCTAGGACTGGTTCTGAAGGAGAACCAGAACCCCACCACGATTACAGCTCCTCAGCGGGGACCCGGGACTGGGCTGGCTGGCGCAGGGACGGTGGTGGAAGTGTGAGGAGCAAACAGCATGTGCAGAGAAGTCTCGGGTCCAGAGAGAGGCACCGGGCTTCCTTCACCAGCGCACAGCCCCGCTGGTGCTCCCCTGCCAGCCTCTTCTGCCCACTGCTCCCCAGGGGGACCCGGGACTGGGCTGGCTGGCACAGGGACGGTGGTGGAAGTGTGGGGAGCAAACAGCATGTGCAGAGAAGTCTCAGGTCCAGAGAGAGGCACCGGGCTTCCTTCACCAGCGCACAGCCCTGCTGGTGCTCCCCTGCCAGCCTCTTCTGCCCACAGCTCACCAGGGGGACCCGGGACTGGGCTGGCTGGCGCAGGGACCGTGGTGGAAGTGTGGGGAGCAAACAGCATGTGCAGAGAAGTCTCGGGTCCAGAGAGAGGCACCGGGCGTCCTTCACCAGCACACAGCCCCGTGGGTGCTCCCCTGCCAGCCTCTCTGCCCACTGCTCACCAGGGGGACCCGGGACTGGGCTGGCTGGCGCAGGGACGGTGGTGGAAGTGTGGGGAGCAAACAGCATGTGCAGAGAAGTCTCGGGTCCAGAGAGAGGCACCGGGCGTCCTTCACCAGCACACAGCCCCGTGGGTGCTCCCCTGCCAGCCTCTTCTGCCCACTGCTCACCAGGGGGACCCGGGACTGGGCTGGCTGGCGCAGGGACCGTGGTGGAAGTGTGGGGAGCAAACAGCATGTGCAGAGAAGTCTCGGGTCCAGAGAGAGGCACCGGGCGTCCTTCACCAGCACACAGCCCCGTGGGTGCTCCCCTGCCAGCCTCTTCTGCCCACTGCTCACCAGGGGGACCCGGGACTGGGCTGGCTGGCGCAGGGACCGTGGTGGAAGTGTGGGGAGCAAACAGCATGTGCAGAGAAGTCTCGGGTCCAGAGAGAGGCACCGGGCGTCCTTCACCAGCACACAGCCCCGCTGGTGCTCCCCTGCCAGCCTCTTCTGCCCACTGCTCCCCAGCCCACCCGCGATTGGGAAGGAAGACAGCCATCCTTTGTGAGGGCTGCTAGTCCCCCCTTCAGGACAGCAGCTGGGGGCGCTGCTCCAGGCACGGTCCCCGGCTTTGCTACCTCCTTCAGTGTGACGCAGTCTGGCTTAGAATCCGTCAGAAAACCCCTGAGTCATTTCACCTCCATGCCAGGAATCCATCCTTTCTCTGGCTCTTGAAACTTGGCCAGCACAACCACTTATCCTCCATAGGTCTACAGGTAAGACCACCCACCATTAATACCTGTACCAGCATTGCCATTTACAGTTCAGGGGCAAGGTTACCAGTCATGTGTTCTTTTATGTGTTACATTATTCAACAGCACGATGACCTTAAGCAACGCTAGTTCATCATATTTGCAGGCACGGAAACTGAAGCTCACAGAAATAAGCGACCTAGCCAGTTTCACTCGAACAGAACACTTTCAGAACCCTGCTTGGGGTTACTGAATTGTCATTTCTACACTCAGAGTCATCCTGGGTGATGTGAGTGAGAGTTAGGTCTTTCTGCTCTTATCTTTGCCTTCACACCTTGTTCCACTTCTGCTTTTCTGGGCGGGGGGGGGGGGGGGGGGGTGATGAAAGGCAGTGTTGTTCTCTCTCTCTCTCCCTCCCCCTCTCTCTCCTCTCCATCTGAAGTTTCTCTTAATGGTTCTCAGATTGGGTGCTCCATCTGGGTTCTTAGCTTTGCTTGCTTACCTGACTTGAGTACCCCTGGTTTTCAAGGAGAGACTCCCTTACCTTGCTCTGGAAATGGTACCAAATGGACTCGTCCTTTGACCCAACAAAAAAAGGAAAGATTTTGTTGTTGCGCCTAGCCGCCGGGATTCTAATGTCACCGTTTCTCTGCCCATCCGATTCACAGAGCGGGTGGCCTGGCTGCTTCTGTGCCAGGGATAAGGATTGAGCTGACTAGAGCCCTGAGGACCTAACTGCTCCAACCCCGTTGCACTTGTCACCCCAGGAGACTCTCCGTGGGGACCCGTAACGGTTTCTGCCTTTCCCACACCTGAGCCCGCACGTAAAGACTCAGAAAAGTGGCACAGTGACTGTCCTCATGAGTTATGTCACCAGAGGTGCTGCGTGGTGCGGCTTTGTTCTCACCCAGTCTGTGAGCCTGTCTCCACGACCTCCAGGTTCCTTTAGGTCCTCAAGTTTAGGACGCACCTGAAAACCCCGCCTTCCTGAGCGGGAGGGATGGTTTACTCGCAAACACTGAGCTGCTCCTGTGAGTGCATCTGTGGTTTAGGCGTGGATACGGCATGAGCAAGGAAGACAGGCTCACCTCACTCAGGTCTCATCGAGGGTCAGAAAGCTGTCGGCATCACTCTGGAGAGAGAGGGTCTCTCGGACGCCTAGAGACACTGTGGTCGTCACGTTCCCCGGGGACCCCAGCCCCTAGGTGGGCCACTGTGCATCAGGCACAGCCTGCTTTGCTGTTTCCTCGTTTGTGAACTTTTTTTTAGGTAGAGAGCCAAGTAAGGGTTATGTTTTCTCCTGGATAGCTAACCCCTTGTTCTCCCGTTCTTCTGAAAGCCAGTCTTTTCCCACTGACGTGAATGAAACACTGCTTTCCCACTGACTTGACTAGTGATGTATCTTAACTGATAATAAGCATTTGAGTATATTTTGTTTTCTTCATTCCATTGATGTATCTGTAATGTGGCACTACCGATCTGTTTTAATTATGTTCATTTTTTGTGTGTGTATTTTTCCGAAGTTGGAAACAGGGAGGCAGTCAGACAGACTCCTGCATGCGCCCGACCGGGATCCACCCGGCACGCCCACCAGGGGGCGATGCTCTGCCCATCTTGGGGCATTGCTCTGCTGCAATCAGAGTCATTCTAGCGCCTGAGGCTGAGGCCATAGAGCCATCCTCAGTGCCCAGGCCAACCTTGCTCCAGCGGAGCCCCGGCTGCGGGAGGGGAAGAGAGAGACAGAGAGGAAGGAGAGGGGGAGGGGTGGAGAAGCAGATGGGCGCTTCAGATGGGTGCCCTGGCCAGGAATCGAACCCCAGACTCCTGCATGCCAGGCTGACGCTCTACCACTGAACCAACCGGCCAGGGCCCCTAATTATGTTCATTTTATAATACATTTAATTATGTTTTTTGTATTGACCTGTCTTACCTCCCCATTAACCTTTTTCTGTGACATTTCCTGGCTATCTTGACATGTTTTGTTTGTTTACATGTAATTTTTAAATTAGCTTGTCTAACTTCCAAAAAAAAGAGAAAACCTGTTGTTATTTCTATTTAGAGTAATTTAGGGAGAATTTACATTTTTATCATGTTGAATCACACCCTATCTAAGGATAGTGTGTGTGTCTTCATGTATCATCTTTCTTTTCCTCTATTAGTGACCCTGCTAAAGAATTCTGTGATTCTTCACAAAGGGGCAGCCTTGCTATCTTTAGAGAAACTGTAACTATCACTTATGAACACATATATTTCTGGGTAGTTCTTTAACAACTCGGGAGCTTTCTCTCTTCCTGATCTGGTCTACTCTAAATGTATGCTACTTTTCCTGATTCTCAAAGGGATTAAGAAATCAGTGAGCCCTGGCCGGGTAGCTCAGCTGGTTAAGAGTATCTCCCACATAGGCCAAGGTTGTGGGTTCAATCCCCGGTCAAGGCACATGCAAGAATCAACCAAAGAATGAATAAACAAGTGGAACAACAACTTTATGTCTCTCTCTTCTCTAAAATAAATCAATATTTTTTTAAAAGAAAGGAATGAATGAATGAGGAAGCCCCTGAGTTGTTGAGGTAGATATGAGGGGGTTGGGGGTGGAGCATAGAGCCAGGAGGCTGTCTAATGTGGTGCTATATATCATTCATATATGTGTGCGTGCGTGTGCGTGTGTGTGTGTGTGTGTGTGGTCCCAGGAGAGATCTGCAGAAAACAGTCTACTTCCTAGGTCGTTTGCTTTTTCCCCTTTATTTCTCTTCTGGGAAAATTCAGAGTTGGGCTTAATACAGACAGAATTACTTTGACTTTAATCATGGAGTTGGAGGGGGCAGGGAATAAAAAGGAATACTTTTGAATGGGAAAAAACCCAGAACATGGAAGTATAGTCCTTATATTCACAAGCTAAACCTATTTTTTCTTATTTCTTTAGAAGATTCAATGAACAGGGTGACAGTGACCAGTAAGAGTACAGGGCTCAGGTGCCCATGTTTATGGCAGGGGCACAAAGCGGTGTTTCGGGGGTGACGCGATCTGCAATGAGCCGCTCTGGGCGCTCACGTAATGGGGATGGGGGTGCCCGCCCCCCTCGGACCTCTCTGCTCGAGTCCTTGTGGCGCGCCCCGCCCCGCCTCGTGCCCCGCCCCGCGCCCCGCCCCGCCCCGCCCTGGCCTTACCCTCTGCGTCCGTCCGTCCGTCCGTCTCAGGGGGTGTTCAAGTGCCGGAAGCTGGAGGCGCTGGTGGAGGACTTCCACTCCCTGGACACGCTGCTCATCCTCGTGCTGTACGGCTGGGCCGCGGTCCCGCTCACGTACCTGGGCACCTTCCTCTTCGCCAGCAGCGCCGCCGCCTTCATCAAGCTCACCCTCTTCCACTACTTCTCCACCGTCTTCAGCATCATCCTGTTCAGCGTCCTGCAGTACTACGGTGAGGCTGCGCCCCGGCGACGGGCGGATGAGGGGTGCTGGGGGGCCGGGGGTGGGGGGGGACACGGGGAGAGGACACGGGGGGGGGAGCATGGCCTTCCCGGGAGTCTGGGAAAGGGCGCTCGGGAGGCATCGGCAAAGATTGATGGGGTGCGTTAGGTGAGAAAGAGAAGTGGGCGGAGAGAGGGAAAGGGGACACGGGGGAGAAAAGAGTCCAGAGAGAGCAGACGACAGGACATGACGCGAGTGCAGACCGGGATCCTCTGGGAGTGACCCCTCCCCCGGGGGTCCTTCAGCTGTAAAATCCCAGCCTCGCTCTCCAGCAGGCAGGTGGGGGGCACCGGTGCTGTGGGCTGCCTGCTGCCTGGTTCAAGGCCGCACATCACCCTGGCCCTCCCGATGAGACAAGGTTTTTCAGAGAGAAACGAGAAAATAGGAACAGACACACCCTCCTCATTAGAGCAGGTTCCCTTCCTCTGAGACCAGATGTGCAGAATCCCAGGAAGGAGGTTCTCCTCGTCCCTCTTCCTTCTCTGGTGACAGAATCTGAAGAGGCTGGTGCTGGGGGTGACCACAAACAGGATGTTTCTGGTGTTAGAACATTTCTTGGTTGAATTTCTGCATAAGCCTGAACTTCAAGCTGTATTCGCCAATTCGGCTCTGCCCACAGGGGCAGAACCCACCTTTCGTTTGGACTGTAGGTGTTTCCCTCCCTGCAGGAGGCGCCTGGCCTGCGGGCGGAGCACCACGTGTCCCAGTGCTGTGCTCCTCTCTGTAAGAAGGGGAGGGGACAACCTGAGCCCGCATGGGTGGCTCAGTGCCCGGCGGGAGCGATGCGCTCCTGCTCATCCCTGAGCCGTTGGGGCGGCCCCAGCACGTGGGTGCCGTCTGTAGACACTGCCAGCACTCTGCCTGTGCCGTCCCGTGCCACGTTACAGCCGGTCCCCAGAAGATGCTGATGGAGCTGAATCTCCTGTAGGACATGGGAGGCTGGTGACTCGGGAAGAACTTCTCTTTCCTGGTGGAAGCAGTGTCCGTGGGGCTTGGCAACAGACCCCCCTCTCACTCCTCATGGCTCAGTTTTGAGGGCTCAGCTGACCTCCCAGTCAGCCAGCCGCCGACCTGGCTCAGCACAGGGCAGCCTGTCTCCCCAGCACGACACCGTCAGGGGCTGCCCTGGCCTCCCAGAGCTGGCTGATGGTCGTGCCAGTCCATCGCTGCGGGCTCTCTGTTGAGGACAGAAGATCTCATACGAAGAAGCATCCATGGAGCCACCTCAGCACGCACTGAGCACCATTCCAGGAAATGTCCTCAGTGTGGAGCCGGCTGTCCCGTCCTTGGGAAATGTCCTCAGTGTGGAGCCGGCTGTCCCGTCCTTGGGAAATGTCCTCAGTGTGGAGCCGGCTGTCCCGTCCTTGGGAAATGTCCTCAGTGTGGAGCCGGCTGTCCCGTCCTTGGGAAATGTCCTCAGTGTGGAGCCGGCTGTCCCGTCCTTGGGAAATGTCCTCAGTGTGGAGCCGGCTGTCCCGTCCTTGGGAAATGTCCTCAGGCTGTAATGATGTGAAGCCTAGGACACTGCATGTTGTCTGCCAGTTCAGTGCCAGGGCCCTTTGTGCCAGGCAGGATCAATGGAACAAAAAACAAATGTCCAATGTTATAGTATTGATTCATCACTTCTATAGACTCTCTGTGTTCAGCACCCTCTTTTTATTAAAAACACCACACAGCTTCTTAATTTCACCACTGCTCCAATGGGGAAGAGCCACGTGGCCATGACAACCCCAAAGTTTCTTTCCTTCTCTGCCTTGACTTCCCACTGACCTTGAAACCCCCGTCCTCTCCCTCCTGACTGTCATGGTGACCTCACCTCCCCTGGGCAGTCCTGCCCCCTGTTCCAGTCCACTGAGCCCACACCCTCTCCATGGGACAGACTCGACCGCTCAGGTTTCTTCTTTCTGAGCCGCCTGGAGGAGAGCAGGGGAGGGGACAGTGACTATCACACGACAGCAGTGTTCAGGGACGTCCCAGGCCTTCCTGCTCACTCAACCCTCCCTCTCTCCCTCACTCCCTCCCTCACTCCCTCCCTCACTCCCTCACTCCCTCCCTCTCTCCCTCACTCACCCCTCTCTCACTCCCTCACTCGCCCCTCCCTCCCTCCCTCACTCACCCCTCCCTCTCTCCCTCACTCACTCCCTCACTCACTCCCTCACTCCCTCCCTCACACCCTCCCTCACACCCTCACTCCCTCCCTCCCTCACTCCCTCACTCCCTCCCTCATGCCCTCACTCCCTCCCTCACTCACCCCTCCCTCATTCCCTCACTCCCTCCCTCCCTCTCTCCCTCACTCACTCCCTCACTCACTCCCTCACTCCCTCCCTCACGCCCTCACTCCCTCCCTCCCTCACTCCCTCACTCCCTCCCTCATGCCCTCACTCCCTCCCTCACTCACCCCTCCCTCATTCCCTCACTCCCTCCCTCCCTCTCTCCCTCACTCACCCCTCACTCCCTCACTCCCTCACTCCCTCACTCCCTCACTCCCTCCCTCTCTCCCTCACTCACCCCTCCCTCACTCACTCCCTCACTCCCTCACTCACCCCTCCCTCACTCCCTCACTCCCTCCCTCTCTCCCTCACTCACCCCTCACTCCCTCCCTCACTCCCTCACTCCCTCCCTCACCCCTCCCTTCCTCTCTCCCTCCCTCACTCACTCCCTCACTCACTCACCCCTCACTCCCTCTCTCCCTCTCTCCCTCCCTCTCTCCCTCACCCCTCCCTCACTCCCTCACTCCCTCCCTCTCTCCCTCACTCACCCCTCACTCCCTCTCTCCCTCACTCCCTCACTCCCTCCCTCACCCCTCCCTCCCTCTCTCCCTCCCTCACTCACTCCTTCACTCACTCACCCCTCACTCCCTCTCTCCCTCTCTCCCTCCCTCACTCACTCACTCCCTCACTCACTCACCCCTCACTCCCTCTCTCCCTCTCTCCCTCCCTCACTCACTCACTCCCTCACTCACTCACCCCTCACTCCCTCTCTCCCTCTCTCCCTCACTCCCTCACTCACTCACCCCTCACTCCCTCTCTCCCTCACTCCCTCTCTCCCTCTCTCCCTCCCTCACTCACTCACCCCCTCACCAGAGCAACCTGCAGCCCTGCAAGCTCCCTTCATGGTCAGTGGCCTTCTCTGGAACTCCGGAGGTGACAGGTCTGTCCTACAGGCTGTCAAGGTGGATAGGCTTAGTGACAGAATGATGAGTGTTTTCTCGAGGACCGCCTGCCAGGTTGGTGATTTTCTCAGAAAGGTGTAATCATCTTGGGAGGCATATTGTCATGGCAGTTTCACTGCTGTCTTATAATGGGAGCTAAGCTGTCATCTTTTCAAAATGTTTCATTCAGCCTGTTGGGGTGACATTGGTTAATAAGGCTATGCAGTCTCACGTGTGCAGTTCTGTGGCCTCACTTGTGTACTGCCTTGTGTGCCCACCACCCACCAACCCCAGGCGGAGGGCATGCCACCCGTGCCAGGACCCTGCTACATCATCTGCTAATGTCGCTCCCCAGCTACAACTTCGCAATGAGTCTCATGAAATTCTTCGATTACTATGAAGTAAGGAAACTCTGTTTGGAAGGATTTCAAAATATCTCTGAGGACTGCAGTGAAAACCGTAAGTCCCCGGGGCTCCCGGGTCCCCAGGCACCCTCTTCCTTTGCAGAGGTCCCTGTGTAAGCGTAGATTGTGGAAGGTGAGGGACACATCCTTCCGGTGGACAGGCTGGCTGTTTTCAGTGCTTTTCTCTACCAGCGATACTTTCGCAGATGGGGGGGGGGAGCCTTAAAACCAAATCCGAGTTAAACTTCCTGACGTCAGCACCAGACTTGGAATGGGTTACTGCAGTCACTCTGCCCCGTGAAGAGAGCTGTACATACATTGTTGTACACCTCCACAGCACCCTTCAAGTGAGTTAACATTGTCCCAACTTTATGTATTCCCAATGAGAAAACTGAACTCCTTGCTTAAACTGGAGATTAAACAAGTTCCCTGGGCCACTGAGCTTCAAGGTAAAAAAAATAATAATAATTTTAAAAAGGCAAATTCACAGGCAAATCAAAATCAGGAAAAAATAAAGCATTTTACTAAATTTTCTGTGTTTTAGGCTGCTTTCATATTTCAGAGTGATTCAAAAATTTATAAATAAACCTATTTATTGTGTGTGTGTAACTTATTTGTAGAACCAAAAAATTAAAGGCAGCTACAGAAAAGGAATGTCATTTTTATTTCACTGAACCAGTGCAGGATAAAGTATGATTACTAAGGTCAAGGAAATTACATTTTCTTGAAATCTCTGAATAATAAAAATTATGGCCTGACCAGGCGGTGGCACAGTGGATAGAGCGTCGGACTGGGATGTGAAGGACCCAGGTTTGAAATCCCAAGGTCACAGACTTGAGCAAGGGCTCATCTGGTTTGAGCAAGGCTCACCAGCTTGAGCCCAAGGTCACTGGGTCGAGCAAGGGGTCAATTTTTTTTTTTTTGTGTGTGTGTGTGTGTGTGTGTGTGTGTATTGTTCTGAAGTTGGAAGCAGGGAGGCAGACAGACTCCCGCATGCGCCCGACCAGGATCCACCCAGCATGCCCACCAGGGGGCGATGCTCTGCTCATCTGGGGTGTTGCTGCATTACAACAGGAGCCATTCTAGCACCTGAGGCAGAGGCCATGGAGCCATCCCCAGCGCCCTGGCCATCTTTGCTCCAATGGAGCCTTGACTGCAGGAGGGGAAGAGAGAGACAGAGAGGAAGGAGAGGGGGAGGGGTGGAGAAGCAGATGGGCGCTTCTCCTGTGTGCCTTGGCTGGGAATCGAACCGGGGACTCCTGCACGCCAGGCCGACGCTCTACCACTGAGCCAACCGGCCAGGGCCAAAAAGTAAAATTTTTTTAATTATAAATTTTTATTAATTTTAATGGGGTGACATCAATAAATCAGGGTACATATGTTCAAAGAAAACATCTCCAGGTTATCTTGTCATTTAATTATGTTGCATACCCATCACCAAAGTCAGATAGTCCTCTGTCACCTTCTATCTAGTTTTCTTTGTCCCCTTCCCCCTCCCTCTTCCTCTCTCCTTCCTTCCCTTCCCCCCCGTAACCACCACACTCTTGTCAATGTCTTAGTCTCGTTTTTATGTCCCACTTATGTATGGAGTCATGCAGTTCTTAGTTTTTTCTGATTTACTTATTTTACTCCGTATAATGTTATCAAGATCTAACCATTTTGCTGTAGATGATCTGATGTCATCATTTCTTATGGCTGAGTAGTATTCCATAGTGTATATGTACCACATCTTCTTTATCCAGTCATCTATTGAAGGGCTTTTGGGTTGTTTCCATGTCTTGGCCACTGTGAACAGTGCTGCAATGAACATAGGACTCCATGTGTCTTTATGTATCAATGTTTCTGAGTTTTTGGGGTATATACCCATTAGAGGGATTGCTGGGTCATAAGGTAGTTCTATTTTCAGGGGGGGGGGTTTGTTGTTGTTTTTTATTTTATTCATTTTTTTTAGAGAGGATAGAGAAAGGGAGAGAGAGATAGAGAGGGAGAGAGAGGAGAGACAGACAGAGAGAGAGAAGGGAGGAGGAGCTGGAAGCATGAACTCCCATATGTGCCTTGACCAGGCAAGCCCAGGGTTTCGAACCGGCGACCTCAGCATTTCCAGGTCAATGCTTTATCCACTACGCCACCGCAGGTCAGGCCTATTTTCAGTTTTTTGAGGAACCACCATACTTTCTTCCATAATGGTTGTACTACTTTACATTCCCACCAACAGTGAATGAGGGTTCCTTTTTCTCCACAGCCTCTCCAACATTTGTTATTACCCGTCTTGTTGATAATAACTAGTCTAACAGGGGTGAGGTGGTATCTCATTGTAGTTTTGATTTGCATTTCTCTGATAACTAATGAAGATGAGCATCTTTTCATATATCTGTTGGCCATTTGTATTTCTTCCTGGGAGAAGTGTCTGTTCATGTCCTCTTCCCACTTTTTTATTGGACTGTTTGTTTGTTTGTTGTTGAGTTTTATGAGTTCTTTGTAAATTTTGGATATTAGGCCCTTATCTGAGCTGTTGTTTGAAAATATCATCTCCCATTTAGTTGGCTGTCTGTTTATTTTGTTGTCAGTTTCTCTTGCTGAGCAAAAACTTCTTAGTCTGATGTGGTCCCATTCATTTATCTTTGCCTTCACTTCTCTTGCCATTGGAGTCAAGTTCATAAAATGTTCTTTAAAACCCAGGTCCATGAGTTTAGTACCTATGTTTTCTTCTATGTACTCTATTGTTTCAGGTCTTATATTTAGGTTTTTGATCCATTTTGAATTAATTTTAGTACACAGGGACAAGCTGTAGTCAAGTTTTATTCTTTTGCATGTGGCTTTCCAGTTTTCCCAGCACCATTTGTTGAAGAGGCCTTCCTTTCTCCATTGTGTGTTGTTGGCCCCTTTATCGAAAATTATTTAACCATATATATGTGATTTATTTCTGGACTTTCTATTCTGTTCCATTGGTCTGAGTGTCTATTTTTCTGCCAATACCATGCTGTTTTGATTATCGTGGCCCTATAATATAAGTTGAAGTCAGGTACTGTAATGCCCCCAGCTTCATTCTTTTTCATTAGGATTGCTTTGGCTATTCGGGGTTTTTTATAGTTCTATATAAATCTGATGATTTTTTGTTCCATTTCTTTAAAAAATGTCATTGGAATTTTGATGAGAATTGCATTAAATTTGTATATTGCTTTGGGTAATATGGTCATTTTGATTATTTTTATTCTTCCCATCCAAGAAAGGAATATTTTTCCATTTCATTGTATCTTTTCAATTTCCCTTAACAATGCTTTGTAGTTTTTGTTATATAGGTCCTTTACATTCTTTGTTATGTTTATTCCTAGGTATTTTTGTTGTTTTTGTTGCAATCGTTTAGGGGATTATTTTTTTGAATTCGTTTTCTAATGTTTCGTTGTTGGCATATAGAAAGGCAATGGACTTTTGTATATTAATTTTGTAAAATTTTTAAAGGTTAAACAAAAAATAGCTTATAGAATGAGGACACAGTTAATATTTTTGTACAGCTGTACAATGTGTTTATACAGGAATGTTAAACTAAATGTTAACACAAAAGAGCCAAAAAGTTTTAAATCTTTCAAGTTTAAATGAAAAAAGGTCCAGTAAGGTAAGGTTAACACACTGTTAAAGAAAATGTTTTTGTGGGTTTAGCAGAGCCTCAGCAAACAGCCTGTATAAAGTGTGCAGAGTGAACAGCAGTGTGCTCCACACCCACATGTACGCCTCGCTCCCTCACTGACCACTCAGAGCCTCAGCACACAGCCTGTATGAAGTGTGCAGCAGTGCACAGCAGTGTGCTCCACATCCACATGTACGCCTCGCTCCCTCACTGACCACTCAGAGCCTCAGCACACAGCCTGTAAGAAGTGCACAGCAGTGTGCTCCACACCCACATGTACGCCTCGCTCCCTCACTGACCACTCAGAGCCTCAGCACACAGCCTGTATGAAGTGTGCAGCAGTGCACAGCAGTGTGCTCCACATCCACATGTATGCCTCTCTCCCTCACTGACCACTCAGAGCTCCTGCTAGTCCTGCAGACTCTGTCCAGCAGAAGGGCCCCATGGAGGTGCGCCATTACGTCACAGTCACCTACAGCATGCATACACTCACACACTGTGCACCTCTGCAGCCTGGGAGCAACAAGCCACGCCGTGCAGCCTGGGTCTGTAGCAGGCTGGCTGCACCATCTACGTTCATGCACCTTCACACAAGGACAAAATGGCCAGATGACGTTCTGCTCTAAACATACACATTTCTGTCATTAGTGATGCATGACAGTGTATGTTGAACATAGACAATAATATTATCCTGTAATGATGCAATGTGATCAATATTGCTACATCAGCAATTATTACAATATATAAATGTATCAAAGTAACTTGCTTATATCTTAAACTGACACAACTTACATGTCAAATGTATTCACTCAAAGAAGTCATGATGAGCTGTCGTTTCGCACACACTGAGATGACAATAATCAAAAGTGGAGATGGCCTGACCTGTGGTGGTGCAGTGGATAAAGCATTGACCTGGAAATGCTGAGGTCGCTGGTTCAAAACCCTGGGCTTGCCTGGTCAAGGCACATATGGGAGTTGATGCTTCCAGCTCCTCCCCCCCCTTCTCTCTCTCTGTCTCTTCTCTCTCTCTGTCCCCCCCCCTCTTCTCTAAAATGAATTAAAAAAAAAAAAAAAGAAAAAGTGGAGATGCCAGACCAGGTGGTGGCACAGTGGATAGAGCATCGGACTGGGATGCTGAGGACCCAGGTTCGAGACCCCGAGGTCACCAGTTTGAGCACGGGCTCATCTGGTTTGAGCAAAGCTCACCAGCTTGGACCCAAGGTCACTGGCTCGAGCAAGGGGTTACTCGGTCTGCTGAAGGCCCACGGTCAAGGCACATATGAGAAAGCAATCAATGAACAACTAAGGTGTTGCAAAGAAAAACTGATAATTGATGCTTCTCATCTCTCTCCTTTCCTGTCTGTCTGTCCCTATCTCTCTCTCTCTCTCTCTCTCTCTCTCTCTCTGTCTCTGTAAAAAAAAAAGGGGGGGGAGAATATGGAGAAATTGCTATCTTCATCTGTTGCTAGTAGGAATATAAAATGTTACACCTGCTGCAGAAAAGCTTGGTGGTTCCTCAAAAAGCTAAACATGGAATTACCCTGTGGCCCAACAGCTTTGTTCCTGAGTATATACTTAAAGGAAGGAGAAGAGTATTTAAACAAGAGTGTAAGGATATCTTGAGTGGCCTATATTAATGATTGGATGTGCCATAAATACCTTTATTTGGTTTGCTGTATTTTTTTTTTTTTTGTATTTTTCTGAAGCTGGAAACGGGGAGAGACAGTCAGACAGACTCCCGCATGCACCCGACCAGGATCCACCCGGCACGCCCACCAGGGGGCGATGCTCTGCCCACCAGGGGGCAATGCTCTGCCCCTCCGGGGCGTCGCTCTGTCGCGACCAGAGCCACTCTAGCCCCTGGGGCAGAGGCCGAGGAGCCATCCCCAGCGCCCGGGCCATCTTTGCTCCAGTGGAGCCTCAGCTGTGGGAGGGGAAGAGAGAGACAGAGAGGAAGGAGAGGGGGAGAGGGGGAGAAGCAAATGGGCGCTTCTCCTGTGTGCCCTGGCCGGGAATCAAACCCAGGACTTCTGCACTCCAGGCCGACGCTCTACCACTGAGCCAACCGGCCAGGGCCTAGTTTGCTGTATTTTATCACCACACATTCTGCTCACATTCAACCTTTGAAATTTCTTGAGCACGTAGTAAGGTGGTCTCTTATCAAAACTGGTAAAAAGTAAAGGAAAAGTATTGGCAGGAAATCTTTTAAACTATAAATATCAGGGAAGGTCAAAGAGAGACAAATGAAACATGAAGACAATTATTTAGTATCCATATTTCGTGCTTCTCTAAATCTAATGTAAAATGCTGTATTTCTTAACCTTTGGTGTCGTCTTAGACTGTGCATAGGATTTTAAAGTAAGCTATCTCTTATTATTTTCAGTTATGGAGGACACTGTCTATAGTTTTGGAGAGGATGGGATTGCAAAGTTTTTGATTGCACTGTCTGTCCAGGGCTCCCTTTATCTCCTCCTGCTGTTCTGTCTGGAGACCACCTCGTGGAGACTGAGAAACTGTGTCCTTCATAAAGTTGTGTCTAAAGTGTACAACTTATTCGTGAAGTGCAAGAAGGTGAGTAACTAACATGGACTTTTGATACAACTCAAATAAAGCTCAATGTAAGGCCAAAGTATGAAGTTGCATATTTCTACCTCTATTACATTATAAAGTGTCATTTAATTACACCAAGGTCTAACTGGTATTGATTTGCATTCCAAGTATTTCATCTTAGTTTGTATTTTAGGTTCTAAGCTTTAAATCCTCTGCCAGCAAGGACTTAATTCCTTTGTCCTGGGTTGACCATGATAAAAACCACTGCCAGGTGCATGTACAATCTTTGAGGCCTATTTGGTTGCAATTATGGAATTGACTTATTTAACACTATGTGGTGCCCACCAAATTATTCATTATCGCCGTACAAAGTTTTCACAATTTTACATAATCTGAGAGATTTGCCTAGAATTTTAAATTTTCTTTTAAATGGCTCATTTGTTCAGTAACTTAATCCCTGCTTGTCTGTATTGGAATTTCTCTTGAGACAAAACCACACCTGTCTCTCTATGACTTCCTCTTCACTCATCTCAGTGTTCCTCTGCGTGCTATTTCAGGGTGGCTCTAGATCTATGGGAATCCACAGATTTCTCTGAGTCTACATATGTCTAATATTTCAGGAGGAAGTATTTCTGGAGGCTGAAATGGCCTCTGCTACCACCTGGAGTTCTGAATAGTATGATTAGCATTCAACCCGTGTTTCAGGTGCCTGTTATGTGTTGCTAATTAATGCCTAGAACTGTACACCAAAGCAAAAGTCCTGTTCTACCTACTTTTACACCAAAGCCCATTCAGATCTTACCACTCTAATGAAAAGATGCCTGGTCTAGGACATGCCCAAAAAAAGATATTTAAGTTTTTGTAAAACATGGAAAAGAAAAGATTTCTTTCCTGGTGCCTAGAATTAAACATGTGGATGTTACCTGGAGATTTCTCCTACCCAAACTTCCTTAGGCTGGGACAGTAACCCCTGACCAACGTCACACTTTTTCAGGTGTGAGAAAGAGAATACAATGAGTATGGAGGGAGATTTCATGATAAAATTATAAGAATATTTGGCCTATGCCCTGATTGGTTGGCTCCGTGGTAGAGTGTCAGCCAGGTGTGTGGATGTCCCGGGTTCGATTCCCTGCCAGGGCACACAGGAGAAACAACCATCTGCTTCTCCACCCCTCCACCCCTCCCTTCTCTCTCTCTTTCTCTCTCTCTCTCTCTCTCTCTCTCTCTCTCTCTCTCTCTCTCTTGTTCTCTCCTCCTGCAGCCAAGGCTTGATTAGAGTGAATTGGCCCCAGGCACTGAAGATGGCTCCATGGCCTCTGCCTCAGGTGCTAAGAAGAGCTTAGTTGCTGAGCAACAGAGCAGCGCCCCAGATGGGCAGAGCATCACCCCCTAGTGGGCTTGCCAGGTGGATCCTGGTTGGGGTGCATGCGGGAGTCTGTTTCTGCCTCCCCTCCTCTCTCTAAAATGAAAAATAAATATTTGGCTTGTAAATTCTTATCTTTTATGTCACTGTTTCTATAAGTTGATCAATGTCATCCCATTACATTTAATTTCAAAATTAAAATTAAAAATAATCTTGTGGGGTACACTTAAAGCAATGCTTTAATGGAAATGTATAGAATTAAATATATTGAAATGAAGAAAAGTCTCAATTCAATAAATGAATTTTCTACCTCACTAAACTAGGAAAAGAGGAGTAAAATAACTTCAGCAAACAGCATTTAAGTAAATAGAAAAAAAAGAAGTGTGTAAACAGGCCTGACCTGTGGTGGTGCAGTGGGATAAAGCATCGACCTGGAACACTGAGGTCGCCGGTTCGAAACCTTGGGCTTGCCTGGTCAAGGCACATATGGGAGTTGATGCTTCCTGCTCCTCCCCCTTCCCTCTCTGTCTCTCTCTCTCTAAAAAAAAAAAAAAAAAGTGTGTAAACAAATACAATGGAGAAACATCAATGAATGAAGAAAAAAACTGGCCCTGGCCAGTGGCTCAGTGGATAAGAGCATTGGTCCACAGGGTATGGACATCCCAGGTTCAATTCCCAGTCGGGGCACACAGGAGAAGTGACCATCTCCTTCTCTACCCCTTTCTCTCCCCCTCTCTCTCCCCTCTCTTCTCCCAAAGCCTATGGCTCAGTTTGTTTAAATGTGGCCCAGGCTCTGAGGACAGCTCTGCTGGGGCACACAGGAGAAGTGACCATCTCCTTCTCTACCCCTTTCTCTACCCCTCTCTCTCCCCTCTCTTCTCCCAAAGCCTGTGGCTCAGTTTGTTTAAATGTGGCCCAGGCTCTGAGGACAGCTCTGCTGGGGCACACAGGAGAAGTGACCATCTCCTTCTCTACCCCTTTCTCTACCCCTCTCTCTCCCCTCTCTTCTCCCAAAGCCTGTGGCTCAGTTTGTTTAAATGTGGCCCAGGCTCTGAGGACAGCTCTGCTGGGGCACACAGGAGAAGTGACCATCTCCTTCTCTACCCCTCTCTCTACCCCTCTCTCTCCCCTTTCTTCTCCCAAAGCCTGTGGCTCAGTTTGTTTAAATGTGGCCCAGGCGCTGAGGACGGCTCTGCTGGAGCACATCAGTCTCAGGTGCTAAAGTCAAGTCAAGCAGCTCAGCACTGGGGCATCTTCCCTCGAGGATGTTGCTGGGTGGATCCCAGGGCACAGGCGGAACTCTTCCTCACTGTCTCCCCTCCTCTCACCTAAAAAAAAGAAAAAAAACCTAATTTTTAAAAAAAATAATAGAAATTGATAAGCCTCTAACCAGACCAGTGTCTATAAAATAAAAAGATATGGTATACTAACCGATATAAAGACAAATGAAGGGATATCACTGCAGATCCCACAAAGAGTAAAAGCCACTCTATGCTTATAAATTTGGCACCTTAGGTGAAATAAAGCAGACTTTTTTAGAAAGACGCAAATGATCAGAATAAAGACCCAAATCGTCCTATTTCCATTAAAGACATTTTGTGCATGGTTTAAAACCTCCAAAAGAAAAATGCTGTGCCTAGATAATTTCACTGATAAAGTCTACGATTTTTTTTTTTTTTTTTTTTTTTTGGTATTTTTCTGAAGCTGGAAACAGGGAGGCAGTCAGACAGACTCCTGCATGCGCCCGACCGGGATCCACCCGGCATGCCCACCAGGGGTGACACTCTGCCCACCAGGGGCGTCGCTCTGTTGCGACCAGAGCCATTCTAGTGCCTGAGGCAGAGGCCACAGAGCCATCCTCAGTGCCCCGGCCAACTTTGCTCCAATGGAGCCTTGGCTGCGGGAGGGGAAGAGAGAGACAGAGAGGAAGGAGAGGGGGAGGGGTGGAGAAGCAGATGGGTGCTTCTCCTGTGTGCCCTGGCCGGGAATCGAACCCGGGACTTCCACACGCCAGGCTGACGCTCTACCACTGAGCCAACCGGCCAGGGCCTTACAATTTTTTTTTAATAGCATCAATTCTTGTGTCTACAGCACGGGGGATACAGTCAATAATACTATGATAACCATGCGTGGTGCCCAGCAGGGACTAGGTTTATGAGCAGGGTCACTTCATACACTTGATAACTATCTAGCCACTGGGCTGCACAGCTAAAACGTCTACAAAATAGTATTGAATCTAACTGTAACTGAAAAATAAAATTTTAAAAAAGAAACAGCATCAGTTCTACCTAATTTCTTCCAGAATGAGAAAGATCTGGGAGCATTTTCCAACTGTCTCTATGAAGCCATCATTACTCTCATACAGAAGAAAAAATACAAGAACTCAGTATCCCTTATGAACACAGAAACACAAACAGAGTATCCACAGACAGATAAAATCCAGGAATATACAAAAAGAATAATATACTATAAACAAGTGGGGTTTATTCCATCAATGTAAAAAAAAAAAGCACTAGGCCTGACCTGTGGTGGCGCAGTGGATAAAGCGTCAACCTGGAAATGCTGAGGTCACCGGTTCAAAACCCTGGGCTTGCCTGGACAAGGCACATGTGGGAGTTGATGCTTCTTGCTCCTCCCCCTTCTCAACCCTCTCTATAATGAATAAATAAAATCTTTAAAAAAATAAAAATAAATAAAATAAAATTTTAAAAAAAGCACTAGTTTAATTTTTGATAATGTTATCCAGGTATTAATAATTCAAAGAAGAAAAACCATGTTTCTATCAACAGTTCACACCCATTTACAATAAAACCTGTCTTCGAACTAAAACTGAGAAAGAGAGAAACTATTGCAACCTGCTCAGTGGCAACTGCTTATCTATATAAAGCCTAATGTCCACCCCACCACCACCCATCACCCACCACCCATCTCCCACCCACCACCACCCATCACCACCACCCACCACCACCACCTACCACCCATCACCCACCACCACCCACCACCCATCACCCACCCATCACCACCACCCACCACCACCACCTACCACCCATCACCCACCACCACCCACCACCCATCACCCACCCATCACCACCACCTACCACCACCACCCATCACCTATCACCCACCACCACCACCACCCATCACCACCACCACCCACCACCACCACCTACCAACCATCACCCACCACCACCACCCATCACCCACCACCACCCACCACCACCACCCATCACCCACCACCACCACCCATCACCCACCACCCATCACCCACCACCCATCACCCACCACCCATCTCCCACCCACCACCACCCATCACCCATCACCCACCACCCATCACCCACCACCCATCTCCCACCCACCACCACCACCACCCATCACCACCACCCACCACCACCCACCACCCACCGCCACTACCCACCACCCACCATCCACCACCCACCATCCACCACCCATCTCCACCACCCACCACCACCACCACCCATCACCCACCATCCACCACCACCCATCACCCATCACCCACCCATCTCCACCACCCACCACCCACCACCACCCACCACCACCACCCACCGCCACTACCCACCACCCACCATCCACCACCCATCTCCACCACCCACCACCACCACCACCCATCACCCACCATCCACCACCACCCACCACCACACATCACCCATCACCCACCCATCACCACCGCCCATCACCCACCACCACCACCACCCATCACCACCCGCCACCCATCACCCACCACCACCACCCATCACCCACCACCCATCACCCACCACCCATCACCCACCACCCATCTCCCACCCACCACCACCCATCACCACCACCCACCACCACCACCTACCACCCATCACCCACCACCACCCACCACCCATCACCCACCCATCACCACCACCCACCACCACTACCCACCACCCACCATCCACCACCCATCTCCACCACCCACCACCACCACCACCCATCACCCACCATTCACCACCACCCACCACCACCCATCACCCATCACCCACCCATCACCACCACCCATCACCCACCACCCATCACCACCCGCCACCCATCACCCACCACCACCACCCATCACCCACCACCACCACCCATCACCCACCACCCATCACCCACCACCCATCTCCCACCCACCACCACCCATCACCACCACCCACCACCACCACCTACCACCCATCACCCACCACCACCCACCACCCACCACCCATCACCCACCCATCACCACCACCCACCACCACCACCCATCACCCACCATCCACCACCTGCCACCCATCACCCACTACCATCCACCACCACCACCCATCACCCATCACCCACCCATCACCACCACCCATCACCCACCACCACCACCCATCACCACCACCCACACCACCCATCACCCACCACCCACCACCCATCACCACCACCTACCACCCATCACCACCACCCACCACCACCCGCCACCCATCACCCACCACCCACCACCACCACCCACCACCCATCACCACTACCCACCACCACCCATCACCACCACCCACACCACCCATCACCACCACCCACTAACCACCAGCCGAGCAAGGATGTTCATTTTTACCACTCTGATGCAATAAACTTTGAAAATTGGCAAAGAAATAAAAGTTGTTAAAGCACTTCTCATTCTTTTGATTGTCATGTTTACTGGGCTGATTTTATTCTCCGGCCCACTTCTCCTTCAGCAATACGGTGAAACGAGTGCTCGATATAAAAACAGGCGATTCAAATCAACAAACTTTTATCAAACAGCACCAAGGGCTGCTCACATGGCGTGCCAGGCTGTGCCACCCTACCTCTTTCACTCGGTTTCCACGGCGAACGGGGGCCTCTTCTCCCCGCCTGGCATCCATTTTCTCAGTAAACCCTTGCTGTGGTGCAGTCACAGGGTGGGGCTCCCCCCGGCCATAAAGAAAGAAGGAAACCTGACCCACTGGACAGCACGGGGGGACCTGGAGAGCCTTGTGCTGAGTGACATGAGCCAGGCAGACAGAGATAAGTACCCCGTGATCTCACTTAGGTGAGGAATCTAACAAACATTGAGCTGACAAAATAGAAGCTGAGGCAGGGTCACGGGGGACAGACGGACAGCTGCCTGGGGGGGCGGGTGAGTGGACTGGATGAAAATGGGTGCAGGAATTAGCCCCCCCAAAAATACATGTGCACACATACGCGCATGCATATTTCATAGACACAGTCAACAGTGTAGTGATGGCGGGGGGGCCAGGTGGAGGAGGGGACAGGGCAGAGCAGGGAGATGGGGACAGGAAGGGGCCTTGCTTGGGGTGGAGGGCGCACCATGCCCTGTGGAGACGGTGTCTTTCAGTTGTGCCCTTGAGACCTGTATGATTTGGTGAACCCATGTCATCCAATAAATTTAACTGATAAAAAAAACATGTCTTAGCCTGACGGGGCAGTGGCGCAGTGAATGGAGCGTTGAACTGGGATGCGGAGGACCCAGGTTCGAGACCCCAAGGTCACTGGCTCAAGCAAGGGATTACTCGGTCTGCTGAAGGCCTGCAGTCAAGGCACATATGAGAAAGCAATCAATGAACAACTGAGATGCCACAATGCGCAACGAAAAACTAATGATTGATGCTTCTCATCTATCCGATCCTGTCTGTCTGTCCCTGTCTATCCCTCTCTCTGACTCTCTCTCTGTCTCTGTAAAAAATATATATATATGTTTTAGGCCCTGGCCAGTTGGCTGAGTGGTAGAGCGTTGGCCTGGTGTGTGGAAGTCCCAGATTCAATTCCCGGCCAGGGCACACAGGAGAAGCACCCATCTGCTTCTCCACCCCTCCCCCTCTCCTTCCTCTCTGTCTCTCTCTTCCTCTCTCAAGGCTCCATTGGAGCAAAGTTGGCCCGGGTACTGAGGATGGCTCCATGGCCTCCGCCTCAGGTGCTAGAATGGCTCCAGTTGTAACAAAGTGACAACCCAGATGGGCAGAGCATCACCCCCTGATGGGCATGCCGGGTGGATCCCAGTCGGGCACATGTGGGAGTCTGTCTCTCTGCCTCCCGCTTCTCATTTCGGAAAAATAAAAAATTTTAAAAATTAAAAAAATAAATAAATAAATAAATAAATATATATATATGATATATATATATATATGTCTTCATTCTTCATGTTCTGCTTAGCCTTCCCCTATAGAGAGGCCTTCCCTCAAAAAAAAAAAAAACAAAGGCCCTGGCCGGTTGGCTCAGGGGTAGAGCGTCGGTCTGGCGTGCGGGGGACCCGGGTTCGATTCCCAGCTAGGGCACATAGGAGAAGCGCCCATTTGCTTCTCCACCCCCCACCCCCTCCTTCCTCTCTGTCTCTCTCTTCCCCTCCCGCAGCCAAGGCTCCATTGGAGCAAAGATGGCCTGGGCGCTGGGGATGGCTCCTTGGCCTCTGCCCCAGGCGCTGGAGTGGCTCTGGTCGCGGCAGAGCAACGCCCCAGAGGGGCAGAGCATCGCCCCCTGGTGGGCAGAGCGTCGCCCCTGGTGGGCGTGCCGGGTGGATCCCGGTCGGGCGCATGCGGAAGTCTGTCTGACTGTCTCTCCCCGTTTCCAGCTTCAGAAAAATACAAAAAAAAAAAAGTTCATTCTTCTCTCTTGCCTCCCATGGTCTCTTGAACATATTTTAATTATAACAAAACGTGCTGGACCATAATAGTATCAATGAGGCTTTTGTTTCCCACGACATGTCCATATTACTGGCAAGAATATGCTGCTTATGCCTAGTTGTAGAAAAACTTGTTCTTTCACATAGTTCCCGAAAGAAAGCAAGTCAAGAATAAAGTTACTCATTAAGAGTTCAGGGAATCAGTAGAAAGGCTGCTGAGAAAATGAGTCCAACGTTTTCTGACATCTTCGAAATGACTTCCTCAGGTCAGCTTGCAAAATACCACTTCCTCTCTAGAGGATATCTAAAAGCGTGCTCATATCTGTGACCCTTGCTTTGAATACGCAGGGCAAAGTGTCCGTCCAGGTAAAGAAGAACTATACCGATGAAAATGTGGAGAGCGAGAGGAAGCGGATCCTGGCGCAGACCCCGAGGTTGAAGAACAACCCGCTGCTCCTCAAACAGCTCACGAAGGTAAAGTCGTGCGGTAAAGGCGCGCAGTGACAGCGTGGTCCCGAGCTTTATCCCCTGCCCAGGATGTATCGGTCGTGTCCCTGCTGCAGGGGACTTCTGTGGGATCCATGTACAGTCTGGTGAAATACGAGGGCCGAAGGGGCAGTGGCTCTCAGCTGTCCACAGGGGTCTGAGGTTAGAGTTGTACTTGCCCCACGGTCAGTGCATCAGTACCTGCTGATTTTTTTTAATATTTCCAGATTTATTATAAGTGTCCAGTTGTAAAGGCTGTAAGAAATATCTCCCTTGTTGTCCAAAAGTCTGAATGCTTTGGATTGCTTGGATTAAACGGAGCCGGAAAAACCACCATGTTCAAAATGTTGACTGGAGAAGAGACCTCAACTTCTGGAGTTGTGTTCATTGACGGCATTAGCATCGCTGAGAATATCAGAAAGGTGTGTGTGGCCCTCATCACTGAGCTGGTTCCCCAGGGAAGGAGGTAACTGAGCAAGTGGGTGGAGGACATAGAATGGAAGCTGAAAGCATTCAGATATAAAAGATGACGGATGGATGGATGGATGGATGATAGATGGATGATAGATAGATAGATAGATAGATAGATAGATAGATAGATAGATGATAGATAGATAGATAGATAGATAAATAGATGATAGATGGATGATGGATGGATGGATGGATAGATAGATGATAGATGGATGATAGATGGATGATAGATAGATAGATGATTGATAGATAGATGGATGGATGAATAGATAGATGGATGATTGATGGATGGATAGATAGATGGATGATTGATAGATGGATGGATGGATGGATGGATAGATGATAGATGGATGATAGGTAGGTAGATAGATAGATAGATAGATAATAAATAGATACAAAGCTGTCAGGCAACATAAGCAGAATAGTTCGCACTGGAACCTGAATACTGTAAGGATGAGAAATAAGTTGGGGGGGTGGGGGGGGCAAGGCCCAGACACAGAGGAAAGGCAACTGTCGAACAAGAAGAAGAATGAATGACACCAAGAGTTTAAGTGGAAAGCAAGGGACAGGGTTGTAATTTATAGCAATTAGAGCATATTTATGTCGGGAAAAAAATAAAACAATGAAAAGAAGTTTAAAAGAGCGAGCGATAGGGCTCGTTCCCTCTCCCACCACCTTTACCTCGTTCTCTCCAAAGCCCGCGCACACACGCACGCGCGCACACACACACACACACACACAACCACTTTTATCACGCCGCAGTTTTTCAGGTAAACACAATCAGCTAGAAAGCTCTGTCTCCCACGTGGCCGCACGAGAGGCGGTCTGCGGCACAGGGTCTCTGGACCTTGGCCAACCGCTCTCCACATGTGAGCGCCTCCATTTGCCCTGCACGTCTGAGCATGCGTGTTTCCCTACCAACCGCAACAGAGCCGGCTGCTGATCGGAGTTCTGGATTTTTGGCAGCCTGGTCAGCTTGTTGACTGTTTGTTTTCTAATTCCGGTAGAGTTGCCATTTTTCTCTTATTATTAGTAAGGTTGCATAACTTTTTAAATGAAACGTGTGTGTACTTAAGGTGTACAACACGATGATTTGTGTGCGTGTCCAGTGTGAGCTGATGACCATAATCAAGCCAATCAACAGGTGCTGTCATTGTTCTTGTCATAAGAGCACCCGAAGTCTGCTCCGTCTGCAAAGTCCCCCTGTCCAGCTCAGTCTTAGCAATGACAATGACCGTCGTCATGCTGCGCGTGAGCGCTCCAGGCTGGGGGTCTGCAAGGCTGCCACCGTGCGCCCCATCCCCCGCCCGAGCCCCCCACCTCCTCCACCTCCCGGCTCAGGTTAACCAGCGTTCAACTCTGCTCGCATGCATTGGATTCTCCTCTCTTCCACGTAACCCTGAGATCATGCAGGGTTTTGTCTTGTTTTTTCTTTTCCTGTCTGGTTTATTTCTCCCAAGTTTTTCCCTGTTTGATGTAGATGGCAGAATTTCCTCCTTCTTTGTTTGTTTGTTTGTTTTTTAGATTTGCTCTCATTGGCACGCTTTTTTATTGGTTATTAATTCAAACTTTATTTTTTTATTTACAGTTTACATTCAATAACATTTTATTTTAGTTTCAGATGCACTGCCTAGTTGTTTAGACAATCATATCTTTAACAAAATGTGTCTCCCCTCCCCAATATGTCTAGTATCCACTTGGTGCTATACATTGTTGTTACAATGTTTTTTACTACATTCCCTGCCGCTGCGCTTTACAGCCCCCCCCCCCCCCCCGCGGTGACTACTTTGTAACTGCCAATTTGTATTTCTGGATCCCGTGAACTTTTTCACCCAGTTTCCCCCAACCTCCCTTCCCCTGTGGCAACCCTTAGTTTGTTCTGTGTGTCAGTGACGATTGCCGTCTGGATTCAGGTCAGGTCAAGAATTGGCTATTGTCCTCAAGTGAACCCCTTGCTGAACCACATGACGGGTCGGGAACTGCTGGTCATGTACGCCAGGCTGCAGGGGGTGCCGGAGCCGAACATCTGCAACTACGTAGACACCTTCCTGTGTTCAATGCACCTGGAATCCCAGGCCGACAAGGTCGTCCACACATACCGGTGAGCTATCCTGCTGTCGCAGCTACTCATCCGGCTGCCTGCGTGTCTGCCGTTCACGAGGCAAGCCTGCGAGCTCAGCCTCAGCCTGCTCTGTCTCAGAGCAGCCACTGAGAGAGTCCTGGGTCCTGGCAGTGTTCCGCCATCAGAAATAAGGCAAGATCCCACTCAGAGGAAGCAACTCTTTGCAGACACGAGCTACAGAGTCTCTGCCTCTCAAAAGAGCACCTTCGGCCCTGGCCGGTTGGCTCAGTGGTAGAGCGTCAGCCTGGCGTGCAGGAGTCCCGGGTTCGATTCCTGGCCAGGGCACACAGGAGAAGCGCCCATCTGCTTCTCCACCCCTCCCCCTCTCCTTCCTCTCTGTCTCTCTCTTCCCCTCCTGCAGCCAAGGCTCCATTGGAGCAAAGATGGCCCAGGCGCTGAGGATGGCTCCATGGCCTCTGCCCCAGGCGCTAGAGTGGCTCTGGTCGGAGCATCGCCCCCTGGTGGGCAGAGCGTCACCCCCTGGTGGGCATGCCGGGTGGATCCCGGTCGGCGCATGCGGGAGTCTGTCGGACTGTCTCTCCCCGTTTCCAACTTCAGAAAAATACAAAAAAAAAAAAAACACCTTCATGCCCATCTCCCTCTGGCTCTTTCTCTCTCCAAAACAGAAACATTTCCCCGATTATGATGCTGAAATAAATTACCACAAAGTATCTATCGTTTCCATGAGCATGAGTTGCCATGGACATGCACACTTGGGTCTGCTGCTTTGAGATTCCTGTTCACTCGGCATTCTGGGGGGAGGGGCTCATTCTGTCCTGTGAATTAATGATGTGTGCCCCCCACTTTTCTTCTTTTTCTCTTCCTCCTCCTCCTCCTCCTCCTTCTTCTTCCCCTTTCACTTGCTCTTTTTTTGAGGTTACAGTAAAGAAGACAAACGTAAACTGAATACAGTTATTGCCTTGATGGGAAAGCCTTCGGTTGTCTTGCTGGATGAGCCGACCACCGGCATGGACGCAGGGGACCGGCACCGGCTCTGGGACATCGTGAGGTGGATGTCTCAGACAGGCAAAGCCATCATCATCAGTTCCCACAGGTGTGTCCCACTGGGAGGTTTGGTTGAGAGTCAGGAAAGGTCAGGAGGGAATTCACCGGAGCCCAGCATATGTCAGTGGACCCGAGCTAAGTAAATATATGAGCTACCTGGGAGGTACTGTGGGTAGAG